>NW_005371660.1:69107-75442 GCF_000412655.1 Myotis brandtii
GCTTAGATTTACCCACCCTGATGTGCAGGGCCTGCCTTGTGTCCTCTAAGTCTTTGCACCCAGAACTCTGCCTGGGACCCCAGAGGGATACTTGCACAGATGGAGCCTTAAGCGTCACTGAAGATCAATATTGCTGCCCATTTCATCCCTGGACCTGGGATTAGCCCAAGTCCAGAAAATGTAGCGATCTTTCTGAGTACCTTTACACTGTAATTCGGAAGAAAAAAAAGTCACAGCATCACCTTATGGAAGCGCCCCAAGAAATCACCTCATTGCATAATCTTTCTGATTAGGAAATGGAGACTTGAAAAATGAGCACGGCTGGCAGAAAGTTACCCGCCCAAGGAGTGGCAGAGAAACCCAAGTCTCCTGCTACCCCGGGCCATGCCACGCGAGGTATCCCCCAGCCACGCCTTGGGCCTGCCTCTTCTGAGCCAGGGGCCTTGGCAAGTTACTTACCATCTCTGGGCTTCCATTTCCTTCTCTGCAAAATGGAGCTAGTAATAGTGTCCACTGCAGAGGGCTGCTGACAGGATTCAATGCATAAACCCAGAAGAAAGGCTTAGACCAGCCTTTCCAATCAGTGGGCTGTATATTTGAAAGTACCTAGGAGTGTACTGCAAGAAATTTTTTAAAAATATGTTTTTATTTATCTCAGATAGAGGAAGGGAGAGGGGGAGAGAGAGAGAGAAACATTGATGAGAGAGAAACATCTATTGGCTGCCTCCTGCATGCCCTCCACTGGGGATTGGGCCCGCAACCCAGGCCTGTTGCATGCACCCTGACGGGGAATCGAACTGGTGACCTCCAGGTGCATGGAACGACACTCAACCAACTGAGCCACACTGTCAGGGCAGAATTTTTAAAACATGAAATACCTGACTATTTAGTTGGGGGCACTGACCTCTTTTGTCAAATTAAAAAACAAAAAAACAATAGCCATCCAATATGAATGAATTAAAATTACACTTTTTTTGTCCAATCAGCAAAAAATATAATACATTTTTTGGTGTGCCGCAGAATTTTAGTAATTAGTTTTGTGTGTGTCATGAGATGAGAAAGGTTGAAAATCGCTGGCTTAGACAATTGCCTGCCAGCCAGTAATTGCTCCATAAAGAGTGATCCTTTCTGTAGTTGTCTTTGTTTCTGTAGTTACTCCACACAATCTTAGGCTGCCTCCCTCACCTCGCTCCTGCTATCAAACTGGAGGGCTGAACTTTGAGACTTAGGGACAGAGGCATCTGTGGAATTTGCTCCCCTTGCTAATCTGGCAAAGTCAACAAATCATTTCTGTCCAACCCAGAGGTGCCTGTGGAGATGTTAGGTCACGACATAGACCAGCTTCATGTGAGAGGCCCTGGGCGCTGATGGAGGGAGCGTCCGCAGCCCCACCGGGGACAGGAGGAGGCCTTCTGAGGGCTGGGGAAGCCAGCCGCGTGTGGAGGGCCAGGAGAAGGTGCAGGAGCCGTGAGGAGCCTGGGTGGGGGCGCTTGGCATGTGAACAGCATGCAGAGGGCCAGGACAGGGTCTGTGATGGGGCCTTTACGGCTGGAAAGGAAGGGGACTCAGAGGCTATGAAAAGAACCATTTTCTGTGGTGCTCAGGAAGGGCCTCTCGCGGGGGATTTCCTACGCAGGGCTCCAGGCCTTGGCTGCCTTCCCGGGGAAAGGTGCTGTTTGTCGTGAGGATCTTGCACACTGCCCGGCTTTAGCTCCGGGACTGACGGTGCCCACTCCTGTCTCTGGCACTGCCGGTCTCCCTGAGCCTTGTTCAGCCGGGAACAAAATGCCCTTTGCTTGAATCACACACTTCAGACGTCTTAGTGCAACACAGGGACACTGAGGTCACGGCAGGAGGGGAAGAGAAGCTATGAATAATGCTATGGAACAGAGGGGCCTATTTCAAAGACATGGGCCCTTGGCACAGGGCCTTAGTGTGGCCCGAGGACGACTGGCAGCCCCAGACCATGGCTCATGCTGACTTCGCTACTCAAAGGAGCTCAGTGTGGTCTAAGGCAAAACCCACTTGGAGAGAAGAATTTCAAAATGTTGTGTGTTTTTTTAAAGCACAATCAATGCCCTTTTCCTCTTTCTCCCAACCCCAATCAAATAGTACAGTCTACACTATTAAAAATCACATCTCAGAAGCAGCGTGGGCCTTCTGACGGCTTCTGCCAAGAGTTCCGGGGAGGCCGGTAGAAACGCCTGCCATTTTCATGTTGTTTAATGAGTAGATGGAGTCCTTGCACACCTGTTCAGGCGAGATGATGATGATGCTATTACTAGAGACATTTGGCTGCAAACACAATCGACCTCCTGCCCATATTCAGCCTCATTTCCTCTTTTTTCTCTCTTTGCTCTTCACTGTCCTGTGTCTCCCTTCTTCTCGTGCTGACTTTCTTGCTGTCACTTTTCCTCTTCTCACTTCATTTCTTTCCCCTCCTCAGTGCCCTGCCCAGCTGACAGAAACCTGTGGGACAAAGCGAGGAAGTCCCATCATGTCAGGAGAGGCTGCTGGGAAGGTGGTGTGGTCAGGGGCCAGCTGCCAAGGTCAGGAGAGAGGAGAGTCTGGGTCCCTCCTCACAACCCTAGCGTGTCCTACTGTAAAGGCCCTTTCGAACTCCAGCCCAGTCGCAGAAACATCTGGACCTGCCCCATGGCCAACCTCATCAGCAAAGAATCAAGAGAGAGCAATGCGGCCAGCTAATTCCCACTAAAGAAACAACAGATGGAAAAGGTTTAATGCATTTAACATCCAGGAATAATTTGCATCATAACTGGACACTCTCTGGGTACATAACTGATTTATGAAGGAATGAGATTTTAATGTTGGAGTATAAGCACCAAAAATCAGAATGAGGGGATCAATTCCAGGGTCAGGGAGAGCCTTCCTTGTGTTTTAAAAGTCATTCATTCATTCACTCATTCATTCATTTTTATCAATAAATATTCACTCAGCACCTACTGTGTAGCACACAATGAAATTATTACTAAGGCATATAGATGGGAAGCTATGATTCTAGTCTTTGGGGCCTTAAAATCTACCCCAAGACAGAGTTTTATCCAACTTAAATATAGCTTTGTTCATGAACTTACCTCCTGTGTGAAGCAGAACCCTTCACTGTGGAATTACCTTGGGCACCAATATAAAGATGAGATGGTAAAGATGCTTGCATATTTTTAATTCTCACCCTATAATATATTTTTATATATTTGATTTGAGGGAGAGAGAGAGAAACATTGATGTGAGAAAGAAACATTGATTGGTTGACCAGGGATCCAACCTGCAACCTCAGTATTTGCCCAAAGTGGGAATAAAACCTGCAACTTTTTGGTGTACAGGGCGATGCTCCAACTAACTGAGCCACCCGACCAGGGTGAAATTCCTGCATATTGATCCATTAGTCCCATGGTCGGCAAACCGCGGCTCGAGAGCCACATGCGGCTCTTTGGCCCCTTGACTGTGGCTCTCCACAAAATACCACGTGCGGGCGCGCATGTACAGTGCGATTGAAACCTCGTGGCCCATGTGCCGAAGTCGGTATTTTGTGGAAGAGCCGGTATTTTGTGGAAGAGCCACACTCAAGAGGCCAAAGAGCTGCATGTGGCTCGAGAGCCGCGGTTTGCAGAGCCGCAGTTTGCCGACCACTGCATTAGTCCATCCACCCATCCATTCTTCCACACATCCAACCATCCCCTTTCCAACCTCCATTCACCCATCTATTCATCTGCCTATCTATTGAACCACCCATCCATCCCATATCTATCTGCCTACTCATTCCACTATTTACCCATCTACCCTCCCATCCATTCACCTACCTACCATCCATCCATTTATTTATCCACCTATCCATCATCCTTCCAAGCACGTGGTAGGAGGTCAATTATAGCTTAGTGCGGGAACATTATTATGATAAGAAGCTGTGCAAAGACAGAACCCAGTAGTTGCCTATAGTGTCCACGCCTGACAATTCACATGTGACTGGCTCCTGAACATGGGGCTGTTTATCTGAGAAACAGACAGGATGAATTTCAAGGGCTGGTAGCAAAGGCTCACAGGGAGGTGCTTAAATTTAATCAAGATGGTGTCTACCTTTCTCCCCTGTCTAGGAGAGCTGCCCAGGGACCGCAGTCAAGAAACAGTGCTTCGTGAAAACCTTTCTCTCTTTTTTTTCCTCTTTATTTTATTTAATTTTTTTTCCATTTCCACTTATCCCCCCTCCACCCTCCACTCCACTACCCAAAAAACCTTCTTTCCACCACGTTCTTGCTATAGAGATTTTCCTCAATGTGATGGCCCATTGAATTGCACAGATGCCATTCTGAAAACCATTGCGTTCTTCTTGAACATAGAAAAACCAAGGATAAACATTTCTGTGGGCAGCTGAAGTTCCATATACCATCCATTAACAGATAACCCCAAAATTGGAGGACTCAGTGGAAATGGGTGCCTGAAATTGTTCCCTTGTTCCCCAAATGTTGTATTTCAGTATTTTTTCTGGTTGTGGGAACTCTGACTGAAGTTTACTCAATTCTAATGTTATTTTGAGCTGTGTCTCTTTTTTAAAACGCTCCCCTCTTCCCATCTGAATGTCTGGTGGCACAGGCATTAGTCTTCTGGACGGTATCTGCCTCTAGCTAAAAGACAGCTGGAAAGAGGAAGAGGGGCAGTGGTTAGAGCCCTCCACTGTCTGGTTCCCGTGTCTTACTCTGCCACTGAGTCACCAGCTGACATGGGACAGGGGACTTGGTTTACTGAATTACTGCCTGTCTGCTAAAGGACAGCAGGCATGGGATCTAGAGCTGGTGCTGGGAGCACTGGGCGTGGAGGAAGAGGCCTTTGTTCTCACCCCCACTCACCAAACCCTTATTAACTGCAGCAAGTTTTTGAACTTCCCTTTCTCTGCTGCTAAAATGAGGGGAGAGGATATATGATCTTTAAGGTAGATTATAATACCTGGAATCTTAATTCCCCTCACTCTAGTACTTAATTTAATACATGGAGCTGATCATTTAAAACATTTTTTTTAATTGGAGAGAGAGAGAGAGAGAGAGAGAGAGAGAGAGAGAGAGATCAGTTTGTTGTTTCGCTTATTTATGCATTCATTGGTTGATTCTTGTATGTGCTCTGACCAGGGATCAAACTCACAACTGTGGTGTATTAGGACAACACTCTAACCAACTGAACTACCCAGCCAGGGCGTGGAGCTGATCATTTTAAACATCCTGCTCCTCTAGATGAAAAAAATCATCATGACACATGATATTATGGCATTTTGCACTCGGTTTCACTGTTTTAAAATGTAAATACAATACAAGCTACAAGTGGTCACTAGAATGACAGGATTAAAGTAACAAGTTTTGGTTCTTCATCTTTAGAAATCACTGTGCTATCATTATTTCAAATTTTTGTTTCAAATGCAAGATTCAGTTAATAAGGGTTTGGTGAGTGGGGGTGAGAACAAAGGCCTCTTCCTCCACGCCCAGTGCTCCCAGCACCAGCTCTAGATCCCATGCCTGCTGTCCTTTAGCAGACAGGCAGTAATTCAGTAAACCAAGTCCCCTGTCCCATGTCAGCTGGTGACTCAGTGGCAGAGTAAGACACGGGAACCAGACAGTGGAGGGCTCTAACCACTGCCCCTCTTCCTCTTTCCAGCTGTCTTTTAGCTAGAGGCAGATTCTTAGGGTTGGAGACATGACTGTGCTGGGAATAAGCATGGACAATTCCAATTAGATATGAAGTTACTCAAAACAAATGTGTGCATCTGAAACCGCACATATCAGGGTCAACTGTATATATAAGAGTTCTTAAGATTAACTTGCATGTAAAATGCTGCAATATCTATTTAAAAAATAAATGATAAAAAATGTGCTAAGTTAAACCTTACATAGGTATTAGGATTCAACAGTAACTACAATTGCTTAGAACTTAGACCAAATGATTTGGGGGAGGGGAAAGTGTTTTGTTTTGTTTTTAACATTAACATTGTTTAGAATTGTCATGGTGATGATAAAAAAGCAGACCATTATTTAGTCAGTTTTATCATTTAAAAACCTTTTCAATTGCGCAATAATTTTAGATTTACAGAAGAGTTGCAAAAATAGCATAGACTGTCCCCCAGTACCTTTCACACAGCTTATATAACTACTAGAGGCCCGGTACACAAAAATTTGTGCACTTAAAAACCTTTATTGCGCAATAATTTTAGATTTACAGAAGAGTTGCAAAAATAGCATAGACTGTCCCCCAGTACCTTTCACACAGCTTATAATATTACTAGAGGCCCGGTACACAAAAATTTGTGCACTCGGGGGGGGGGGGGGGGAAAGGGGGGT
>NW_005371660.1:76634-83046 GCF_000412655.1 Myotis brandtii
GAAGCTTGGCTTCCTCCGTCACTGAAGCAAGCAAGCCTCCCTGTTCACGTCAGCTGCCTGGCTGCCGGCCGCCATCTTGGTTGGCAGTTAATTTGCATATCTCACTGATTAGCCAATGGGAAGGGTAGCGGCCGTACGGCTAACTACCATGTTTCTCTTTTATTAGATAGGATAGTACATTTATTAAAACACAGAAATTAACATAGATTCAATGATATGAACCAAACTACAGACTTTATTTGGGTTTTAGCAGTATTTCCACTATTGTCTTTTTTTCTGTTCCAGGGTTTAATCTAGGATACTGAATTGCCTTTAGTGGTTTATTATTGCTTTACATTTTCTCACAGATCATGCAAGTCCTTGGTGCCTGCTCCCATGGCTGCCACGCCCACCAACCTGCCCTTGGTGTACCACTGATGCCACCCAAGGCTGTGGTACTGGGGGCAAGAAGATCTGGTGGCTGTGAAGTTTCATCCTTTGGCGAAAGATGCTATTGAGCCTGACATATATGCTGGCCTGCCAGCGCACAAACACTCCACTTTGTCATGTTGGCCATCCTTCAGCCAGACACTCCAACAGTGACTGTTGGGTTTGTGACCTTTGCAAGGCTCATGTGCCTAGTGTATAGAAAGCAGAAAGCAAGGCTTGTTTGGGGCAAAAATGTTGTGTTTCTGTTTTTGTTTTTGTTTTGTCTCCTATGAGACAAAGAAGCAAAAATATAGAGTAAAAAGCCTTGACAAAAGCACAGTGCAGATGCTTCTGGATGCCTCTCCACACCAATGCTCCTCTTTTTTCATGCCAGCGGAATTTCTTTAAGTTGATAAATACTTATTGAACTTTACTGTATTCCAGGTGCTGTTCTAGGGACTGTTGACTGAAACAAAACAAAGATCCCTGTGTTTGGAGCTTGAGTTCTAGCAGGATAGAGATGAACAAGGTTTCACCATAGGGTGTGTTGAACATGAGTGTGGGAGCTATTGATGCACCGGGACAAATTCACATTTAAGCCTCCAGTGTGCTTCCAGAAGCCACCTTTGGCACTTGTTGCAGATATTAATTACATATATTCAGCCATGAGAATTCTTATAGCAATTGCACCATTGGGATTTTAATTTTGTTCTGGCAAGGAGTATCCAGAATCTTCAAAAAAGGTTGGAACTCTCTTCAGTGCCCCGGAGGATGCCTTCCTGGTGAAATTAATCCAATCACACCAGTTTCACTCACCTTGCCAATGACTGGTTTAGGAATGGTCATGTGATGCAATCCTAGCCAATGAGGCATGAGATTACAGGGTTTCTGGGAGAGATTTCTTCACATTTCAAAATGCTCCTCTTCTTCTTGTCTGAATTTTGGTTATTGAATGAAGGGTAGAATGCCTGGAGCTGCTGCAGCCACTTTGTAACCATGAGGGAAGAGCCTGAGACAAAAGCAAACACAATGGGCAAAGTGGGAGGATATGAGGACGCTAGTCTTTGACGAATAACTTATCTCTGGAAATGAAGTAATGCAGGACATCTTGTTATGTGAGAAAATGCATTCTCCACTTTTGGGGATAGAGGTCACATTTATGCCAACCAAGGCACCTTTGCATTTATGGGTTATATATTTCAAGTTGTTCTTAGATCTTATTTAATCATTCATTCAACCAACACTTGATGAGAACACACCATGTGGGACACTCAGTGCTGTTGGACTGTGAGGGCGAGTGGGTGGATTCCTGCCCTGAACGGCCACGCCATCCAAAGGGGGTAAAATTCACAGACAAACACTGATTGCAGGAGAACCTGCTGCTACCTGAGAGGTGGCACAAGGTGCTGTGTGCACGCCTCCAGCCTAGTGCCTGAAGACAGCACTAGGGAAACAAGAGGTACCTGCTCTTTCTCTTGAAGGATGGTTACCTTTCAAGCAAAGGGATATGGAACAAGGGAATGCAGACACAGAGAGGGGCAGATGGCGCCCACCTGATCAGGGCCATGCTTGAAGAAGCCTGAAAGGCTACGGTATGTTCTGGCAAAGGGAACCCTGTGCTGACCTGCTGGTCTGAGTCCTGGTTCAGTTACCCACTCATTATGTGGCCCTTGGTTATTCCTGTGTCTCAGAACAGCTACAAGAAGGGGTTGGTAATGACTGTCTTGCCTCCCTCACACGGCTACCAGAAAGTGCAAAATAAACATGAGAGGTTATTATCTCCTCCATCTCTAGACATGACAGTGTGCTCACCCATCCCTAGGTCCCTGGCCAGTCTCTGAGTTTTCCTTCTGCCTGTTGTTGGAGTCACCCTCTAGTCTCCTCCTTAGTCTCACCAATGACCTCCTATATTTCTCGTGCTTTCAGTATTTCAAATCCTCTCTCTCTTTTTTAAAAGTTCTTTTAAAAAATGTTTTAAATATATTTTTATTGATTTCAGAGAGGAAGGGAGAGGGAGAGAGAGAGAGAGAAACATCAATGATAAGAGAGTAACACACTGGGGATGGAGCCCACAACCCATGCTTGTGCCCTGACTGGGAATCTAACCATGACCTCCTGGCTCAACCACTGAGATGCCAGCTGGTGTCTCTCTCTCTCTCTCTCTCTCTCTCTCTCTCTCTCTCTCTCTCTCTTTCTTCTCTGTCTCCAAGCATGATCCAATCTCAAAAATAAATATAACTTAAAGATCCTTCCTTAGATCTTCTATAACCTCCAAACATCATCCACTTCCCTTATTCTCACCAAACTTCTTAAAAGAATAGACTGCTTTCTCTCCTCCTTTCCTCACCTACCCAGTGTTAAGCCCATTCTGATGTCCAATTAAGAGTGGACTCTCAGCATTCTTCCTCCAGGAACAAGCTTGCAGCCTTCCCCTCCCCTTTGTCTTCCCCCAGGCACTTTACCTTTACCTTCCTCTCTTCTAAACTCCAAGGGCCCTTCCTTGACTCTGTAACTTCTTTACTGAGCCCATTTCTTCTACTACTCACTTCTTCTACCTCCTTAACTTTCTAAAGAAACTTTCTATTATATATATATATAAAGAGTGGGCTCTTAGGGGCCATGAGGCCTGCCTCTGGAGGCTTCGTCTTAGTCTCATCCTGCCTGACTTAACCTGCTTTGCGAAATGCATGTGTCATGGTTTCCTCCACCCCACCCTTTCCTTTTCCTCCTCTTTCCCTTCTCAGTGTTGGGGTTCCCTAGGATTATGTTGACCTAGGGTTCTTTTGCTCATTCACCGGGGAACACTTAAGCTCATGGCTTCAACAGTCCCATTGTAGATGGACCACAAATACCTTTCATTCTGGTTTTTCCTCCCTAAATCTAATCCCACAGCTTCTAGCTGACCTGTGAAAGAGTTGATTTGGATGTCCTGTGACTCCTCAAGCCCAGCTTATTCAAGCAGGTCATCTTCTTTTCTCTTATGCCTACTCTTTCTCGGTCATTCCAATTTTTTTTCATGGTCACACCATCTTTTATGTCATGCTGGCCTAAAAATTTGTCTCCTCCAACTCCCATGTTGTATATAATAAAAGCCTAATATGCAAATTGACTGAATGGTGGAAACGACCAGTTGCTATGACACGCACTGACCACCAGGGGGCAGACACTCAACACAGGAGCTGCCCACAGGCCCCAGGCCAGCCAAGGTGGGTACCAGTGCCCCCCCCATTGCCCCACTGGTCGCCCCGCAGAGGGAGGTGACCGGCAGCAGTGGCAGGGGGCGGGGCCAGCCGGCGAGCAGGCAGCACCAGGCTGGCCAAGGCAGGTGCCAGCAGGCCCCCTCCCTCCCCCTGATCACCCCGCTGGTTGCCCCACAGATTGGCCCTGATCGCTGGCCAGGCCTAGGGACCCTACCCATGCATGAATTTCATGCACTGGGCCTCTAGTTTCTTATAGTAAAGCAGTCACCAAATCCAATAAATTAACCCTTGAAATGCCTCTGAAATAATTCATCTCCCTTTGATCCTTATCAAACTGTTCTCTGCGAAGTGTTCATTTTTTTTCTGGACTGTTAATTTCCATTTGGGATTGGAGATGGTTTTGAAACTAGAATGTCGAGATGGCTGTGATGGCTGAAGTAGGTATTTAATACTTCCTCCATGGGGTTTCAGGTAGTGAAGTATCAAACCATGCATCTGAGAAACCTATGTCTAACAGTTCAATAATATTTGAAGGGGCCTAGGGCTGACAGTCAGCAGTATGAGCACAGAATAAGCCATTCCCTTTACTTCACGTTTCTCATTTATGAACGTGGAGGTGTAATACCTGTCTTCCAGGACTTTCAGCCTAAACTCTTAATCTTAGGAGGTTGACAACATCCCTATCTTTTGCAAGAAATTCCCACTACAACATCCTTTACAAATAGTTATTGGTAACGCTAGGTAACTATTAGGTTGAATCATCTAAAATGCTGGTATTCCAGTATTGATCTGTAATGAAACCAATTTCATAGGGTTCAGCCTAATAGATGTGCCTGCAGTTTGAAAATTTGAATACTCAGGAATAGAGTGGAGAGATAAAATGGAGTCACTATAGTCCATCTGCTGAATTACTAAAATGAAGTAGTTTGAGGTATGAGAAAAGGATTCTATTTTTGTTTTAACGAGCCTGAGAACTTAACCTGTTGATCGTTCCAGTCCTTCATCAATGCCTAGATGTACATGAAACCTGCTGATAACCCTCTGATCACCCCCTGGAGGACTAAGGAAAGAATATTCACATGTCCAGACCACTCTACATCCATCATCCAGACCACCCATCGTCTAGAGTAGTGATTTTCAAATGGTGTGCCGCAAGAATTTTTAAACATGCAATACCCGACTATTTAGTCAGAGGTGTTGACCTTTTTTTCCCTTAGATTATCAAATTAAAAACGACAATGAGGGTTACCCGTTCAATTCCCTTGCCAGGGCACATACCTAGGTTTCGGCCTTGATTCCCAGTGGGGGGCACGTAGGAGGCAACCAGTTGATGTTTTGCTCTCACATTGATGTTTCTATCTCCCTTCTTCTCTCTCTAAAAATTAATTTTAAAAAAGTGACAACAGACAACACAACAATAGCCATCCAGTGTAAATGAACCAAAATTATACTTTTCTTTTTGTCAGATTAGCAAAAAATATAATTTTTGGTGTGCCGCAGAATTTTAGTAATTAGTTTACATGTGCTAGAGATGAAAAAGGTTGGAAATCGCTGATCTAGGGGATGACTATTCCAGAGGCTAAGAATGCAGGGTTGATTCTTCTCAAGAATGTATTTTTTAGCCCAGCCAGTGTGGCTCAATGGTTAAGTGTTGACCTATGAATCAAGAGGTCATGGTTTGATTCCCGGTCAGGGCTCATGATTGATGGTTCTCGCTCATCACTGATGTTTCTGTCTCTCTCTCCCTCTTCCTTCTTCTCTGAAATCAATAAAAATATGTTTTTAAAAATCTATTTTTTTTACTTTAAAAACTCTCAGCTTTTCTTTCCTCTTCAGGAACACTCTGGGTATTGCTCAATTGTGTGTCTAGTTTGCAAACGCCAAGGCCCTGGAATAAATCTTTATCATTTATTTTGAGCCAAAGTCTCCTGATTGATTTAAGCTCAGATGGAAAATTGAGAGATGCTCCGGAGTTCTTGATCTTTCTATTCTTGATAACACTAAGGTCCAACTGTAAGAAAGGTCGATCTTGAAGTTAAATGAAGTTTAGTCCAACACAAGCTTCCCTCTCCCAATCCCTTAAGTTAGAGACCAAAGGCAATGTGCTAATTACTGAGGAGTCAAGAAACTTAAGATGTAAGATTTATCTAGGGACCCGTCTCAATCACATTTCATACTGTACCATTTTTAAGAAATCATCTTTACTTAGAAGTGAAATAACTATAGACTTTACTAAAAGAATAAGGATTTGATAGTTCTTGTTTTCATATTGTGTTTTTGTACATCTAAAAAGTGATTCGTTTACTCCATTACTGGTGGGAATAAATCCAATATTTGCCAATATAAATTCACTTATTAAAATACTTTTTGTGCTTTCCCAGAGGGCTTTAAAAAACACACTATTAAATAGAGACTTGCAATGAGAAAGTCCTTCACTGTTTATTCTTCCACTTCTGCAGATCAGTTACTATTGAAGGAAGACTTTGGGTAAGACGTGTAAAACTAACGTACACGAGTGCAAGGGTCTCAAAAGTGAGAGCAAAACTGCACCCACCAAAAAACAAACCAAAAAAAATTGCACCCACCCATTCACTTGCCCAATTTGGAACCAAGGCTCCCCCAGGGCAGGGCCTTTTTTGTTTGCTGCCTAAACCCAGCACGATGAACCGTGCGCTGCCCCCTGCCAGCTCCATAAACACTCGGTCAACTGTCCATTCATTTATTTTCCATGCGGAGCGCCATGGCCAGCGAGAAGGCCGGCACCGCAGCTCCCCTCCCTCCACCGAACCCGCGCCGCTCTCAGC
>NW_005371660.1:83916-96353 GCF_000412655.1 Myotis brandtii
CACCATATCCTGCAGCTCGCTCTGCAGCCCTGAATCCCAAGCCTGGCCTCGAACCAACCGCAGTGCTGCCACCCTGGCCCAAACAGTGGGGTTTCCTTTCTGGTGTCCGGGAGCCAAGCCCGGAGACTCCCAGACCCGGAGTCATTGCACAACTAACTCCTTCTCCCAAACCGTGGCTGCCAGCTCTTCTGGGCTTTTCCAGTGGGAGGGACCCCGACCCTTTCCACCTCCCACCTGGTTTTCTGGGTCTTTTGCCTCTTCGCGTGTGGCCGTGGCCCATCCCAGCAGTGCCCATCTGCTGTCCTCCTGCCCGCCCCCCCCCCTTTTTTTGCCCTTTCCTAAAAGGCCAGTTTTCATAGACCCACGATCACTCTGGATTATTCCTTCAGCTCCATCTGTGGTGGACCCGGAGCTTCTCCCTGTTACAGGGCCAGGGAGAGGGATGGGATACCCTGTGCTTTTAGGGGCAAGATGATTCTCTCAATGCTATGGGGGTAGGAGGGGAGAGGATGGGGCCCTACAACTCTCACCCCCCCCCCCACTCCCACCCCTACCCCCAGCAATGAGCTGGTGCAAACCTCACAGAGCAGGGGCTTGTACTCAGCTGGGAGGGGTCAGACCCAGGGGGTCTGATGGGAAAGACCTAAGAGAGAATGAGAAAAATGTGGTATTCAAAAGTGAGAATAACTGGAGGAAAGTGAGCATAATAGGGCATGCTGTGATATATCTTGTCACTATCTAGCGACACTCCCCTCACTCTCACTGTGGTCTCCAAGGAGGCAGGGCCTTGTCCTCCTTTCTGGGTAGGGTTGCTTATCTGCATTCTCAGGAATGGGTTAGGAAGCTGTAACCATTTGTAAACTGCCTTGGAGATGGAGGATTCCTAACGGGCTCATCCCCCCCCCCTTCCCGTCTCTCTGTCTCCTGCCCATCCTCTCCACTCTGAGATGACAAGGGTCCTAATTGGCTGGTGAGGCTGCCCTCAAGCTGGGGACATTTTTGTGGTGGCTGAGTCAGGTTAGATGTGTGAATGTGCCCTTGGAGGGTCTGTAGGAAATAAACCTGAGGCTAGGACGGGTCTGCACACCAGCTTTTGGTAGTACTCCTTGACTTCAACCCATCCCCCCCCCCACCCCCACAGGTCTCATGGTGTATTGGAAAGGGCTGTATACGAAACAAGTATACAAGACGAGTGTGGATGGGAGAATTGGAAGGGGTCGACCTCAGCGAACGTACCTCAATCAGATTGAGGACGTTTTTAGCAAAGGCCAGTTTAGGAGTACCCTAATTAAGTTAATAACAATGTACCTACCTATATAGTTTAAGTTTAAAAAATTTGGCTCTCAAAAGAAGTTTCAATCGTGGTACTGTTGATATTTGGCTCTGTTGACTAATGAGTTTGCTGACCACTGTCCTAGGGTCGTCCCTGGGTCCCAGTCCCTGCTTTGTCACTAGTCTGACTAAAAAAAACTAAGTGCAGCCTCAGTTTCCCCATCATTAAAGAGGTTAGTCAAGCCTCTTCCTCATGGGGTTATTGTAAAGTCTAACTGAGATCATGTAAGCAACAAAAGCCATAACAGATTCTACAAATAGGAAAACCAAGTCGCTTCCTCCCTGAAGCCCTGTTATTATTTTTCATAATAATAGCTTAACGAAATAAGAGAATTTGTTCTGTCTGGCCAATACCCTCTGTCCTGTTTGTGTCCATTTGCTGTCCTCCGTTCTAAGAGGCCTCCCAGTGCCATGTCACCAGTCTGGAGGGTGTGGCTGGAAAGACACACGTGACAGCTGTAGACCTCATAGCAGCACGCTCTGCAGCCGGCGAAGTCTCCTGCATAGCCTCTTGGCTGTGCTTCTGGCACTGGTTAAGGTCCGTGGCTCTACCTGCTTTATCTCTGCTCAGAAAGAGCTGCCTAGTGTTTGAGCTTGGTACCTCCTGCCATCCCTGCCTCTAGTCTTGGAAAGTCCTACAGATTAACCTGGCACTCTGTGGGAGTTGAAAAGTGCTAAGAGCCCTCACTCCCAGTACCTGACAGAAGAGAGAGAGAGAGAGAGAGAGAGAGAGAGAGAGAGAGAGAGAAACAACCTACAAGAACACTTCCCTCCTCCCCCTCACTGACTCTCCACTGAGACAGGTATTTTGAGGGACTGCAGATTTTCAGAACTCTGCCCTCCTGCCCAGGTGAGAGCAGAAACAGCTCGGTTACTTTTAGGGACCTCAGAGGAACACCTGTGGGCATCTTCACATGTGGAGGACAACCAGGGTGGCACCTCATAACCCAGCACAGGACTTACTAGCGGACAGTTGGGGCCTTCTGGGTTCTCCCCTGGAGGTGTAGTGTGTGTGTGTGTGTGTGTGTGTGTGTGTGTGTGTGTGTGTGTGTGTGTCTGTGTGTCTGTATGTCGGGATTCATATGGGGGAGCACGTCACACTTCTTCCTAGAAGTGAGGACAGAAGGAGGTGGAAAGGGAAGGGGAGACGAGGAGAGAGGAGAGGACAGCAGGCTCTTGGGTTTCTAACTTGAGCACGGCTAGGATTCCTTCATTCAGAAACCGAGTCAAGAAAACTCATTTATAATTCTTCCCACAAAGAGTCAGTCCCCTGTCCAGTCTCTGCCAGTGAGCTGGGCCCTTCTCCTACCCCGGGCAGCCCAGCCCATGTGTCCTAACTGGTCTCCATGTCATTCTTGCCTTGCCCCTTCCGTCCCCAGCTCACTAGTTAGCGCGCCATCATTCAGAGGGGCTTTCGTTTCTCCCTAGGGACCCCAGGACTTCAGTTCTGTCCCTTGGGAGATGACGACTCCAAATTCCTTCCCTTGGCATCACTTCCTTTTGGGAACACATATGAAAGGGTGACTTTCCCTCCTCCGTTGGTGTAGTTTTGAGCCGTCCTAAGATTCCTCCCATTTCCAAGGCCAAGCATAGGTTCTTTCCCCAGAATTCAGGTTTTCTTTCTGTCCTGCAGGCTGTTTGGAATAGAGCTGTTCTGTGCAGCCACAGCACTTGGCTAAAAAATGTCAGGAATGTGGAGCTTTATTTTCCCCTTCCTTCTCTTCCAGCTTTCTCTTTCTTAACTCTGCTTTCCAGCTTTCTCTTTCTTAACTCTGCTTTCCCGAGAGGTGGTGCAAGGGGAGTTTTCCACTCCACGGTTCAGCCCTGCAGTCCTGTCCTAGGGGCAGTCGGGCCTGACAGTCCTTCGTGGTGTGGGCGGCCAGTGCCGTGTGTATGGTGTGTGTCAGATTTAAAAGCAGTCTCTTCCCGCCACCCCCTTTCCCTTCGCTTTCCAGTGTCCCTTTGAGTGCCACGTTTCAAACTAAAGCAGGCAGGGAAAGAGAGAAAACTCTCACCAGAGAATGGAGAATGAGGGGGTGCATGGAGCAGAGAGAAAGCCACTAAACACATTATCTCTAAAACGTCCTTGCGAGACCCACACGTTGTTTGTTTATTTTAAAGCTCATTTGCAGGCTCTGCTGGCCCTGCAGCAAGGAAATGTTTCTAAAATTCTGGGCCCCTCATTTGTTTGGTCTGTGATGACTTCAGGGTTTGGGACTGAGAGGAATTTTTGGGTAGTGGCTGGCGTTCGGTTTTTGTTTCGGAGCCAGGTGTGGTGGAGCTGCCTTCCTCCAGGAACTACCTTCTTCTCCGCACCAGACCGCCTTGTAGGATAGTGTGTTTGCAGCGTGTACAGTGGGAGCCCATTGCGTCACGCCTGTTAGCACGTGGGTTCTGTACACATCCTCCCAGACATGCCTCTGGGTTTCATAACCCGGAGTGAGGCTGCTGGTCCCTTCTCTTAATGTTTGTGTTAAAATAGTCCCACGTATGTTGTGTTAATACGAGCATCTGTGGACATATGTTGTCTTTCTTTGACTAACTTCTAATGCACTTTTGAAGATGCTCCTTTGCCAGCGTTGGCAGTTCCTGGCTTTATGCACCTTCCCCACCAACCTCTGACTTAGGCCATTAGTCATGTTCTGGAGAAATTAGTCAGGGGAAACGGGAAGGGTCGCTGATTCTCTTGGGTGCCCTTGTTCTGTGTTAGACTTCTGCGTTCATCACTCAGTGATCTGAGCAGCAGAGCAGAACTCTGGGACTAGATTCTCTCCCGGTCAGCCCTCAAGCGTCGGTCGCCCCGTCCTGTGGGATGTAGGGCACATCGGGTTACCCCTAGTTCTCCCCTTGGTACAGTGTGCTCTGCGGGAAGGTGGTGTTAATCGGTTAGTGGTTTTTTGACCCAGACTGCAGGATGAAGACTGACACCTGTCTGAATGCCGTGCCCTGTGCCGGCACACAGACACTCAATCGGAGGTCTCAACAACCATGGTGATGGTTGCTGGCTTCATTGTTGGGTCTGTGAGTACACCGTCTACCACCAGACGAGCTGGTGGGAGCCCCGGCTGTATTTCACTTTAGATGTGACCTGCTTTGCCATGAGGCCTTTCCCCTCGGTTCCCCAGTCTGCTTCCGAATGGTGCAGTTGTTATATGCTGGGTCCCTCTTTTCCAGGGAGCCTGTGGCGTGGTTGCTCCACATCTGTTTCCTCTGCCATCCGTCTTATTTGAACCCCGGCTGTGGATGCTGGAGGGTCTTGGTGTGGCCACTGTCAGCTGTGTGGAGGAAGGAAAACCATGAGGAGGCTGCCTCGCAAGCTGAACAAGGGCCACTTTTCTCTCGCTCCCTCTGTTGTCTGAACCCTCCATGCTCGTTTCTCGGGGGCACTGTCCAGACGGGTCGCAACAGAGCGCCTCAGTCCTGACTGTTTGCAGAGGAGCGTGTGTTGCTATGGTGAAAACTTCGCTCTGGCAGGCATGCGCTCCTTTTTGATCTGCTTCGTCGTGGGCAGGGGCCCCAGAAATCACTCTGTGGCATAGCCCATGTACCTCCCGTTCCCACCCTGATAAATGACGAAGCCAGAGGGTTGATAAGACCGGATTAGAGTTTCCAAACTACAGAAGTGCTTTCTAATCAGTGCGCGCACTATTAGCAGGCTTTGGTGGGAAACTTTCCTGATGTTATCTCTCAGCCTTTTTATCCAGCGCTGTGTATCTGGTATCCATTGGTACCTAATGGTTAAAGAAAGGAAAAGAAAACGCTAAAACTACTAACGTGGCTCCGGACACAGCCTCTTATTTCACCAGCAGACCTTTATCTTTTATGCAGCCTAGTGCTTTGCCTTGATTTACCTCTGCTGTCTCAAATGTTCCCCTATAGAAGAGAACCAAACCTAACTTAGTCACAGCTGGTTAATGTTGTGAGTTAACTGTGTGGCTTAAAGAGCTTTGCAAGAGGCTTTTCTGGGTAATGGAGGTTCACAGCTTCCTTTGATTTTGAGCAGAGGAAATGTAGCAGATTGTGAGTGGGGGGCTCTGAGTCCTCTAGAGCCCCCCCTCTAATCCCCCGGAGCATCTGTGGGAGCCCAGGGTTAGGTGAGGCGCCGTTCTGTGGCTCCCCACCCAAGCCACGTTGCCTCTTGACAGCTTCCCTCGTTTGTCTTACGAGGTTGGCAACACTTCACATCTGCGAAATGCTTTACTAGCTTCACCCTGTAATCTGGATGGTTTATGGGGGTTGTCATACCCATCCAGAGCCTGGCTTCTAGAGGAGAGACTTGGCTAAGGACCATCCGCTCTGAGTTAGAGTCGGAGCCAAAATAAGAATTCAGCTACGTCTGGCTCACATTTACAGCTCAGCCCTGGTGCTTCCCCGAATGGGGCGTCTACGGAATGTAGCCACAGGCTGCTTTATTTTTCTTTGTCTGAGTGGATACTGTTTATTACCTGGAAGTAATGTCTGCGGGTCATTGTTCCACTTGGAGGCTTTTCTGCCTGGAACAGTCATTGAAATCTGCATCTCCCTGGAAGAGACTACAGAGAATGACCCAAATGTGTGTATCACATGTGAACATAGGCAAATGGGCAGAGGCTTTACCAACTGTTCAAGTTACCCTGTTATTAGTCAACATCTGTGTGGGAATGGCTGCCTCTGGCTCTTATTTTCACTGCCCTTATCATCAGGGTACTATTGTGGATAGCTCAAGAGCACAATATTGTCCTCCCAGTTTTACATGTTTAAGGGAAACCTAGAAGAGAAAAATAAGACCTCCTCCCCCCTCCCCAGGTTGAGAGATTTGCCCAGAACAGTAGAGTGAATTTTTTGCAAACTTGGGGCTTGAACCCACATGTTCAGTGCATTTTCTACACACCTGCCCACTGGAATTCTAGCCTCTACCTTTAAATGCCAGTGTAAGTGTAGAAGCCTCGAAAATGAATTATCTTCCTTCAGTGTGCTGCGTTCATTTATTTGGCTGCTGTTTATTGATTGCCTGCTGTGTGCCTGTGTTGATCTCTGGGAATGCAGATGAATAAGATGGGGTCCTTGTGCTCGAAGAGGTCACAGTGTGGTAGCTTAAAGCTAATAAACTATTTGTGGATGGGAGTCAGGTCTTGATGTAAGTGGCAGGTGCAACTTACAGACTTACAGACCGTTGGGCCTTCACCTCAAGCTATTGCTATCGGTGGAAAGGGGGTGGTTTATAGACTTGAGACCTAACACCCTGAGTGTGGGGTTGCCAGTAGTCAGAGGACAAGAGTGGAGGTCACTCCTAGAAGTTTTGTGAAGCACAGCTGGTACTCTTGTACTTTATAGCTTTGTGAGTAAGTGAACTGACCAAAGTCAGTGTGTGTGTGTGTGTGTGTGTGTGTGTGTTCCTGCACACAGGTGCAATTTCTAGTATTTAGGAGGCCTTCATTGCTTCAAACCTTGGTTGAAGTTCAGAGAATTCTTCCATGTGTTTTCTTAAGATTTTTGCCATCAAACTCCAACATGATCTGCAATGTTCCTTTCGGGTTGGTGAAGGTGACGATCACACCTGGGGTGAGAAGGACAGAATCCTCTGAGCCTAATTGCCCTGCCTTTGAAGTAGGGAGAGAGTTTCTTAATAAAGCTCCTGAATTTTGCAAGGGCAAAGTATTATTAGTTTAATCAGTTTGTTCCTTCATGTTTATTATAAATGTGTAGATCCTCTCTTTTTATAGAGACTTTTAAAAAGAGATTTTTTAGTGACTCACCACCCTTTGGAAGATTTATGTGGCTTTTGGGGAGGGAGAAGGGTGTGCCTACCTCAGGATAAAGGGTAGAGATCTCATTTTTACAAACTTCCTCTGTTGACCTCCCTGCTTGCTTTGAGGAAGGCTTAGGACAGTGATGGCGAACCTATGACACGCGTGTCAGAGGTGACACGCGAACTCATTTTTTTGGTTGATTTTTCTTTGTTAAATGGCATTTAAATATATAAAATAAATATCAAAAATATGTCTTTGTTTTACTATGGTTGCAAATATCAAAAAATTTCTATATGTGATGCGGCACCAGAGTTAAGTTAGGGTTTTTCAAAATGCTGACACGCCGAGCTCAAAAGGTTCGCCATCACTGGCCTAGGACCATGTTAGTTAGTTAACAAGTGTTTGCAGTCCGGTTTGTGTGCCCTTAAAGACAGCCTTGAGAGTCAGTGAGAATGTAGAATGTGGCTCCGGGTTTGAGATGCCAGGGGTGTCTTATCAGCTTCTTTTCCGGAAGGTTAAGCACAGTCTGGGAGCTCCTGACCTGGAGGAGCATTCCTTGGATAAACAGGCCTTCCCTCCAGCAATTCCTGGAGTCCTGCAGGAAATCACACAGGCCTGCCTCACAATGCCTGGTTTCCTGCTGAGAATTCCTGCTGATTGGGAGCTGAATTGAACTTTTTAGCCCTAACACCTCTAGAGTTTTGAGTGTGTTTAGTTTGTATTCTGACTTTGTTATGGAATAACTTTTTTTTTTTTTTCAGAGAGGGAGAAGGAGAGAAAGATAGAAACATCGATGAGAGAGAATCATTGATCGGCTGCCTCTTGCATGCCCCAAACTGGGGATGGATCTTGCAACCCAGGCCAATGCCCTGACCGGGAATCGAACTGTGACCTCCTGGTTCATAGGTTGACACTCTACGACCGAGCCATGTTGGCTGGGCTGTAGTGGATCAACTTTTGACCTCAATGGGCAAGGACTAACTTGTTTGTATGGATTTTCTGACTCTTGTTTAGAAGGGGAATGTTGAGGTGGAAAGGAATGTTTGATAGCTAGTTTTTTGTGTTTTTTTTTAATTGCAATTTGAACTCTGGTTTGGCATGAAGTGTGAACATGTGCTCCTCACTAGGGTCTCCAAGGCATGAGCTGCGGCCTGGGCAGGGAGGTGTGTGGTGGCAGGGGCGAGCGCTGGGATTTGGGAGACTTTGTTCTTCCCCAGGCTCTGCCACTAGATAACTGTGTACCTCTTGTCCCCCATTTGCTTCCTAAGGGTGTCAACTGTCCTGTGGCTCAGTTATGCCTTCTTAGCATGGGTGTGCAGACCAGGGCTGGACAATGGATATAACACTTAAGTTGCTACTCTGAAGTTGGGAGCAAAGGGAAGGAGGCACCTCCCCCCGAGCCGCAGAGATTTAGGCTGAGTCAGAATAAAGCTGCGCCTCTATTGGATTAGTGTCTCAACTTCAACTCTTGGTTTCATTTCTTATTTGAGTTGAAGTCAGTTTCTAGCCTAAATTTGGGTTTGACATGCAATGCAGCTTAGCGAAACCAGTGGTGGGGAAGGGGAAAAAAATCATATAATTAGAAAGGAACCGTCGAGGGTGGGGGAGGGGGTCGGCACGGTTTGTGGCTTCCATGTCAGAGGCCCTATGGCCTCTGCAGTGCTGACCAGGGGACCCAGGATGAGCAAGGAGAGGTCACTGCCCTGGGCACCATGGCCCATGCTTTCTGCTCTGCCCAGTCAGGTTTTATCATACCAGTTCTCTGAATGTGGTCTGGGGCCCTGGGTTTGAACATATTTCCATAGTCAATGATATATATTCTCATCACACACATACATTTATCTGTGGCTTATGATTTTCTTTTTTCAGATCAATAGGGTGAATCTAGTGTCTGAAACCTGACCTGTGACCTGCCATCCCCAAGCCCCACACTCCAACAGTGCTCTTAAGGCTTTGCCTGGCCAACTAATACTGTTGCTTCTACAAGCTCCCACTTCATCTGGAAGGCCTCTGTAACTACACCGACCAAATGGCGTGCTTTCTTCCTCAACATTATGAGAATGAATTTAAAACAGTACGTGTTGAGAGGAGATGCATCAGTACTTAATTACAGTTTTCCGAAGCCTAGTCTCAAGTAGGAGTTATCCATTATGTTTAACACGCCACAGTTTTCAACTCACCCAAAGCAGTCTCCACCTGTGCCATCGGATAGGTAGCTACGAGCCACATTTGACTATTTAAATGTAAATGCATTAACATGAAATGGAATTAGAAATTCCGTTCCTCAGTCACACTAGCCACATTTCAAGTGCTCAGTAGCGTAGATAATAGAATACTTCCATCATCACAGAAAGTTCCATTGGACCATGCTGGGCTCCACACTGCTTTCCGAGTTAGGGATCCTTGCGGAATGGTTCTGTCGGGGGAACCATTAGAGGCCATGGGTCACAGTGGCCCTGGAGCCAGACTGCCCGAGTTTATATCCTGGTTTGCCATGTCCTAGCGGTGCCATCTTGGTCAATTATGTAACCTCTCTGTGCCACAGTTTCCTCATCAGTAAAATGGGGATCATAATATGTCATAGAGTAGTTGAGAGGATTAGGAAGGTTCATACAAAACGTGTTAGAAGTGTTCGTACAAATACAGCATTTCCAAGAAGACCTGGTACAGGGTAAGAGCCCAGGACCTATTCCCGTGATGGCGAACCTATGACACGCGTGTCAGAGGTGACACGCAAACTCATTTTTTTGGTTGATTTTTCTTTGTTAAATGGCATTTAAATATATAAAATAAATATCAAAAATATAAGTCTTTGTTTTACTATGGTTGCAAATATCAAAAAATTTCTATATGTGACACGGCACCAGAGTTAAGTTAGGGTTTTTCAAAATGCTGACACGCCGAGCTCAAAAGGTTCACCATCACTGACCTATTCTTACTACATTTGAAAGGGTTGGAGTGACTCCTCGACTACATGGAACCACCCTTTGTGGCTGCCCATCCATTTGGAACATAACTGAGAAATAGGATGCAAAGGTTCCAGAGCAGCCAGACAATGGCCCTCACTAAACCTGTGCCCTGATGCTGTGAGGCCACACCTAGGTTAGTCTCTCACACCTTTGCTCAAAGCCCACCTACATTTCCTTATGTGGCGTCATATGAGGCTTGGTTATCTGGTTCCCAAGGTTACAGAGGAAAGAATAAGTTAATACAGAAGTAGTGCTGGGGTAGGTAGACAGGTGGTAGCTGACAGCTGGGAGGGCTAGTCATTATTAAATACTTAAAAGTCATAAGAAATGAAAAAGTAGGAATACCAGGTGTCAGAATATGAGCAAACAGCGTCAGTAGATTTTGAGGTTATTATGATAGACTAGTACAGTACTAGTATTTGATTTATATGTTTCATGAAAAAGTAAAAGTATGCAGTGTACTCAGAAAGATTTTTAGAAAGATTTCCATCCATAGTGATTAATATTAAAGTTTTAATACTTTTTAATATCCAACCCCAGAAATTTCTGGCAAGCCATCATTACAGAGCCCCCCAAAAGAAGGCAACGTTGGTCTGCTATGCAGTGTACTTTATTACCCAAGAAATGTGAAAAAAACAGTTTTTTTGACTTTCTTATCCAGTCTGGAAAAGATACTCATTCAACACTATTCAGCCACTCGGCCATTCAATTTTCTTCTTTTAAAATCATTCAGTAAATATAGGTGCTCCGTGCAAGTGTATTCCTGACTCTACAGTCTGAAATGGAAGCCAGCTAACATGTTTGTCAACAGGAGTTGTATTGTATTGGGAGTTTCAAAACAAAGATAACGAGGCATTTCTCAACCAGTATTTCTTGAGTGTCTGGGTCCATTTACTTCAGATCGTCACTGGCCGCAGACCACACCTTTAGCCTACAGCTGTGGCTCAAGGGATAGGAGTCTGAGTTGATTCTAATCTTTTGCCTCCTCATTCTATAAATATTGATTAAACAGTGCGAGGCATTGTTCTAGTTTCTGGGAACATAGGAAAAGGAAACGGTTCCCGATTACAGGGAACAACCTTACCAACTAGCAAGGGAGACATATAACAGGACACAGGCAGAGTCACTTGACGATGAGAACTCCAGTTGGGCTGCCATGCTGGTTTTCTGGGTCCAGCACACAGTGGTGCTCACTGAATAGCGGTCTGCTGGAGCGGGAGCTTTGGGACCGTGGAGGAGGGGCTCCTAGCTCAGAGTAGGGGTGTGATGGATGCTGGCTAAGGCCAGGGTGAGAAGAGGATGCGGGATGGCCCTAGACAGAGTGTCAGCTGGTCCTTGTGAAAACATAGAGGTGAAGGGGGCTGGGGCTGGTGTGCAGCCCTAGGGGACTCAGCAGGCTGGGTGATAGGATGTTCTGGAGGTGGGGCGAAGCGGGAGGAGAGGGAAAGAGGAGGAAGAGCCAGGTCACGGAGGGCCTCGCAGGTCGCGTCAAGGAGTTGAGGCTTTATCCTGGAGGTAATGGGGAGGGAATTTTGGACAGAAGGTGACATGACAAGTTTGCCCTGGAGACCGTGAGATGGGACAGCAGTGTGGTCGGCAAACTGTGGCGAGGATACATATAACCACCCCCCCCTCCCAATTTTAGTTTCTACCCCCAACCAGAAAGTATGCCCAGAGACCCCCATCCAGGAATTCTCCGGTGTTGATTCAGAGACTGCTGACACTGCAAGGCCTCCTCCCCAGCTCTCTCCCCACGCCTACAATGCAGGTGACACAGCCGAGCAGCAAGGCAAGTTAACGCTGGAGAGAGAAAGAGCTTTTCCTTAGACCTTATTGTCACTCTGAGGGTGTGTAGTAAGGCAGTGTTGCCCTTGAACATGTATATCATTTTGTTTTACCATATTGTGTTGCCTTTGTGTGACTTTAGCCTTTGAACATATTTAAAATGTATTTATTGCATCTAATGTGATTTTAAATTTTTTAATAAAGTAGGACCTCAGCTAGATGGAATATTTTTTTTCTCCACCTTTTAAAAAATCATCATCCAAGGATATGTTTTCATTGATTTTAGAGAGACCGGGTGTAGGGGGAGAGAAAGAGAGAGACAAAGAAACATTGATCAGTTGCCTCCCGTATGCACCGCAACCAGGGATGGAACCTGAAACCTAGGTATGTTCCCTTACTTGTAATTGAACCTGTAACCATTTTGGTGTATGGGATGCTGCTCCAGCCAACTGAGCCACACTAGCCAGGGCTTCGCCATACACACACACACACACACACACAGAGTGGCCAGATTATTATGACCACCTGACATTTGTAGGCAAATTAGCTATAATTTCACGCTGAAGTTGCTAGAGGGCCAGATCATTATAAATGTCTGAATAGCACAACATACCTAAGTATC
>NW_005371660.1:96655-124453 GCF_000412655.1 Myotis brandtii
AGGCAGCTGGTTCCACAACCATCAAATCTCACAGAACTGGACAGTGCTATTCATCAGGCATGGTGTCAGATTCCTCGCATCACCTTTCAACATCTCGTGGAGTCAATGCCAAGAAGAATCGCCGCAGTATTGAAGGCAAAAGGTGGCCCAACGAAGTACTGATGGGGTGGTCATAATAATCTAGCCACTCAAAAAAAAAAATATATATATATGCCAATGTAGAGGCTTGTATCCAAGTACCGTGGTCTTACCTGAGGAAGCTGGTTTGGTTTCAGTGTTCAGAGGAGGTGGGGGAGAGGGGCCTTCTTTCCTGGAGGCCTTTCTAGGGGTAGGTGGGGATGAGGAGGGACCCCAGGGATTGGCTGGTGGACAGAGTCATGTAGGTGGTTCCTGAACCGTCCCTCCTCTTTCTTGCCTCCCTGCTATGGCCTGTGTAGCAGTTATTACAAAATTAGCAAGCCCTCACTATGTGCTAGGGACTACCCATATTTCGTCAGGGAGTGCCCGGCGGGTGTCCGTAAAGAATTCTTTGAGGTGTGATTGACAAAATGTGGACTAGCTGATTTTTCATGTGCTTTCGTCTCTAAACTTCTGGCAAATCCCTGGAACAGATGCAGTGAGGTTTCCCCTTGGCTGATTTCTAGCACTCTTGCTGGATGCCCAGGGGGTCTTTTTTAAAAAATATATATTTTTATTGATTTCAGAGAGGGAGGGAGATGGAGAGAGAGATAGAAACATCAATGATGAAAGAGAATCATTGATTGGCTGCCTCCTGCACGCCTCCTACTGGGATTCGAGCCCGCAACCTGGCATGTGCCCTTGACTGGAATCAAATCTGGGACCCTTCATTCTTCAGGCTTACACTCTATCCCCTGAGCAAAACCAGCTGAGGCGAGGGGGTCTTCATACCAAGTCCTGCTGGTGATCAGCCACGGTTTCATTAGACACCCTCTGCCCCTGTGAGTGACTGTAGTTTACATCGTCTCCAGAAGAAGGAATAAAACAAGTGCACCATCAGAATAGAAACCCACAGTATCCCTTGCCTCGTCCCTCACATCTGGTTGCTGTGTCCCACCTGAACGGTTATGGTGGATCGTAGCCTGGTCCTCAGCCTCTTGCCTCTCTCTAGTCCCTCTCCCCCGTAGCTACCACTGACTGCCCGCAGACACAGAGCTGAGCATGGGTCTCCCTGACTTCAGATCCTTCCAAGCTTCCCACCTACAGTCTGGGCCGCCCAGCATGGCATTCAAGGCTCCCCTCAGCCTGACCAGGCTTGGTCATCTGCACCTGACTCAGGCCCTGCCCTTTGTCCTGACCCCTCATCACAAACCATCTACCTGTGGTTCCTGACCCTTCCCTCCTCTTTCTTGCCTCCCGCTGTTGTTCATGCCCCACCCCCAAGGCTTTCCCTTTTCCATCTACCTTCTCGTTTCATAGAAGCACCCCTTCCATATAGGCACCACCTGCTCAGAATGCTTTCCCTGGCTCTTCTTTCCAAACAGAGTTCATCCCTGCTTTCTGTCTGCCTCTGTGTGTCTCTTGTTTATTCATTCAGCCAGACTTAGACTGAGCATTTGCTCTTTGCCAAGCACTGTTCTTGGGGCTAGGATAAAGGATGAAACGGGGAAGATCCTGCCATCACGGAGCCCAGAGTCCTTGGGGAGGTGACAGTGTCATTGCTGCTCTTATGTGTAGGAGGTGCAGTGTGAGAGTCAGGGAAGGGAGCGTAACCCGCCCCCCCGGGGCCTTGGGGGCAGTTCATTTTATAAAGGAGACCTTTGGGCTGGGACTGGACCTGAGGGGCATTGGCCAGGCCGGTGTGCAGTGAGAGGACATGTGTAAAGGACAGAGATGTGTGTGTGTGGTGTGTGCAGTATGTGGCGCCATGTTGTCAAAGTAGAGGGTGAAGGGGTGGTAGGTTTAAGGAAGAAAGCGATGGAAATTGAATCCTGAATGTCAGGAAGGGTTGGGGCCATGGAGGCCCTATTTCAAAAGTTTGGATTTGTTCCTAAGCTTCGGCAGTCAGGAGGCCTTGAAAATTTCTGAGCACAGGACTGACTTGATTAGATTTGTACCAGGAAGGCCACAGGCACTAGGGCTGAGGCTGGCTCCTTGCACTTGCTGTGAGCCCTCCCAAAGGAAGGGGTGCTTCCCATTTTCGTGGTATCATCCTCTCGGTGCCCGACACATAGCTGGTATGAAATGATCGAGGATAGTCCAGTGGACACACAGGATAGTGTGTGTCTTGAGTCACCTTTCTGCTGCTGCTGCTGGCCATTTGCAGGTTCTCTATGCACATCTCTTCTGGGCTCTCAGATAACCAGTAAGAGATGCTTGTGAGCATGCAGATAGAGAACCCATTATCTCAGCCTTTTAAAGCTTAAAAAATAAGTTTTTTGAATAGGTAATCTTTGCCAGTATAGTCACATTGTTCAAAAATCAAAAACATATAAGAAGAACACACTGAGAATTGTTCCCTCCCCAGCTCTTCTCATCCAGCTCCCCTCTCCTGCCCCCCATAACCACTTCTATTAACTTTTTTTTCCATCCTTCTTGGGTTTATTTATGAAAATACAAGCAGCCATAAATATATGATGGATTTTACATATACACGTGTGTGTGTGTGTGTGTGTGTGTGTATGTATTCCTGCCCCCTTTCTTAGCCAAGTGAAGTATTATCTACACTGTTCAGCACCTTGCCTTTTTCGGTTAACAAAGCATCCCAGAGATCTTCCCATGTCAGTACACAGAAGGTCCTCGTTTGTGTCAAGGTTGCATAGTCTCCCATTGTGCAGGTTCACTGTGATTCACTTAAGCAGTCCCCTTCGATGAACTCTTGGGCTGTTTCAGTGTTTTGCTCTTATAAACAATGCTATGACGAATAGCTTGGTGTGTGCATCACTTGTACCTATGCAGGCATACCTTGTAGCATATTTTCCCAAAAGGTCAGGATGATTGGGCCCAAGCGTAAGTGCCTTTGTATTTTTGATAGATATTGACAAATTGTCTTTGTCCTTTTAAAAGGCCATGTTGAAACCAAGCAGTCAGTTAGCCGTGGACTATTTGTCATGCATCCATGAAGATACACACTTGTATACTGAAAGCTGTACATCGTCTGCATTGAGCCGTTGGGTTCTCAGCATCTAGCACGGTGCCCCATGCAGTAGGAGTCCAATACTTGCTGGACGTTTAAAATGACATTGTTGGCACGTTTGGATAACTGGGCTCTTCCCCATGGATTGGTTATCTTTCAGCCCCTTCGTGATGTTTCTCTCATACAAATCCTTCCTTCGGGACACTTGCCCGTTTTTCCCTTGGTCGCTGCTCCTCGTTCCTCGGGTCACAGACCACTTTTTCTGGAAAGCCTTCTTTGCCACTAGACAGTACTGACTCTGCCTCAGCACCCCGGATTCCCTGCGCTTCCCTGACACAATTCTTAGTGCCCCCACTCAATGGAGTGTGGCCGTGTCACTCTTCATGGCTTGACCTAGGGCAGGGAAGATCTTGCTCACCATGTGTCTCCGGCACAGCCCTTGGCCTTCCGGTGGTTCTCATGTCATACTCTTTCAGTAAATTAGTGGTAAAGTAGAATTGCTAACTGACAATTTTTCCACATTTAACTGACAAATAATTCATCCATGATAAAACTCACCACTTAGAACAGTGGTCGGCAAACTCATTTGTTAACAGAGCCAAATATCAACAGTACAACGATTGAAATTTCTTTTGAGAGCCAAATTTTTTAAACTTAAACTATATAGGTAGGTACATTGTTATTAACTTAATTAGGGTACTCCTCAGGCTTAGGAAGAGCCACACTCAAGGGGCCAAAGAGCCGCACGTGGCTCGAGAGCCGCAGTTTGCCGACCACGGACTTAGAGTATATATTTCAGTGGTTTTCAATATAATTCCAGAACATTTCCATCATCCCCCCAAGAAACCAGTCAGCAGTCACTTCCCATTGCTTCCCCACTCCCCAACCACTAATCTCCTTTCTGTCTCTTTGGATCTGCCTATTATGGACATTTCAGGTAAATAGGATCATAAAATATGTGGGCTTTTGTGACGGCCTCCTTTCACTTGGCATGTTTTTAAGGGTCATCTGTGTCATAGCATATACGTGCTTCATTCCTCTTTATGACTGAGTAATATTCCACTGCATGCAATGCCCCGGTTTGTTTACCCACTCACCAGCTGACGGACATTCGGGTTGCTTCCACCTCACTACATGAGTGACACAGCTGTGAACATTCACGTGCACACTTTCGTGTGGACATAATATTTTCAATTCTACCTGTGAGTAGAATTGCTGGGCCACCCAACATTTTTAATATAGGAAAGGAGCCAGCATTGAAACAATATCGAGCAGTTTGTCTTTTTGATCTGAGACTTATATCTCAGGGTCAGCAATGCCAATATTGCTCTTTATTATCCAGGCTTCGCACAACAGTGCTGGCTCTGGAGACGGTGGCCTGATAATCACCTGTGATTTAGAGGTCAACATTGTCAGAGTTTATGCAACAGAATTTACTGAATTTTTACTACAGACACTATAGTAGCTCTGTGGAGATGCCAAAATACCCAGGACACAGCTTTTGCCCTGAAGTTGTTATTCCTTTGAAACAGCCTAAATATCAATCTGTATTGAACCAACTAAGTATGGTATAGCCACACAGTACAATACTTTAGAGCAGTTGAAAAGAGGATCAAGTCAATATGTATTGACAGAGACTGATGTCTGAGAGAAAAAGAGGTTATAGATTAGTATGTATGGGACGAGCCCATTTTAATAAAAACATTTATTTGTATATGCTCAGGCAAAACCTGGGAAGATCACAGCAGCCCGTCAGCATTGTTTCTAGGAGGTAGGCTTTGGCTTTCAACATCTTATGTTTCCCTTAAACATTTTTACACTGGGTCTGCACAGCATTTAAATTCACTTAGGTCCCCCAATTCTGTTTCGGAAAAAAAGGAATGTGAGATAAGAATTGTATCTGAATCACTAGATACCAACATGGGATATAATACTACATATCAGCACATGACTAAAAGACAAATAACTTTATGGACAATATAGAAATCTTCCAAGCTGTGTAAGCCCAGAGGTGAGAGAGCTTTTGGGGAAGCTCATGAAAGAACAGTGGGTCTTGGCTTGGACCTTAAAGGATTGTAACATTCATACTGCACTTCAGAGTTTATAGAGTGAAAGAGAACACGTGTATCGCGTTCTTACCTGATGCAGAGCACTGTAATGAACACTTGACCTGTATTCTCTCTTGCAGTCCTCACAGTGGGATAGATACGATGATTACTCCCATTTTACAGCTGAGAGAGCTGAGATGTAGAAAGACTAATCTGACCAGGCTCCCCTTGCTCTTAAATGCCAGAGGCAGGACTCAAAGCTTGTCTGACTTCAGAGTCTGAGTCCTGTACTCCATTTTAATGGGAGGAAGACTAAGGCCTGAAGAATTCAAATATCTTGCCCGAGATCACACCACTAATAAATTGGGGAGCCAGAATCGGAACTCAGGATATTCCAAGTAATTCATCATGTCCGTTACATTGTTTCCTGAGCTGAGTTCCAGGCAGTGGACATCCCGAGGTGGTAATGGGAGGCTGGGAAGCTCTGGGTCAGAGCAGTATGTGAAACTTCCTACCACGCCCCCTTTCTTGAAGATCCTGTAAATTTACCATGGTAGTGTCCACTGTTTCTCAGATTTATCTGACCATCTCTTTCAAGGGTATTGGAAACATCCCACAGATCTCACTTTGTGAAATGCAACCTCCGTGCTTATATAAGGAGGCGCGAGTGAAGGTGGGGTCCCGAACAGCTTCCTGTCTCCCCTTTAGTAGGTAAGAGTGTAAGAGTGTGGGCCCTAAGGCTCAGGTTGGAAGACTGTGAGGAAGGTTGTACTTGTTGGAACTATTGAGTGGAGTTTCCTGGGTGGATTTGGGGCCTCATGTCTAACCATCTACACATTTTTCTGGCTCTTCCTGGAAGAGAAGACTTTCTAGAAGTTACTTTGCTAAGTTCTACCTGGAAAAACCTACTATCATATTCGCCATCTCAGTGACTTATCTCAGTGAGTCATGGTTCACTATTGATAACAGTTTCATAATTCAGCCCTTTCCCACACTTCTTTTTTAAAAAAATATGTTTTTATTGATCTTTAGAGAGAGGGATAAATATCAATGAGAGAGAAACAGCATGGATAGGCTGCCTCCTGCACGCCCCCTACTGAGGATCAAGCCAGAACCCCGGCATGTGCCCTGAACAGGAATCAAACCGATGACCTCGTGGTTTATGGGTCGATATGCTCAACCACTGAGCCACACCAGCCGGAGCCCCACAGTTCTTACATGCAAATTACTCAACCCATACTTCACCAAATTTCACATAGTGAACAGTAGAAGTTTCCAAGTGTTACCACCTTTTCCCCCCTGTAATATGTGCTATTTTTTTGAGTGTAGTAAAATATACATAACATAAAATTTAGTATCGTAACCATTTTTAAGTGTACAGTTCAGTACTATCAAGTACATTCACATTATTCCTGCGATCAATCTCCAGAACTCTTTTAAATTCATTCCATAAACATGTATTGAATGCCCTCCATGGGACCTGGAGATGATTAATGTATGCTCCCTGCTCAGGCTGACAGGAAGGATGGATAAGAAAATCAGTGGTTACGTCAGTGTGGCCTGAGTTGTTGGGAGGTGCCCCTTACGGGCCTGGATCCCAGGGGGACTTCTGCCCTCCGGATGGGACACCATCACCACCCATGCTAGGGCTCCTTCTCTTTTGCTTCTTGTTGGCTTCTCGCTGCTTGTTCCTCACCCTGTCACTCCCTGGAGTAGCTGTGCCACCTCTGCTCTCCGGCCCAGGGAGAAGTCGGTGGATTTTGTCCATGTGAGAGCCAAGCTCTGTAGCCGTGCCCACGTGGCCTGGGGCGGGGGCGGGGTGGGAAACGGGCGCTGCTGCCAAACCCAGGACTTCACCAAACCCCAAATCAACCGTTTGCCCAAATATAGTATCCTAGACCTTCCACTCGTCATGTTTAAGCTAAATATACTGTCCTTGAGCCTGCAAGCTCGGCTTCCTCCAGGAATGCCTTGCTTCTGTGATGCTTCCTAAGTGCCTTTGGTCCGTTTTACTTCTAAGAAAATGACCATGGTGACGTGGCCGAAGTCCCCGACTAGGGGCCTATGTAAAACTGAACAGATCGGAGAGGACCGGCTCCCTGTCGCACTTGGTTTCTGCATTTCCATGGAGACCTCTTGAAAGTGAAAGACAGTCGTGGCATTCTTGTGCAGTACATAGAGCTCCTTATAGAGAAGACGGCTTATTATGATGATTAACTCGCAGGCTCTCTTTCCCCTGAAAAACAGACTGCAGACTTGAGGCCTTCTTAGTCATCATGTGTACCCTGATTCTCCATCTCCCGGTGCCAGAGTGTGCCGGGCTCATAAATCCCGGGAAGCGGTTACGGGCTGGGAGGAGGCTTGGAATTCAGTTTGCCTGATTGCAGGTATTTATCTTATAGATCCTCACTAGATAACCGTGCCCCATGTTTTTTGCTCAGCAAAATAGGAATAAAAATAATTGTGCTTTTTTCATTGAGTTTTTGGAAGGATCCAGTGATAATGCACGTACTTCACTTTCCACAGAGCTTGACATCCTGTAAGGACTCCATTGATGTTAGATACTCATGAATGTTTTTTATTTTTTATTTTTTTACTTTTTTTTAATTTTTTTTAATTAAATCTTTATTGTTCAGATTATTACATTTGTTCCTCTTTTTTCCCCCCCCTAACTCCCCTCCTCCCAGTTCCCGCCCCGCCCTCCGCCCTCCCTCCCCACCCACCGTCCCCATCCATAGGGTGAAAGACAGTCGTGGCATTCTTGTGCAGTACATAGAGCTCCTTATAGAGAAGACGGCTTATTATGATGATTAACTCGCAGGCTCTCTTTCCCCTGAAAAACAGACTGCAGACTTGAGGCCTTAGTCATCTGGATGTGTACCCTGATTCTCCATCTCCCGGTGCCAGAGTGTGCCGGGCTCATAAATCCCGGGAAGCGGTTACGGGCTGGGAGCAGGCTTGGAATTCAGTTTGCCTGATTGCAGGTATTTATCTTATAGATCCTCACTAGATAACCGTGCCCCATGTTTTTTGCTCAGCAAAATAGGAATAAAAATAATTGTGCTTTTTTCATTGAGTTTTTGGAAGGATCCAGTGATAATGCACGTACTTCACTTTCCACAGAGCTTGACATCCCATAAGGACTCCATTGATGTTAGATACTCATGAATGTTAATGAATTAATTGCATGACTATCGCAGCCATCATTAGGCTGCCATTTTTTCTGTGCCTCTCATTTTCATGCTATAGTTCTATGGAGTCTGTATATCCATCTCACACCAGGTACACCTTTTACATTCAAACATTGTGTCTGGCCACCAAGACCATTAAGCGAAGTGCAGGTTGAGTTTGTTTGCTGAAGGCTTCTCCTGGGTGAGCTCGGAGCCTGAGCCCCGCCCAAGTTCTCCCCATGAATGCCCACCCTCAGGTGCCTCTCACCTGTTCCCTGTCTCAAAGACCAAATGGCTTCAGTACTGCTGTCTCCCTTCCCCACTTGGAAGAAAACTATGATGTTAAAGTAAGTGAAGATCAGCCGCTTGAAATGTTTTACCCTGACCTCACTGTCATTGCATTTTTTAAAATAATGGGGATTTTTGCATCTTACAGGTTAGTTTTTGTTGAAGGACTTTCTTTGGTGTTTGAACACCGCTTTTATAAATAGACTTCTTTCAGGCTCTTCCGCTTAGCACTGGCTTAATGTCTACTCTGTTCTTTTGCCTGGTCATTATGGTTTTTCATGATTGTAATAAAAATGCACAGACCAAATTCTGCTTTTTCTTCCCACTCAATATTACATCCAAATATTTTGAGATGCTAGTATTTTAAAAAGATGAGGTTGTTGTTCCTAAATGCCTACTGTTAGAGGATTTGTTAGGTCAATTTAAAGTGGTAACATAATTCCATATGCACTGTCATAGATGACGTCCAAATCATATGGTTGTAGCTTTTTTTAAAAAAAAGTAGATTACAGAATTACATATTGTGGTGGGCCTTTTTCTGTAAAAGTTTGGATTTGCTTTGTTTTTATAAAAAGGTATCTCTGAGGATAATCATCAACATATAGATCAGTGTTTTTCTCTGTGTGGTAGAATTTCAAATAATTTTTTTTTCTCCATGCACTTATTGTGTGTGTGTGTGTGTGTGTGTGTGTGTGTGTATGTGTGGTGTGGTGTGTATTTAACAAAATGTACAGCATTTTGATGATCAGAAAAGGCACGTTAAAGCTGTTTTCATTTTGGAAATGGAAAGAAGGAGGGTTTGGGCTAGTGACAGGCTGTGGAGAGCAGGAGAGGTGGATGGAGTGAGGGGGAGAAGCTGGAGCATGGAGTGGAGTTGGGATTCGGGAGAGGACACAGGAGCAGGAGGAGGGGGTGCGGCAGAGCGGCCGGGAGATGCTGGTGAGGTAAGTCCTTGCCCTTGGTGCTAGAGATGTCACTCCCACCTACGACACATAAAAGCTTTTCGGAAGCCTTTTGAAGAATAGCTCACAGGGTAAAATGGGTATATTTTAAACCAGAGAAGGCTATACAAAAAGCATCAAGAGAAACGCAAGTCAGGATTGACTAGAAGTGGAAATGAAACTTCTCAGTTCCAGATAGTAACTGAACAAGTCACATGAATGAGATGGTAAAAATGTAAGCTTTAGAAACAGCAGCTGGAAATGTCAAGTGTCAGTCCTGACACAGCAGTCCATTGTTGCCCCATTGTGGGGCTGTGGAAATGGGCCACCCAGTCTGCTTTTGGGTGAGACCTATTCACTTGGACTCCACAGGGCCTCCCTACCCTTCCAGGGGTGCAGTAAGCGGGGATGGGGATAGGGCAGGATGGTAACATTTGGAAACTTCTGTGAAGTTAGAGGACTTGACTGCCATGAATCGTCTTGGGGCCGACAGCCTGTTGCTCAGTGCTGATGAGTTGGGCAGGTGGCTCTGCTTTCCTGCCCGGGCTGTGCATTTGCCTGCTGTCTGGTGGAAGGTGAAGCTGTTGCTCCTGGATTTATGGAGGTGGAGAGGGGAGGGATGGGACAGTGGGGCCTTCAGTGGCTTTCCACCTGGAAGATACACAGGAAATGATACATGACAAAGCCAAGATTAAAAATAAGAAGAAAAATGACTAATTGTTACTTATTGAGTACTGGGATGTGCCAGGCCTTGTGCTAGACTTGACCTTCTAATCCCCTCAACAGCCTTCTTTAATAGGCTGTTATCTGTCTCTATACTGAGCAAGCTGAACAACTGCATCTCAGATTCAATGAGAGCAGAATTGGGATTTTAACACAGGTTTTTCTGAATTCAAAATCTAGGCTCATAGCCATTGTACTCTCCTGCCTCTCAGCAAGGAGGTACAGGTAGTTGGTGCTTCAGGTGTGAGGGAAGGAAGCAGCATGAGTGCAGATGATGGGATGGGGGAGAAGGCTTCCAGAGGAGTAAGGTCAGAGCTGGCCCTTGAAGGAAAGTCAAGTTAGAGGCACAAATGAAGGCAGAACAGAGGGCTGTTGTTTCAGGCAAGAAAAGGTGTTCAGAAGTTCTAAGAAAGTAGTTAATAGATGAAATGCTACAAAAGTTCTTGGGCCAGATAGGCTTGGGAAATAGGTTTCTTTACTGCAGGACTTGTCAGAGCCTTTAATATGGTAGTAATGTATATTGTATATCTGCACCAAACACATTTGTTGACCTTGGAGAGCATTTCATGGGATAATATTCTAGAATATCCTTTAGAACATCCAGGGCTGTGGTACGAAGTTTCTTTGGGAGTTGTGATAATCATGGGTGGAGAGGGTGGAGGTTCGGTAATGTCAGATTAAAGAGAGAGTATCCTATAAGCAGTGTGGATCCATTAAGGGGTTGTCTGCTTATTTTACCAATAACCTGGCTATCCTGTCTAGGATGGTTGGAGGGGAGGAAGGAAAGTTGACTTCCAAGGCAGATAATCTAGCTAGAAGCCTCTTTATGGGCTGCTGAGAGATGATGGTGTGAAGCTCTGTAATAGCACTGAGAGGGGAAATAATGGATTTAGTAACAGAATAAAGGAAAAAGCCAACAGGTGGCTATACAGGAAGGTGGGGAGTCCTTGACTGCAGCCTTGGACATGGGCAAAAATAGGGCTGTCTCCTGGCCCCAGCTTTTGTAATAAAGACACAAGGTTTGCTTATATAATGATACTAGAGTCCTGGTGCACAAAATTTGTGCACTTGGGGGGGGGGGAGGGTCCCTCAGCCCAGCCTGCACCCTCTCACAGTCTGGGAGCCCTTGGGGGATGTCCGACTGATGGCTTAGGCCCAAGGGGAACAGGCCTAAGCCGTCAGTCGGACATCCTTAGCGTTGCCATGGAGGCGGGAGAGGCTCCTGCCACCGCTGCTGCACTCGCCAGCCATGAGCCCAGCTTCTGGCTGAGTGGCGCTTCCCCTGTGGGAGTGCACTGACCACCAGGGGGCAGCTCCTGTGTTGAGCATCTGTCCTCTAGTGGTCAGTGCACGTCACAGCAACTGGTCGTTCCGCCATTTGGTTGATTTGCATATTAGCCTTTTATTATATAGGATAGGATAGGATTAGCTAATGTTACCCCCAGAATGTAATTTTTTCATTGCAAAGTGATATTTGGCATGTGGAATGGGAGTTGATGTGCTATCTAGGTGAAGATGCAGGACTGGCCCCCAGGACAAAGATGTGAGTAAGAGGAATAGATCTGAGTGTCACTGAAATAGACACCCATTGTGGCAGGGATTTCTAAGAGGCAAGAAGGGCCAGACCTGAACCCTGCACCTGTAGGTGAATCCCTGTCCTGGAAGTGTGTGGAAGACTCATGGAGGCAAAGGGACTTGAAAAGACCCTCTGAAAAGGTGAGGCCTAGTGACGGAGACGGCAGGAGGCTGAGGCTCCACATCTGGTTTGTGGCTGAGCTGCCCAAGGACAGGTCTCCTGCCCCCACCAGTGCTTTTCTCCATTTGCTCTTCACTGCTGCCTGCTTCCTCTTCTCAGTAGTATATATAGCATCTGGGGTTCAGATATGGCAGGTGCTTCACTAGGGCTGCAGGTGGCTTTCCTAGCAGGTGTGGCCACCAGTGCCCTCAGGACTTTTGACTTCATTCTGTTCTTGTCCCCCAATCCCCTCCCACCCCAATCCTGTCCCTGTGCCCTCTACAGGGCTGCAGAGGGGCCTAATGGCTGGTGGTCTTGTCCAGTGGGCTGTCTCCTCTGAATCCTTGCCCTCTGGGCTTTGCCTGGAGAGCCTGAAGTCTGTCTGTAGGGCTGGAGGCCAGGATGGCTGCCTGGGACTGCTGGCTATCTGTGCTCTCCCCGCCCTTGGCCTCAGTCTGGGGCTGAACGTGGCCCAGGGCCTGCTTGTCAGCACGTGGCTTGGGTTTCCGTGTTAACGTTCCCAAATTGGGATTGCAGAGGATTGAGTGTCCGTGCCGTCTGATCACGCTGAGCCTTCTCGAGCAGCCAGCTGCGAAACTTTCAAAGGGCTGTGTGTAATTGCTTTGGGGGACGTGGGGGTGGGAGTGCAGGGGGACTGAGATGGGGACAAAGAAGTCAGTTTTTTAAAGGAAAAAAATAAATGAGTTTAACAGCCTTGGGCCATTTGGGTGGGGCGTGGTGCTTGGGCTCATTGAAACTCTTTCCTCTTCCCTTCATATTTTTCCACTTCCAGAGGCCAGCGCCTTACTGACCCCTGCAGACCCCCCTCTGTGTAAATACAGCCTCTGTCTCCCACCCCCTCCCTCATTACGCATGCCTTTAATCTGACCCATCTCCAGGTCCCCAGCTGGCAGAGACTCAGCAGATTCCAAACCCCAGCTGGTGCCGGAGTGTTTACACGGGCGGGGAAGCTTGGCAGACAACCCGCCCCCAGGCTACTCAGCTGTAGGAAAAGGTAGAAAGACATCCCAGAGATAAGTGGCCCGTTTGTTTTTGGACTCTCCCCCCTCCCTCATTCACTCTCCCCCTCATGCCCACCCTCACTCCAATTCCTGCTCCATCCTGAAAAAATAGAAGGTAAAAGAATCTCTTTGTGTCCCAGGAGTACTGGGCTAGGGACTCCCTGGCTCATCCCTTCCACCCAAGTAACCCTTTCTGCAGCGCTCCGAGCACAGAACAAGGGCCTTTCGCTTCACTAGAGCAGATTGGATATTATTTAAAAACATTATTTATCAGTATAAAGTTAGACCCCACTCGTAGTGGGTACTGCTCTTTCAAGATCAGAACTAAAAGCTGTGTGGCTGGATGTTCACGAGGCCACGCCTGGGATTCATTATTGCAGCCTCAGGTCCCTGGTGTCCTCAAGGGTCTGTGTCCCCCAACTCTGTCCTCAGCAGAGGCTCCTGACACACTGGGACAGGTGGTCACTAGCCCGTAGCGGGGGTTTGTCTAGGTCCGAGTTTGTGAGAAGCCAGTCCCAGGGTATCCTGCACAAAGCAAGCCTGTTCTGATCCTAGTTGTCAGCACCGTGGGTCATTAGGAACTCAGCGGGCCCTTAGGAAGTGGCTGTCTGTCCGCCTTCCACTGGTTCCTCAGTATATAGGGGAGGACCTTTGCCGAATTGGAGTGGCCTGTTGCCAGTGGTTGTTGAGATCAGGTTAGTTATTATCAGGTGGTGGTAGTATTAAGCCTTTTATTTGAGGAGCACAGCTGCATGAGTCAAGGTCCCACAAGAAACAGATGGGGTCATTCAGGAAAGGTTGCTGAAGGCAGTATTAACAGGGGTAGAGACAGGAGCAGGGGAAACAGACCCGGGGTGGTAAAACACCCCACCTCTTGCAAAAGTGGGGCGATAGCCCGAAGCCTGAAGGGATGGGGATGGAGTAGATAAAGAACTTCTTAAAAGGTCATGGAGAGAGAGGTGAGGGAGAGGGGATAAGGGTGAGATAATGCAAGTGAGCTATAGCCAAAGGAGAGGAGAGGACCCTTGGTAGGATCCAGTCCCTGCCACATCTGCCCAGCAGGGCGGCGCCGGTGAGAACACCCTCCTGTGCTGTCTTATCGCCATCAGATTCAGGTGGAACCAGGGTCAGGAAGCCCATTGATGTACCCCATAAAGGACATCTGTAAAGGCCATCCACTCTGTGCTCTGGGACACAGAGCAGGGCAGAGAATGGGCTTGGAGGGGCAAGTGGAGAATTATCCAGCTCAGTAGCCTTACAGCTTCTGTTCTATCTCCTCTTTGAATCCTGCCTCATTCACACCCACAGGCCGTCGGAAAGGGTGGCACAGTGAGACCGGTGCTTCTGAAATACTACAAACTCTGGCTTTTTAGACAGATGTTTCCTGATTGCAATAAGCCAAATAGTGTAACACAGCTGCTTTAAGCTACTTATTGCCTTGATCTCAGGTGAGATAAGGATCACCCTTGTTTCTTAAAAGTGACAGCACATTAAATGCCTCCACTTCCATCTTTTGGGGCTAGTTCACATCATACTCAAGGGCCACTTAAACCCATTTCCTTCTCCTACCCTAGTGCTTTGCACACTCAGCCCTTGGGGACTAAGCCGGGTTCCTAGTGTAGCATAAATGGGATTCTAATCACCGTGTCCAATTACCACTAGTCTTTGAATGTCTGTATCCAACAGGAAATTACTTTCTTGACAGTTTCTCTTGAAGGAGCTTAGACTGACTTGTCCATTAGGTAACTGATCAAATTTAATTGGTAAATTATGAAATATGGGGCAGCTTTTAGAGTTTTGTGGCTAGATACAAAAACTTTGCATTTTTATAGCTGTAGCAATAACAGAATTGCCTCTTATATTTGCAGGAAGCAATTGTTTCTGTATCTGGGCTCCAATCGTTTTGGGAGCAGGTTTGAAATGCACACTCTGCTGGAATTGAGGACATCTCCATGAACACAGGAGACAAAGACAGTTGACTTTGGGGCCCAGTAGCTTTTAGAACAATCGAATGAATGGATGAATGAATAAGAGCTTTAAGGGGTCTGAAGGCTGGATTTGATTTCCTCTTCCCATTTTAGACTAGCTTGTTTGAAACAAATGGAGACAGCTGAGATCTAAAGTTGGCCCACACAATGGATAGTCCCTCAAAGTTGCCATGACTTCATTAAGCTAGACCAGGGATTTTCAACCTGTGTGCCGAGAGAACTTTTAAAACATGCAATACCTGATTATTTAGTGAGGGGCACTGACCTCTTGTCCCTTATCAGGGGTGGGGAACCTTTTTTCGGCCAAGGGCCATTTGGATATTTATAACATTCGCTTAATATAATTCACTTAATATAAATTTACATTGCTATGGAAGAAGCTCCTAAATTTATTGAATTTCGAGTTCCGCCTGCCATTGGCTTGGCAAGGCCAGACCACATGATTTCATGGGCCAATGGGTTGTGAGGTCATCTCACTTCTGGGGCCCTTTGGCTGTGTGCCTCTGGGCAAGTGTCTTAAGCTTTCTGAACCTCACTTGTTCTGTACGGTGGGCCTCTGGAAGGGTTAAATGAGGTAGTTTCCGTAAGTATTTAGAGCAATTTCTGGCACATGGTAGGAGTCAGTAAATAGCAGTAGTAGTTGCTTCTAGAGTTGGAGGTTAAACAATGTCATCTTATTTGGTGTTTAGCACAGTGCCTGGCAGTTAATAAGATCGCTCACATTAGTTGTTCCTTACAGGATCATTGGGGTTCCATGAGTTAATCATATGAAGTGCCGCAACCTTGCCTGGCTCGCAGTCAGTGTTCAATAAAGGGTGTTAGTTTTATCATTTCTGAAATCAGGAAGCTGGACTGCATGGATGGCTTAGCTCCTGAATTTGGTGTCCGAGCCTTTGAGGGAAGGAAGGGGATCTTATAATTTTGGGCATGTCCTGTAGCATTGTGCCTTGCCCAGAGCATGTGCTCAGTAACTATTTTGTGATTGAAGAATTTATTTGATATATTTTTAAATTGTTTTTCCAGAGACATGTTTCTGGGGTGTGAAAGTGTCTTACCAGCCAGCTTTGTACACTCGCATCCACACATGTGCATGCACACATACACACGCGCGCACACACATCTAATGCTTTCCCTGACACATCTCTTTGAAACCCAGTGTGGCCATTGTAAGATCCAGGAGGGAGCCATGGAACCACCCCTGTGGCTGCAGTGGCAGTCACTGCAGGCCTTACCCGTGCACCCTGGTCCATGGCCAGGTGCTTATCTGTGTGTCTGCGGGTTCTGATTCTGAACCCCATCAGTTCAACCAGAGACAGGAAAGGCTGATAGACTGACAGGAAGCTGAAGGTCTCCTGGTGACCTTCTGGCTGGCACTCTGACAGCGTCCCGCCTTGGAACCTGCAGAATAGCCATCCTCTTGTCAATCCCGCTTGGGACGTGAATGGGGGTAAAGTCGTGCTGAGGGTGGCAGCGTGGCACTGGTTCAGAAGAATTCACTCGATAGGTAGCAGAAACATTTTCTAGCCCTGTTGTGAATATAAGCGGGGCAGGGAGGATGTTAATTTTGTTTTTGCCTCTCTCCCCAAGTCCTTCCTTTTCCTCTTCAACTTCCTGTTTTCCTCCTTGGGATCACATCAATTCCAGAGGGATGAATAGAGCATCTTCTCTGTATCTGGACAAGTGTCAGCACGTCGGAGGGAGCAGAGACCTTGTGGAGCGGGAGGCAGGGGCCCTACAGGGGAGCTGCCAGGGCCAGTGCCTCCCCTCCCCCAGGCACTCCTCTCCTGTGGTCCTGGATCTCACTTCTTGAAGACATACCCCTTGACTTGATGTATTTCTCTCTGGTTCCCCGCTTACTTTCCTTTATACCCAACCATTTTTCTCCCTCACCTCCCACCCCCTCAAGATCTCGGCCACCCAGACCGGCAGTCCAGTCCTCGGTCTCCACTCTGCCATGGCCAGTTCACCATGTCCACCAGCTTCTGCTTTCTCCTTTCCTCCAGTGTTCCATTAGCAAGGTCCCCAGGGACCTTTGGTTCCTGAGTCTGGTGGACTCTTCATGCCGTCATTCGTTCCACAAATACTTATTGAGGCCCCACTGTGTGCTAAGCACCCTTCCAGCCACCTGGGACCCATCAGAAAAAATAATCTTAAGACCACTGCCCCTGTGCAGCCCACGTGCTGGTCCCAGGTTGGCTGGTCCTCCCTGGAGTGCTCCGCCCCTGGCTGCCTTGGTGGAGGGGGAAATGGGGGACTCTGACTGCTCCTTTTCAGTCTTCTCTCCCCGCCTTCCCAGGCCCTGGGCTGCTGTTCTTTTCTCTCTCGGATTGATGACCCCACCACCCACACCACTCCCTGGGTAGCCATCACAGCACCTAGCACATTTTATTTCCCTTGCATGCTTGTGCACCTGCTTCCTGAACAAGGCCAGAGCACTGCTCTTGACCACCCCTCACCTTCATTGATTGTGCCACTGCGTCTTCTGAGACCCGCCCAGTGCTGTCCTGTGCTGTTGTTGCCTTTGCCTTCGTCCAGGCCTGGTTATGCCTTCTTGCAGCAGCCTCCTTCCTAACGGGTCTCCACGCTGCCCGACTCACCTCTCCTTCCCCAGCCCGTCCTCTACACCCGTTGCAGAACGAGCTCTGCAGTGGAAACCTCGTGCTATTCCTGCCTAAAATCATGAGTGGCCACCTCCCACATGTAGGATAAAGTCCAATTTTCATACCTGCCATAAAGGGCCCTTCATAGACCTGGTTCCTGGCAGCCTTCGGGCCTCATCACCTTTCACACACACAGACCATTCCTTTTCCCTGGGAGTCATATTTCTCCTACTTCTTCCCTTGGTGCATGCAGCTCCTTTCCTGCCCTCTTTTGCCCTGTCTGTCCCTTTGGGACACAGGTTGGGCAGAACCTCCTTGGGGGGGAGAGGGGGACTCCGTCCTTGTCCCGGTCAAGGAGATCCCTCTGGTCCTCTGAACTGCCTGCATGTACACTCTAGTAATGACAGTGCTTACTGGCTTGACTCACTGGCTCTGAAGTTTTGTGGGCCTTTCTTGCCTGGGATGGTGTTTGGAGTGGAAGGGTAGGGGCATTTCTGTGCCTGGGAGTTGAGGGGGCAGAGCTTGGAAAAGCGTGGCGGGGTACCAGTGGAGTCTCGGGGTGCCAGGCAGGGGTCCTGCTTCTCTCCCAGGCACTAGGGACTGTGGAACAGGGTCTCTGGTGTTTTAGGAAGGTGGTTCTTAGTCTCTCCCAGGGCAGTCAGGGAAGATGGCAGAAACAGGACTTGAGCATAGTGCTTTAATCTCCCTCTGCAGGCCCTGGCCTTAGTTCCTGCCTCCGGTGCATGTCTAGCAGGGGACAGAGCAGTGGCTGCAGAGGGAAAGGAACAGATCCATGCTCCTTCCCCTCCCCTACAAGGCTTTGGCAGGGAGAGCCTTTCCTCTCCCTCCTCCTCTGTGTGTGTTTATGTGTGTCCTCCCATTCTTCTGCATAAAGATGATCTGTGCTTCATAGCCGAAGCCTAATATCAGTGGTGTCCCAGGCAGTTCCTCTTGTTCAGCAGGCCTGGGGTGGAGGACACCTGGCCTCCAGGCTCTTGCTCCGAGGCCCGGATTCATCAGGAAGTGGGTTGTTGCACGTTGAGCCTCAGGTGAGGGTGCCTGCACACTCCGGGGATCCTCGGAGAACCAGCGAGAGTTCAGACTGAGGTCTAGCCTCTCCTCTCATGTTTGGTTTTCTTCCCGGGCTGCCTTTCCCCTGAGTGAGGCCACATCCAGCCTCCTGGGGTGCTGAAAGGCTGACAAAAGCACCATGCATTTTTACATGGTGTTTGAAATACCACTTTCAATTAGTAAAGTGAAATTTTGTAGTAATGTGTATTGCTATCTGTGTGTGTATGTGTGTGTGTGTGTGTGTGTGTGTGTGTGTGAGAGAGAGAGAGAGAGAGAGAGAGAGAGGTATCTTGGCATACTACATGTAACAAATCTTGACATTTGACTGATTTGACTGGACTGTATTGGGTTTAGGGGTATGGGGGGACTGGTTTGTGGCAGAGTGTGGATTGTGTTCATCTCAGGCCGTGCCTTTGGGGCTAGAGTTGTATTTTCTGTTTATCTGTAGCACAATTTTTTCTGGCAACTCTTGCCTTTTATGTTGTTGTTTTCCTTCTCCACTTTGAAGACGATTTGCAATATTCCCTTGTGAATAGTATTTGCTGACAAACGGGTATTTGAGTGCTGGATGCTCTTCATTAACCTTCCTGGCCTTGGTTTAAGTCAACTGAACCAGATCATCGTCATTAGGTTCTGCGTATCAGGTGCCCTCATGCAGGTGGTCCTTGGCAGGTCTTTGTGGACTCACCCAGCCTGGACCGGATGCCAGCCCAGAAGGGGGTTCAATGCCTGGCCCCTAGGAGCAGGATGCATTGTGTAACACAAGGTGGTAGGAAATAAAGGTGAGTCAGAATCAAGATGCACATGGCAGTGTCCCTGAGCCTGACCCCACCTTCCTGCTGTGTGTGGAAGAGGAGGGCTCTTAGTGGGATTAGGATGGCACCACGGTGGCAGTTTTCTGGGTGTATAGAAAGGGGGCCAGCAGAGATTACACATCTAAACTTCCTACAGAATGGCTTATTTTCAAAACTCGTTTATTTGCCCTCCAGCCCTGTTTGCGCAGCTTAAATATGGGTGGAGGTGGACACTGGGTTGGGACCAGACACAAACACCAGCGGCTCTGAAGCTCCCTGTGCAAACAGACCTGGTGTATGGCCTCCAGAGGCAGCTTTGCTTTGCCCCGACTCTGTAAACTCAAAGTTCATTTTTCTAGCAAGCTCTAGTCCACAGGCCTGGTTCTTCAGTCCAGACGTGGGCATCGACATGCTGATGTTTTGAGTAGGAAACATCCCAGATGGTAGGGAATAATTACAAGTGGTTGCAGTAGATCACTGTCTGCCTACTGTTTCTTTCCCTCGGCGTAAACAGGCAAATTTAGGCAAACGCACCCTGCCTGGTCCAGCTTCCCTGGGTCTTCCGAGCCCCTGAATAATCCTTTCATTTCCCCTAATACCAGGACATGCCAAGTTCCTTGGGCCCTGGCACCCACTCTTGCCGACGGCCAATTATTAGTGACTGGCCGTCATAGACACATCCATGATAATTAACCGCCCCCCCCCTTTTGGTTTCCTGCCTTATGGAGCTAAGGCGTCTTTAAAAACAGCAGCCAAGATGACTGTGATGTATTGGTGCAGTGGTTCCTTTTCTGAAATCAAGTCTAAAATGTTATCTAATCTTACCTCTCCAAAAACCACTTGCAAACTAAAACTCTACACTCTGAAACCCTTTTTTTTTTCTGTTTATTTTATTATTATTATTATTTATTTATTTATTTTGTTAATCCTCACATGATATTTTTTTCCATTGATTTTCTTTTTTTTTAGTATTCTTCACCCGAGGATATTTTTCCATTGATTTTTAGAGAGAGTGGAAGAGAAAGGGAAAGACAGAGAAATATCAATGTGAGAGAAACACATGGATTGGTTGCCTCCTGCACGCGCCCTGACCAGGGCCTGGGCTGGGGAGGAGCCCGCAACCGAGTACGTGCCCTTGACCGGAATCGAACCCAGGACCCTTTGGTCTGCAGGCCAACACTCTATCCAATGAGCCAAAATGGCTAGGGCTCCATTGATTTTTAGAGAGAGTGAGCAAGGGAGGGGGAGAAACAGAAAACTTCAATGCAAGAGAGACACATTGACTGGTTGCCTCTCACACGGCCCAACTGGGGCAGAGATCAAGCCTGCAATGGAGGTATGTATCCTTGACTGGAATCAAACCCACAACCCTTCAGTCCCAGGGCCGACGCTCTAACCACTGAGCAAGCTGGCTAGGGCTGACTTTCATTTTTAAGATAATGCATCTGAACAGGTGGCTTTTGGCCAAAAGTAAAAATAATTTGTCCTGATCATTGCGTATGTTTATGAATATCCACAAAGCAACCAGTACTCTGAACTTTGCCATGTGGTACAGGAGAAATACATTTAAAATACACCAATAGTCTTAACAGTTATTTTCTGTGATCACTTCTTCATTTTTAGCTTCCATGAGGACTTGTTTATGAGTGTGCTGTGCTATAAATAAGGGGAAAGCTATTGGGGGGAGGTGAAGAAGAAGGAAGTATATAGTCAAGTAAGGAGAAGGAGAAGATGAGGATGTGTGTGTGTGTGTGTGTGTGTGTGTGTGTATATATATATATATTTAAGTAGGTTTTTATTGATTTTTTAAAGAGAGAAAAAGGGAGAGGGAGAGAGAGATAAAAACATCAATGAAAGAGAAATATTGATTGGCTGCCTCCTGCATACCCCCCACTGGGGATTGAACCCCACAACCTGGGCATGTGCCCTGACTGAGAATCTAACCGGCAACCTCTTGGTGCACGGGACGATGCTCAATCCACTTAGTCACACCAGCCAGTCAAGAGAATGTATATATTTTATATAAGGTTGTCTATAAGGCACATAGTAGGTCAAGTTCAATCTATGCAAGTATAGATTGCATAAATATACAGTCTTCTTAAGTTATAATTAAGTTGTGGATATGTAGGAAGTGGGGAAGGGCTGTCCCTAAACCACCTCCTAATTTTCACTACCTCATTTATGCCCCAAATTGGGATGAAGAGCATGGCAAGTTCAATCTTCATATGTATCTTTAAAGCCTAAGTTCAAAGATGTTCAAAACTCTATAAGTGGCTCTTTCTAAATTTCTCTTTATCTCAATATAAAGTTTAGACTTTGGGATCGATAAATATAATAAATCAAGTAATATTTTATTGTGGCTATTCTGATTATGGGTTTTTCTCATAAATACATGTCCCTTTTTAATCTAATGTAAAACGGTGATTGTGGCATTAATAGTGAGACTATTCACCATTGTGAACATCTTGTAGAGAATCTGTTGTGTGTGTGTTTAGCTTTGCTTAATTCTTATAGCAAGGCAGGTTTTCAAGTGAGGAAACCAGAATCTCTAGGCGTTGCTAAAAGCCACACAGAAAGGTACTGTCAGCACTCAGCCCCCTGGTTTCAGGCGCACAGCCCTCCCAGCAGCTTCTGGTCATCCCAAACAGAGAATGTCAGAAAGTAAGAGTGAAAAGCATTTTTGTTTCAGCTGTATCTGCCTTTTGTTTGGAGACGGACAGGCTGCAAACCCTGCCATGGACGCGCTGGTGCAGGTGACGAGTGGACTCCTTCCTGGGCTTCCCATGAAGCAAGAACTCAGGGAGCAAACACGCCAGGAAAGAAGGGCTCAAAGACTCTTCTATTAAAACACACACACACACACACACACACACACACACAGCCTCTTCCCCACCAATTGGGCGTAACTTTCAAATGTTTTCCTGTCTGACCGAAATTTTCCTATCCACCACCTCAGCAGAAAGATGCAAAATCAATTTGGGGGAAGCTGGAGTCGAGACTGCTTGGCTTCCTGAGACCAGGCTGAGCGGGGAGAGGAGCTTTCAATGGGCTTCTAAGGAGGAAGGAAACGGGCGTCCTCGCTGTCAGTCAGAGGGGTCTGGTTCGGCCACATGCTACTCACTGTGTTCAGCCCTTAGGTCCTGTTCATGGGACAGGCGTGGCTTGGAGCCGAGCTGCTTCTGTGAAAGCAACGCCCCGTTTGTATGCTGCCCCGCTCTGGGTGGCTTGTCTGCCAACAGCCCTTCCCAAGTGCCAGCTCGTGGCTGCGTCTGCCAGGAAATAAACAGAATAAACCAAACCAAAGGATTGAATACGATCTCAAAGGAAAGCGATGAGACTGCCTTCATCGCAGTTCTTATCTTTTCTCTTTGGTGCCCAGGTATCACCTTGCAGTGGAAAGAGAACAGATGGGGCCTTCGGAACCCTAGGTGTGCGCCGTGTCCGTGTCCATGGCTGGCAGGCTGGTGGTTAACACAGGCGGGTGACTTACTTTCTCCGTCTGTCAGACGTCGGTGATACCAGACCTCGTCTTCACAAGGGGGAGAAGCAGTAACAGTTTAAACTCTTGGGAAGACCTCTGAGGAAGGCTGTGTTTTAGGTGTTGACGAATAAATGGAATGGGAGCCTTTTGCAGCTGAGGCTCAAGAGGCCCTTTAAGGACATCCATTCTGACCACTCCGGTTGGCCTTGTCCTTCCCATGGATCTGTAGTGGGGATGTTGTTAGTACCTACCGTGTAGGGTCACTGTGAGAGCTACATGGGACAATTTATATAAAGCACTCAGAGCCATGCCTGGCACCGTGTGAGCACTTGATAACATTAACTGCCATGGCTGTAGTTGTTGTAAATGGATGAAAAAACAGGTCCAGAGAAGTACAATACTTGCCTTAGGTCACCCAGCTGCCCTGCAGCTGAACTGGGCCTGGAGTCCAAGTTCACCACGCTTTGCTGAAAGCAGCTGTTTCAGTGCATCCTTGCTCTCCTGTAGCAAGAGCTCAGATGCATGTGCTCCTAATAGAACACGGTGTTATGGCTACACAAGCACGCTCAGTGTCACTGCCTTTGTGCTGGATGCCCTGTTTTAGTTAAAAGTTCAGTGAAACTGTGCGTGTGTGTGTGTGTGTGTGTGTGTGTGTGTGTGTGAGAGAGAGAGAGAGAGAGAGAGAGAGAGAGAGAGAGAGAGGTGGCCCCTCCTACATGATTTAGTGATTTAGTGTTGCATTAGTGTATTAGCACACTGTCACTTTTAACCTTTCACCCACTGAGTCTGGCATTTAAAATGCTATTAATTCAGTGAAACTGTGCGTGTGTGTGTGTGTGTGTGTGTGTGTGTGTGTGTGAGAGAGAGAGAGAGAGAGAGGGGTGGCCCCTCCTACATGATTTAGTGCTCTCCCTTTGCATTAGTGTATTAGCACACTGTCACTTTTAACCTTTCACCCACTGAGTCTGGCATTTAAAATGCTATTAAACTCAATAATGTTTCCTATAAACAGCCTTAGAGGGGTGGGAAATAATTGGAATGACATTTTTAATGGGCTTCTGTTTCTCAGCCCTCTGTGCGTGCAGAGAGGAGCTTATTCAGTGCTTTGTCCCTGGTCTGAGGTTGGGAGAGGGTTATGGAGCGAATTTCTGGGGTGCAAAGGGCCTTTTAAAGCACAGAGAGTGGTTTTTATGCTGGAAAAGTAGTGTTGCTTTTTCCGATAGTCTTTTTGTTTTTTTAACTAATGGACATAGTGAATCTGGGAGCTGGTCACTCAATCCTCCTTCAGGTGGCTTACAGACAGCTTAGAGGCAGCTTTCTGGCCACCTTAGCCAATAAGCCGAACTCTCTGGAATGCATTTTTATGGATCAATCTCATTCCTTGCTTCTCTTTGCCTTCATATATATTTTTTGGCTCTCTCCTGCCTCTCTTTTATTTTTGCCATTCAATTGTATGTGCTGTGCTGTATGTATCCTACATTTGTTTTTGGAACAAACTTAAAAAATATCAAATTGAATATTGTAAAATTGTGAGGTCTTCATAGGCCAGTTTACCTCTCTCTGCCCCAGGTTTAGCTTCTTCATCTGTAAAACAGGAGAGCTGACAGCATCTTACTCTGAGACATGGTAAAGTGGAGCAGGCACAGCTCCTGCAACGGAAGATGCACAGTTTGAAATGGTTTCTGCTGCTACAACCAGGGGGTAGGGCTGGAAAAAATACTGGAATCTAGTACTTTTGCCTTAATCCTCTTCTCTCAGGATCATGTTAAGAAAACATGTGTTAACCATTCACCTGTGTTTACTAAGTACTATAGTTGCTTGTAGTATTAGTTCGTCAAATATGTATTATCGATCCCTGACCGGGTGGCGCAGTTGGTTGGAGAGTCGTCCCGTTCACCATACCTAGGTTGCAGGTTCAATCCCTGCTTGGGGCGAGTACGGAGGCAACCGATTAATGTTCCTCTCTCACTTTGATGTTTCTCTCTCTCTTCCTCTCTAGAAAATACATAAAAACATATCCTTCAGTGAGGATTAAAAACAAACACATATTGTTGAGATACCCACTACAGGCTCAACACAGGTATGGAGCCCAGGGAGAGGGAGAGAGGACATGCACAGGAGTATAAATGTGGGCTGAGGGTCAAGAGAGTGAACTGCAGTGGGAAGGCCAGGGAGGGTTGGGGGGCAGAAGGGAGGGGGGTAAGAGATCAACCGAAGGACTTGTATGCATGCATATAAGCATAACTAATGGACATAAGACACTGGGGGGTAAGGGAAGCCAGGGGATTGTCAAGGGCGGGGGGAAAAAAAGGACACATATGTAATATCCTTTGTAATACTTTAAGCAATAAAATAAAATAAAATTCACACCTACTGTAAAAAAAAAAGAGAGAGAGTGAACACACTCCTGGCTTTGTTACTTAATCACTCTATTCATTTAACAAGTGCTTGCTGAGTGCTGGCCATGGACTAGGCCCTGTTTCAGGCTGTGATTGAAGATAATCAAGGCTAAGTAAGAGATTCTTACTTTCTTAAAACTTATACTCTAAGGAAGAGAGAGTTTGAAAACAAGTAAAGATACATCCCCTGAAGCTGTGTACTCACAAGGGGTGAACTTTATGGTGTGTAAATTAGATCTCGGGGAAGGTGTTAGAAAGGAAGAAAGCTTGGCCCCAGTGCATTTGATCCTCATTTTTTGCAGATCAGGTGTCTCCCAGGGCTCCTCTTCCCTAAACTTTGTAACTCCCAAACCAACACTCCCAGTGGTTTTGGGGTCTCTCATGGACACGCACAGAGCAGTGGAAAGTAGTCACTCGATGTGCACGTTCACGGCCAACGTCCAGCAGGATGACGCTCTACCTTCTTGTCTCAGCTCTCCTGTTAGCAAGTGCCCTTTTTGTGGTCCATTTAGTGTGTGTGTGTGTGTGTGCATTTCTGTGCTTTTTGTTGGTGATTTTGCTGTTTAAAACGGCCCTCACACATGGCACTGAAGTGCTGTTTTGTGTTCCTAAGCGCATGGCTGTGATGTGCCTTACAGAGAACACGTGTGAGTAAGCATCCTTCAGGCGTGAGTTATAGCGCTGTTGGCCATGAGTTGAGTGTTCACACTTCGACAATGTGTATTCAGTGCAGCACCTTAAAACAGGACACACCCAAAGCGCGGCTGCGCATTGATCCGCTGAGGGAAGTGTGACCAGAGACTGGCAGGAGCCTGATCCTGGTTTCCCCGAGGAGCCGTGGGGCGGTATTTGCCAATTCAGTGTTCACAGTGACTTCCTGGAACAGAACTACTGTGAATGCCAAAGTTAGCTGTGTGTGCAGGACTGGGGCAAGAATGTATATACAGCCCATATAACAAATGTCTATCTTCCTTTAAAGAAAAGGCGGATTCTTCTTTTGGTAGTTGGAATGGCGGACTCCATCCATTTATATACACTCTCACAGAGGGCGTTTTAGTTGGCTGAGCTTTTCAATATTAAGCACTAGGGGTAACCGTGTGGGAAGTAGTAATGAAAAGCATTAGTATGTATGACAAAGATTTTATTATATAACCACTCATTTGTATGTTGGCGTTAGTAAACAACAGGTGGGCCCACACATTTTCCATGTGACTGTACTTGGAATACTGTCATGTACGTGGCAGATCTGTACCTGGGTCTCTGACACTGCAACAACCATGTGGCTCACGAGCTAAAAGGGGGATTTAAATATTTAGTAAGTTGTAGCTTTGTAAAATTTTTTTTCGTCTTTAATTCCTTGGGTCATGTGTGTAGTCACAGTTCAAGCTGTGATGTCAAAATAAAATGAAATAAATCTCAAATGGATAAATAAATGCATAGGAAAAGCTCTCAGAGATTGCCCCAAACATGTGTAGGGAGACATGAATATGGGCTGGGGAAAGGAAGGAAATCAAAGAATGTAGAGTGAATATTAGGTTTTTCTTTACATATTTATGAACTGTTTCACTTTTTGTTTTTTAATCCTCACCTGAGGATATTTTTTTTTTTTAGAGAGTGGAAGGGGGTGGGAGGAAAGAGAGAGAGAGAGAGAGAGAGAGAGAGAGAAACATCTTGTGAGAGAGACACATAGATTGGTTGCCTCCCACACGCACCTTAGCGGGGCCGGGGATTGAACCTGAAACTGAGGTACATACCCTTGCCTGGGAATTGAACCCAATACCCTTTGGTTTGCGGGCCAATGCTCTAACCACTGAGCACCTAGGCCAGGGCTGTTTTCCTTGATTTTAGAGAGAGAGGAAGGGGGAGAGAAACATTGATGTGAGAGAGAAACATCTATTGGTTGCCAACATGCACGCCTGATTGGTGATTGAACCGATTTGGTGTGTGGGATGGTGCTCCAACCAACTGAGCCACCTGCCCAGGGATGAATTGTTTCACTTTTTAAGAGGATATGTTTGTTTGTTTTTTTGAAGATGACATAAACATTTACTTAAAACATAGATTAAATGAATTCTATGAGAGACACAGAAGAGGTTCTGAGACAGAGACTGGGCAGAGCAGCTGCTTTGAGAGGATGAGGAGGGACAGGCCCTGTGTGCGTGCCGCTCAGACTTGGCTACACATTAGAGGGCTCTGGGGAGCCTGCCATCGTGCTGATGCCCCGAAGGGCCAGGCTTAATTGGTTGGGGGTGTCCCAGGCATAGAGATCTTTTTTTTTTTTTGCTGTTTCTTATTTTCATTTTTTTTAAAATTAAATCTTTATTGTTCAGATTATTACATTTGTTCCTCTTTTTCCCCCCATAACTCCCCTCCTCCCAGTTCCCACCCCACCCTCCGCCCTCACTCCCCACCCACTGTCCTCATCCATAGGTGCACGATTTTTG
>NW_005371660.1:125721-130429 GCF_000412655.1 Myotis brandtii
GAAAGACCTTAAAAGTGTGGTTTTGAGCTCTATATCCTCCAATTCTGACATTTGTGTCCTGTTTCTTTGTCTCCGCATTTTTTATGCTTTCTTGGTGCACCCCCTAGTGGTCTTTGTGCGCAGTCTTGTTGTAGTTAAGCCTTGATTGTTGTAGTTATCACTGGGAGGAATTGACCTCCAGGCCAACTGGCTGTGCGAATCAGCTGTGTCTGCAGTGGGAGAACTTCTGTCCTCTAGGGAGGTGCCAATCTAGCCTTTGCCTGAGGCTATCCGGCAAATGCCTCTGTGCAGAGCTTGGACGGGGCGGGTCCCAGGGGATCTACAGGGGGGGTGGAGCGAGCAGTTATGGCTGCTCTCAGTCAGGTCCCCAGGGGCTCTGCCTCTCAGAGTCCCAGCAACCGCTGCAAACCTTGGAGAGGAAGCTGCCTTCGAGTTCCGACCGAAGCCAGACAGTCCCGCTTCTCCCGTTTGAGTCTGGGTCCCTAGAGACTCGCCTGGATCTGAAGAAGGACACTCACACCCTGTCGGCAGGCGGGAAGGCTTCCAGGGGTTATGGTTGAACTGGGTTACAAAGGATGAATGAGCCCAGCTGGGTGTGACTCAGCGGTTGAGTGTTGACCCAGGAACCAAGAGGTTACGGGTTCGATTCCCGGTCAGGGCTTATGGCCGGGCTTGATCCCCAGTGGGGTGTGCAGGAGGCAGCCGATCGATGACTCTCTCTCATCATTGATGTTTCTGTCTCCCTCTCCCTCTCCCTTCCTCTCTGAAAAAAAAAGGATGAGTGAGATTTTGATTTGTAAGGTTTTCTGGGGGGGTGGGATACAAAGTGAGGGGGACTAAAACCTCCAAAGAAAAGAGTGAGTAGTATTTTTTGCTGAAATACACGTAACATACATCTGTTCTAAAGAAGAGGAGGTACTTGGACTGGAAGGGAGGCAGGGGCACCCTGAGAAGGTCTCGGGACAGCAGTAATGAGATTTGGGGTGGGGGGGGTGGGTAGGAAATGCCTGTGTATACGGATAGTGCTTTGTGTTCCCCAGAGTGCCATCCCACCCCTCGTCTGATTGGACGTTTCCCTGCGAGCTTGACCGAACATGTCCACGACAATAGCACCCACGAGGAGGCTCCTGCCTCATTGCACACAAAGACAGATGACACCCTCCAGAGAATCGGGGCTGGTGGGTGGGAGAGTCTTGCTCTTCAATAGACAGAGAAGGCCGAGGACAGAGCCTGCGTCCGGGCAGCCAGGAGTCCCAGTGACGCACCGACAGGCTGTGATTCATCATTTCTGTTTCCCGCACTGCTTTTGCTAACCAGTGTTTTCCCCACACCCACGGTGCATCCTTCAGACATTTTTGTTCAGAGGAGAAGCAGTAACTCTTTATTGATGAGGTGTCTCCGGAGGCCTCCTGGGACAGGCCTGGGTCTCGCCTCCTCCCCTGGCCTCCCAAGGGCTCCAGGACAGTGTGGGTAGTGCTTCTCCGCCCCAGCGGCACCTCAGAAACGTCTGGGGAGCAGTAGACAGAGCAGCAGGGCTACTACAGACAGCCTTCATCTTATAGGCAGGGAAAGGGAGGCTCGAGGCTCGCGGTGTCCGATGACTTGCTGTGGTCACACAGCCAGCAAATGGCAGGGGCAGATTGGAGCCCAGGCAGCCGGTTCTCGAGTCCAAGCTTCAAATCCTCACATTTGATCGTCCCTCCCCTGCAGGCTAAACTGCCAGAGCACTGATTTGCCAGGTGGCAACCACAGTTTTTCTCACAGCACCACTGAGATTTTAAAGGCAGCTTTTGAAATAAACAAACCAGAGTGTGGGGTGTTAGGCCTTGCCCCATGCCCTACAGGAGGGCAGATGCTTCTGACGCTCAGGTGTGGACTCCCGGGCTGTTGTCCGCCGTGTAGTTAACATGCTTGGGGAAGCTGGGACCTCATCTTCTATTCGTTTCCGTCTTCACAATGTGGGGTACCCAAAACTAATGGAATGAATGAATGGATGAAAGAATGGCAGACAGATTTGTACCCTTAGCTTGTGAGCTGTCAGCTGGCCAAGCACAGCTTCTTTCATTCCATCTGCAGTGAGTTCAAGTCTAGATACCACACAGGGCCCAGGATTGCTTTGTTTGTTTTTAGTGCAGGTATTGGGAGGGATGTCATTAAATGGAAGAGAAAAAAAGCCAGTGCTAACTGTGCTTTAGGTAAAACCCTCTCACTGCGGAGAGGCCTGTGGTCTGAGAAGGAAAAGGGCTGGGCCCTGGGGGCTGGTGGCAGGCTCCACATGATTCTTTTGATGTGACCAAGAGACTAAATTGGAATTCTTATTCTTTATTTTACAGGTCACTGCCAAGACTGCCTTCCTATTTATTTTACCTCAGTATAATGTTAGCGTGCCTACACCAGGTAAGCAAAGCACTAGTTTCTGTCTTTCTCTGGCCCTGCTAACTCTGAAGGAGTTACGTTACTCAAAGGAGTTACGTAACTTCCTTTTCCTGTGTACATATATGGTCCTTTCAGATTGTCAACCTCAGCATCCAGCATCTTAGCTCTGTCCACGATACAGCTGCAGGCCACTGTCAGCCCTCACCACGGCTCTGCAAGTGGGGCTCTCAGATCAGCACCAGAAACCAGGCACGCTCCTCTTTCCCATTGCAAAGCGCTGGGTGCCTTCTTGATGCGTAACTTCCTTTTCCTGTGTACATGTATGGTCCTTTCAGATTGTCAACCTCAGCATCCAGCATCTTAGCTCTGTCCACGATACAGCTGCAGGCCACTGTCAGCCCTCACCACGGCTCTGCAAGTGGGGCTCTCAGGTCAGCACCAGAAACCAGGCACGCTCCTCTTTCCCATTGCAAAGCGCTGGGTGCCTTCTTGATGAATAAAGAGTTTTTGTTAGCTGAGTCTAATTTTCTCCTCTCTAAATAAAAAAATAAAAAAAAAGAGTTTTTGTTAGCTGAGTCTAATTTTCTCCTCTTCACTCTGTAGTAGAGTTGAATTGTCTGGACTTTAAGGTGAGATTACTTTCTTTGCTTGGCTCCACTGATGCCTAGATGAAGGCTTTGGGGGCAAATCCTTTAACCCATGGCCTACTGAGGATGTAGCTTCAAATCTTTACTGGACTTGCCTGCCCCCTGCAGTCTCTGCAGCCAGGCCCTGGGGGAAGCCATGCTTCTGGGGCAGCCAAATTAGTTCCTTCTTATGAGAATCAACTAAGAGATGCTGGCAAGTGAGGACAAAGACTCTCTGCTCATGAGAGACAGGATACGCCATAGCCAGCCCCAGTAGACAGGGAACCAGGCAGATGCCTGCCCATCCCAAGGCGCACGCCAGCCCTGGTGGGCACAGTGGACTGTCTTGCTCAGTGCCATGCAGTCCAAGGTCAAAGTCAGGCTTCTTCCTCCTAGCTCTTGAAAATCCTAAATATCACATGATCTCACTCATTTGTGGAATATAATGAACAATATAAACTGATGAACAAAAACAGATCCAGAGACAGAGAAGCATCGATCAGACCGTCAAACCTCAGAGGGAAGGTAGGGGAGGTGGAGGGCGTAAGGGGGATAAATAAATAAATAAATAAATAAATAAATAAATAAATAAATAAAAAATCCTAGTAACTAGGACACCTCTAGATCTAGTTCAACTTATTATTTACTGATTTTTAGGTTTCTAAAAATTGTGGTGAAATACAGATAAGGTAAAATTTAACTGTCTTAACCATTTTTTAAGTGTACAGTTCAGTGGCATTAAGTTCATTCATGGTGTTTTATAGTCATCACCACCATCCATCTTTAGAACTCTTCATCTTGCAAAACCGAAACTTCGCACTTGTTAAATAATAACTCACAGTCCCCCCCAACCCCAGCAACCACCACTCTCCTTTCTGTCTCTGTGAATTTGACTATTTGAGGTATCTAATATAAGTCAGACCATATAGTATTTGTCCTTTTGTGACTGCTTAAGATTTAATTTTAAATAAACGTCTTTCCAAAATACATTTACATGATTGCTGCATGTCTTTCGGGGAAAATTTATAAAATACAGATAAACACAAGAAGGAAAAAAAATCACAGATGACCCCACCACCCAGCCAAAACTACAGTTTACATTTTAGAGTGTGGATTCATGACCTACTTCTTTTACTGTTAGCATGCGGTGACCCTTTCTTCCATGCCATTAATTGTTATTCCATTCAGTAAGATATTTTGAAAAGCTATAAAGTATTTTTTAATAGGGATTACCACAAGTTATCTATTCCATCTCATACTATTGGATATTTAAGTTTCTAGTTTTTATTGTAAACAGTGCTGTAGTAAAATTCTTGTGGCTAAATTTTTGCATGTATTCATAATTCTTTTCTTTTTTTTTCTTCATTTTTCATGATTATTTTACAAGGATCAATTCCTATTACTGGAATTTCTGGGTCAAGTAGTGTGTACATTTTAAAGGTTTTATATATGTACTAGAGGCCCGGTGCACAAAAATTTGTGCACTCGGGGGGGGGGGGGGGTTCCCCCAGCCCGCCCGGGGCCCGCAGGGCGGATCGGGAGGAGGTTGCGATACCCTCAGTCACGCTCAGGGTAGGGCTGATTGGGGGGTTGGGGCACCGCCCCCTGTCACACTCAAGGCAGGGTCGATGGGGGGGAGGCGGCGCCACCCCCTGTCACGCACAGAGCAGGGCCAATCAGGGGGTTGGGGTGCTGCCCCCTGTCAC
>NW_005371660.1:131431-140598 GCF_000412655.1 Myotis brandtii
AGGTTTCTGGCCTTTACCTTCTGTATTTGATACAATGTTGCGGTCCGGCTGGCTGAAGCCCGGCTGACTGAAAGCCGGTTTCTGGGGTTTTGTTTAGCTTCTATATTTGCAACATAGTTGCTTAGAGTTGCAGCTGAGAGGCCGGCAAGTCAGGCGGGGAACATTGGAGTCAGCAGTCACTGGAGCAAGCAAGCCTCCCTGTTCGCTTCAGTGCATGGCTGCCAGCCGCCATCTTGGCTGGCAGTTAATTTGCATATTGCCCTGATTAGCCAATGGGAAGGGTAGCGGTCGTACGCTAATTACCATGTTTCTCTTTTATTAGTGTAGATGGCCAAAATATCCTCTGCCATCTAATTCTTAGGACCCATAAATCCTAAGTTTTTTGTAAATATAAGGCTTTTCTTTTTTTTATGTGAGAATGCCAGTTTACTAATTTATAAAGAGATATTTAGTTATCAAATGTTTTCATTACATTTCTCCCTAAAGTCAATTTACATAGGACCCCAGATCATGACCCCACACAGCTTTAATTTACCGTGAGAAAGTAGGGACCACAGCATCTGATATGTGTGTGACCAGGCAGGCCTTTATCTGTTTGTAAAACCAGATCACAATCAGAGGGTTGGTTTTTAAGTTTGAAAACTTTCTCAGAGAAACTAGTGGACAAGTGATACCCTACAAGCATCCCTTTCAGAGCCAGGATGAGAAGTGTAGACTTTATGCTCCAGGGTTGAACTCAGAGCCTCTGAGCATAGAGGGCATCCCATCGTGTTTTGGGCGTGTGCCAGCATTGGTCCTCTCATGCCTTCGTTCGTTTGTTTTAAATAATTAACTGATCAAGCCAGACAAATATTTGTGTGCCTCCTGTGTACCGGGCCCTGGGAGTAATGTATAAAACACATCTGCTCTCTGACTCACGGAGCTTACCATTTGGTTAGGGAGGGATCGCTAATAAACAAGCAAACAACAAATAACGATAGTCCCAATAGGGTGGAGAAGGAAATACACAAGGTTACATTGTCAGGAAAAATAAAAGGGTGATGATGGAAGATGTTTCTGAGAAGTTGACGTCTGAGCTGCGTGTGTAGGAAGTTGTGCTGAGGGTATAGGGAGGCAGGTCTGTGTAGAACAGTGGTTCCCAAACTTATTTGGCCTACCGCCCTCTTTCCAGAAAAAATATTACTCAGCGCCCCCTGGAAATTAATTTTTTTAAAATTTTAATAGCAATTAAACAGAAAGATATATGTATTAATGTTTCTACCTTTTTCGTAAAATATAGTAAAGAAAGGTGTAAATTAGAAACATTGAAGTTTGAAATTATGAAACTATTTATTGAACTCAGAATAGAAAGGTAATACAAAAAAAGTTAAAACAAATGCACCTGTGGCCATCACCGCCCCCCTGGATCGCTGCAGCGCCCACCAGGGGGCGGTAGCGCTCACTTTGGGAATCACTGGTGTAGAAGAAAGTACAGTCCAGGCTGAGGGCTCAGTATGTGCAAAGGCCTCAGGAGTGAAACAAATACCTTGGCACACTTAGTAAATGAAGGCCGTGTGGCTGGAGCCAGCGAGGTTTGTCATTTTTCTAGGGGTGGGGCTTCTGAATCCTCCAGGCTATGAGGCCTGGGGAAAGGTGAAGATACATTAAAACTTACACTGAATTGAGGAGTTTTCAGTTACTGTAGAAACAGAGGAGGAAGTATTGTTAAATAATCTATCTTTTGTTTAAATCTTGCCATTTGGGGCCATTTGAAATATGACGAGCAAATAATCAAGAGAGACAATGAAATCAGAAGAGCCTGCTTAATTTTGTTTCTTGAGCTCTTTAGTCACCAACCCAGTAATGTTTGGTTTGTATGTACTGGAGGAAGGCAGGCTTGTCGTGGGAAAAAACCTGTTCACAGTAACTGGTCTGTTGAGGTTGCGAATTTTAAAACCCTCCCCCCATATCTCTCTAAGGCCGACGTGCTTTGTGTCACGGGGTAGATTGTGATCTCTGATGTTTCTCCTGTATATAGCATGTAACTTGTTCAACTCGATGTTTGAAGCTTGAGTTTTAGCAGGGCGGTGAGTTTTCATACACAGTGGCTTTCCACGCTCGGCTGAGGTTCTCACGCTCTATGGAGAACAGCCGATGGTGGTGATGACCTCTCCTGCCTGTTTGGTTCTGTTCCCGCTCCTTCTCTCCTGTCTTCTTCCCAGCTCCCAGCATTTGTTTATAGGGCTGCCTTCACCAAAGTACCACAAACCAAGTGTCTCAAACAGCAGAAATATATTGTCTCACAGTTCTGGCGGCTGGAAATCCAAGATCAAAGTCAGCAGGGCCACGCTCGCTTGCAGGCTTTAGGGAAGGGTCTGTCCAGGCCGCGGTCCTGGCTTCTGGTAGTTGCTTGGCTTGTGGCAGCACGAGGCCCACGAGGCCAATCTTCACGTGGCCTTCCCTCTGCCTGCACGTTGGTCTCTGTGTCCAAAATTCCCCTAAGCAAGGACATCAGTCACATTGGATCCGGAGCCCATTCTGCTCCCCTGTGACCTCATCTCAACTGACGACATCAGCAACAACCCTGTTTCCATATTAGGTCACGTTCTGGGATATTGGGGGGGTAGGACTTCAACATGTGAATCTTTTGGGGACACAATTCAACTCATAACAGCAGCTATACATGCAGAGATGCTCCATTCAGAGAGATGACTGAAGGAGGAGCTGGCACAGTCGTGGCAGTAATAAGCTGTGCATCCTGGTGGGGCACCTACCACACCAGTATCCTCGCGGTTTTCTTTAAGGTCAACAGTAATGAAGCAGGAAATGTTCCCTGTTACCAAATTCCTATTCTCCTATTCCCACTTGCAGCCCTGTTAGGGTTGCCAGACTTAGGAAATAAAAATCCAAGATCACCAGTTAAATTTGAATTTCAGATAAACAAGAAATACTTTCTTTTATTGTAAGTATATCTCAAATTATGCATGGGACATAATTACACTAGAAAATGAATCTTTATGTGAAACTGAAGTTTCCCTGGCTGTCCTGTATTTTGTCTGCCTGCCATACACCCTGCTCAGCTCTGGCAGGGAATAAAATGTCAGGTTTCTGGTCTTGCCATTAGACATTGAGTCTTCTTTCTGATTAAAATATCACACAGCATCTGGTATTATGGCAAGCAACGTATAGCCTGTGAAAGGTCAGCAAAGATCAGAGGTTCGATTCTTCGTGCAGGCAGACTCAAGGCCTGCCTGGCCTCCCTTCTGACATAGACCAGGTGACTTCAAGCAGGCTAAGTGTTTACAAGGTTGCTTGGCGTTGTGCCACTAATACGCAGATTGGTCTTGGGCAGACCACTTAACATCTGGGTCTCCATCTCTCATCTGCAAAATTAAAGGTGACAGTCCCTGCCTCAACCCGTGTTTCCTGAAGACAGAAGCCCTAGGAGGCCTCCCAAACACTTGCCACTCACATTGTTCACAGACCGCTCTACAGGCATCCCCTGGGCACTTTTTAGGAACTCAGCCTCTCAGCCCCACCTCAAGCCTCTGTGTCAGAACTTTCCTTTAACGAGGCCTCCGCGATTCTGGATCAAGTTTGAGAGGCAGTGCTCTCAGCTTCCTGAGCAGAAAGCTCCAATCGGCTTCCAAATGACCCCATCTTCTGACCCTGAAGGTATGACAGGGCAACCCACCAAATCCTGTGACTCATTTGCATCTCTCTGTTCTCTTTGAATCTTGGTGTTTCTGTGTTTGGTCGAGGGGTGAGGGAAGGAGGGGAACCACTGGGTGGATGTGGTTTCAGGCTGGGGCTGCCCCTCATCAGAAGTCACAGACGCCTGCAAGGCAGTGTGGGTAGGAGTCGTGGTGGCTGGCATTCCTGACCTGCCTGTGCTGCACACTTAGAACAGAAGGATGAGGTGGGGACCTCTTCCAGGGGAGGGTTTGTTTTGCAGGAATGAAAGGTGACAAGGACCCATCCGTGGCTCTGTTGGTCCCAGTGGGCTTCATGGCCACCAGCTGCTGTGTGGCATTGTGTGGCTAGAGATGAAAGCCCGGGAACCACCCACACCTAGCTTGGCCATTGTTCTCACAGCTCCTTCTAGGATGAGACACACTGCCCCGTAAAACAACCTCAGACAGATGGTTTCAAAGCCTCATTCAGCCGAAGGCCTTTGTCCAAGGCCCAGAGTGTGGCTTTGTTCGCTGTGCTGGCTGGCAGGAATTAGTCTTGTCTTGTGCTTGTATCATGTACTTGAAAGATTGACATCACATATCCAACTGAGCCCCTCTTTGTAAGATGAGCTTGTGAGAGACAAAAAAAGGAAGAGACAGGTGGGCAACAGTGGCCCCAGGGGTGGAAGCCTTACTTGATGACAGGTGACACTACCCAACCCTGTCCAGCTGGAGGAGACTCGAGACTCACGTAGGCTGGCCTGATCCTTTTACAGCAAAGGGAACTGAGGTGCGGAGAGTTGATTGACAGTCCCAAGGATGCACCAGTGAGGCAGGGCAAAGGCTGGGCTGCTCACACCTCCTGCAGCACCAGTCCCCAGGGAAGCTGTGGGAAGGTTGGGTTTACCAGATAGGCTGGTGGGCAGAGGGGAAACCCAATCAGGGAGGCAGAGATCTGGCTCTGCCCTGGTCTTTCAGGCCAAACAGCCACCAAGATGCCCTTTGGCCCCAAGTCCTGTCTGTACAAATAAGAGACAGCACAGACCTGCATATTGGAGGCCCTCTGAGAAAGAGTGGGAGCTCTGACCCAGGACTCACAGCTGCTCTGGGCTTGATTCTTTGTGTTCAGTAAACTTACTGTCTTAGTGCATTCAGCCTGCTATGATGCAAAGCCACAGACTGGATGGCTGATGAACAACAAAATTATTTCTTGCAGTTCTGGGGGCTAGAAGTCTGAGAGGGTGCCAGCGTGGTTAGGTGGGGCTCTCTTTCAGATCACAGGCTTCTTGTTCTATCCTCACATGGTGGAAGGGGCCAGGAGCTCCATGGGGCCTCTTAAAAGGGCACTAATCCCATTCACTAGGGCTCCACCCCATGGCCTAAGTACCTCCCGAAGGACCTACCACTAACACCATTACATTGGGCGCTAGGATTCCAACATGTGATTTGGTGGGTGGAGTACAACCATTCAGAACACAGCACTTACTACTTAAGTCTAGCAGTTGTGCAGAAAAGGAGACAAGCCGTGAGAGGTCAGCTCTGCTAGGATTCCAACATGTGAATTTGGTGGGTGGAGTACAACTATTCAGAACACATCACTTACTACTTAAGTCTAGCAATTGTGCAGAAAAGGAGACAAGCCGTGAGAGGTCAGCTCCATGAATTTTCACAAAGTGAACACATCTCTGTTCGTGTAACCAGCACCTCAGAAGTCACGCCTTGCAGCCTAGACTTGATTCTGTCCAATTCCCTGTTACGGCCCAGAGAGTTTATCCCGTTCAGCATGGAACTTCCAGAGGTTTGAGGAGGGAGAACCACCGAGTTATTGTGGCTCATTGTTAACCAGACCCAAGTGCTGGGACCGGACCAGAAGCCCGGTGGCGACATCTTTGACCTGCAACCTCGGTTGCCTCTGCTCCTTCCCTTCCCTCACACGGCCTCTGACCTGGACCCCACCCACATTCTTACTTCTTCCCATTCCCATCCCCCCTGGTCATCCCTTTCCTTCTATCTAGGTAGGACAATTTTTCTTACTCAGTTGTTCTTTCTGAAATAATTTTTGTCCTTAATTTAGCCATGGGCTGTTTATATTACTTTTATCCAAGTTTTAAAAAAACATACATAATTTTAGACTTGTTTGGTATGTGATCTTCAGGAATTATTTTTTCTTTATGACTTTCTTGAATTAAAAAACAAAGTTCACACCTTCCCCAGCTGTAGGCATGGTCTGCCCAGGCCGACTGTGTGTAGAAGCCTCAGGTGTATAAACTGCAGTGGAGGCTGAGTGTGTGCCTGGCTCCTAGGAGTTGTAATTTTTTTTTCCTGAATGCCAAAGGGAGGTTTAAAACCTTTTACAAAGGAATGCTACTTCAAGAAAACAATTCAGAAGCCAGACACTTTTATTTCTAAATTCTTTTTAATGCTTCTCTTACTTTTGCTTCTTTTACTTTTTGCATCATAAAAATATACTTGTCTTCCTGTAAAACTGGAGGAAATACATTTCGTTCATGCAACATGGGGTTAAAATGGTAACTTTGAAGATTCCTCGGCTCTATATCTTTAATTCTCTGAACAGCCTGAAAGGGGCGGAACGGGGGATTAGCTATGTGTGTATGAGTTTGCTGGGGCTGCCACGACAGACCGAGGGACTTCAGCTACAGAAATCTACTGTCCCATGTTTATGAAGGCTGGAAGTCCAAAATCAAGGTGTCAGCAGGGTTGGTTCCTTTGAGAGCTGTGAGGGAAGGAGTTGTTCCAGGCCTTTCTCCTTGGCTTGGGAATGGCCATCCTCCCTCTAAGTGTGTCTGTCTCTATGTCCAAATTTCCCCCTTTTATGAAGACACCAGTTGTGTTGGATTAGGGCCCCCTCTAATGGCCTTATTTTAACTTGGTGACCTATCTCCAAGTAAGGCCATATCTGAGGTACCGGACTTCCTTTTGTCTTTCTTTGTCGGGCGGAGGGAACCACAGTTCAACCCCTAACAGTGTGTGTGTGTGAGAACCACAGTGGTGCTTGTCATTCAGAGGCCACTGGCCACGTCGTCCAGGTTGGGAGGTCAGAGCGGATGTGGCCTGGCAGCCCGGGGAGAGGGGGCTATGGGGGAGAGCAGAATGCTACTGTGTGCCCAGTGCCTGTCCTCAGTCCCTGTTTTTTCCCTGACACCTCTGGGAGCGGGCAGGCCGGTGGGGTGGGTTTAATGAATGCACTCTGTGTGGTTTGGAGGGGAGTCAGGAAGCAGAGGCCTGGCTGGGAGACAGTGGGCCTTGGTCCCTGCCATCAGTGGCGAGGTTAGATTCCCCGGCACAATTACTGCTGCCATTGTCCATGAACGGGCCTAACTCGGGATCACTGTGAGAAGTAAATGATGTCACTTACAAGACGTGGCCACTGCAGTGCCTGGCACAGGGCAGGTGCTCAATAAATGGCTTCTAGTTGTCTGTATTGTCCTACACGAGCCCTGATGGGAGTGTTTGTGTGTGCTGGATAGTGTCTGTTCTGTTCCTTAGCTTCTGATTCTCTCTGTTGATCCCATCTATTTATGCAGCACTTACTTTACAGTTCCTAAGCCCGCTATCTGTGTTATCCTGAGAGCTTTGTGAGAAAGGTAGATGGTATTATCCCCACTGTTCAGAAAGGGTCACTGAGGCAGAGCGACCCTGGATCACATGATGGGCAACTGGCGGCTCCAGGCATGAGCTTCAGGCCTTCTCATGTCAGGCCTGGGCCACTATGGGAAAACCAAACCAAACAAAAAAACAGCAACAAAGTAGGGAAAACACAACTTTTAGATTTCTATTTGTACAAAGCAGGAACGATTTGAAGATTTTTTTTTTTTTAGATTTTTGACTAGAAAATACACTCACATGTTTCAAGTAAAATCTGTGCAAGAAGTTAGCGTGTTCTCCCTTTGACACCCCATCCTGTGGGCAGTTGTGTCATTCCCTGTGTGTCCTTCAGAATTTCCATTGCACCTTCCAGTGTTTCTCTATGCAAAAACAAGTCCTTCGTTTTCTTTTCTCCCCTTTTTTCACATAACAAGTAGAAGATCATATGTTCTGTACCTTGCTTTTTTCTTCCACTAAATAATGTATTCTGGGTATCATTTCATATCACTGCGCAGGGAGCATCATCATTTTCTCCCAAAGTTTTACTGAAGTACATATAACATGTGCAGTAAAGCACACATATTTCTTAAGAGTACATACAGCATGATGAATGTTTACATATGTGCGCGCCCATGTAACTAACCATCATCTAGATCAGTGGTTCTCAACCTTGGCTGCACATTAGAATCACCTGGGAATCTTTTTAAAATCCTGATTTCTGGGCCTCATCCTCTGGAAATTCTGTTTCTTTGTTATGGGTGGGGCCACAACACCCCATAACAAAGAAACAGAATTTCCAGAGGATGAGGCCCAGAAATCAGGATTTTAAAAAGACTCCCAGGTGATTCTAATGTGCAGCCAAGGTTGAGAACCACTGATCTAGACTCTGGTGCCGTGTCACATATAGAATTTTTTTGATATTTGCAACCATAGTAAAACAAAGACATATTTTTGATATTTATTTTATATGTTTAAATGCCATTTAACAAAGAAAAATCAACCAAAAGAGTTCGCATGTCACCTCTGACACGCGTGTCATAAGTTCGCCATCACTGTAATCTAGTCAGTAACCCCCTCAAAGCAACCACCATTTTGCTTCTGTCTCCTAATTCATTTCACCTGATCTTGATCTTCATTTCTCTCTGATTTTTAAAGCACCTTGCTTCGTTGCTTAAATTTTAGTGTGCCTGAGAAGCACCTGGAGGTGTTAAAACACAGATTCCTGGGCTCTCCTTTGAGTTTCTGGTTTAGTAGGCCTGGGTAGGTATGTAGGAATGTACGTTTCTACGCTCACAGGTGTTGCTGACGCTGTTGGTCCACAACCGCACTTTGCGATGTATGATGACTGTGGCTCATTTAACCAGTCCCCTACAGATGAAAACAACTTGGGTTGTTTCCATTCGTTTATTGGTTAACACAGTTCTGCCGTGCATAACTTTGTACACATGTTATTTGAACATAGCAGGTACTAACAATAAGATCAATTGCCAGGAGTGGAATTTCTGCATAAAAGGGCCCATGCATTTGTAATCTCGATGGAAACTGCCACGTTGCCCATCCTACGAGGTGGTGCATTTTGCTTCCCGCTAGCAGAGAGCCTGTTTCTCTACAGCCTCAGCGAGAGTGCATTGTCAAGCTCCAGATTTTTGCCAATCTGATAGGTATAAAATGGTATCTCCTTGTAGTTTTCATTTGCATTTCTCTCTTCTGTATAAGGCTGTGCATCTTTTTAAATGTATAAGGGCCATCTGTGCTTTTTTTCTGTCTGTGAATTATCGGTTTATATCCTTTGCCATACTATTCTCTGTCTTTTTATCCTCAAGTCCTAGGAGCTGTGTACATATTAGCAAGATTAGCCTTTTGTGTATGATCTGAATTGTAAATATTTTCCCCTAGGTCAGTGGTGGG
>NW_005371660.1:140643-141168 GCF_000412655.1 Myotis brandtii
CTCTTTGGCCCCTTGAATGTGGCCACGAAGTTTCAATCGCACTGTACGTGCGCGCCCGCACGTGGTATTTTGTGGAAGAGCCACACTCAAGGGGCCGCAGTTTGCCGACCACTGTCCTAGGTGATCATTTGCCCCTTGATTTTGCTTAAGGTGGCTTTTTTCCTACTTAAATTTGGAATATATCTACACTAATAAAAGAGAAACATGGTAATTGGCGTACGACCGCTACCCTTTTCATTGGCTAATCAGTGAGTATATGCAAATTAACTGTCAGCCAAGATGGCAGCTGGCAGCCAGACACTGAAGGGAGCAGGGAGGCTTGCTTGCTGCGGACTCCAACGGAACCGCCTCAGTTGCCGGCCTCTCAACTGCAACTCTAAGCAACTATATACTATGTTGCAAATAAGAAGCTAAACAAAACCCCAGAAAAGGGCTTCCATTCAGCCGGGCTCGGACCGCAACATTGTATCTATGTTTTCAGCAGCGAGGCCTCAGAGCTAAAGCTGGCCCAGAAAAAAAAAAAAA
>NW_005371660.1:142080-147515 GCF_000412655.1 Myotis brandtii
TCTTAATAATGTAAAAACAGGAGTTGGCTGTAGCACAGAAACCACTCAAAAATAAATTTTACAATCGCAGATTTGCAGTGGTGAGGGAGGACACTGGGCAGGAAAGAAGCCTCTAATTTGTGCATTGATGCTGTTTAAACAGCCAGGTTTTCAGACAAAGGCAGAGCCAGCCTCATGGGCTTGGACTCTAAGGGTTATGAAAAACACAACAAGTGGCCGCCAACCAGCTCGGGTCATGGGAAGGAGGTCAGAACGTGCACAGTGGTATTGAGATAAGATCAGAACCTGTCAAGGCAGGCAGGAGAAGCGCTTACAGGTGACACCAAACGGAACAGAAAAACATCTCATAGCCATAGGAAGCAAAACAGGAGGTCAATAAGAATGTCAGTCCCACCCCACCAGCGTAGGTCAGTGGTTTGATTCCCGTTCAGGGCACATGCCCCGGTTGTGGGCTCGATCCCCAGTGTGGGGCGTGCAGGAGGCAGTCGATCAATGGTTCTCTCTCATTGATGTTTCTGTCTTTCTCTCCCTCTCTCTTCATCTCTGAAATCAATACAAAAATAAAAATAAAAAAGAATGTTACTCTGGAAAAGGGACAGCTGGTAACAGAGGTCGTCAAAAGGACCAAGGCTCTCATTGATTTTTTTTAGCTGTCTTTTAAAATTATGATCAGAGATAAGCAAAGTAAGCAGTGTCACTTTTGATGGCAAATGGGATAACTCCTCCATAGTGGGAAGATCATTACTGAAATTGAAGGTGATCTCTTTCAAACCTAGATTAATTTCCACAGCAGGGCATATTGATATACTCTAGGGGGGGCGTGTAGGAAGAAGACTCATAGGATATTGGTGTTGGAAAGCTGCCAGCGGTCATCTAGGCTGGAGAGTGCAAATTGGTGGCCTGTGGTCAGAATTGGCTTCAGATGTGTTTTCTTTGGCCAGTTTGGTGTTGGTCCATAACATGTTTTTAAAATTTTTGGATTAGTCACCAATATCACCCTCTTTGCTTTTGAAATATCGGGAATCTGGCCACACTGGGCTGGTACCCCTCCCATGGCCACAGTGGCCAAAGCACCTCCCCAGCCCCTTGGGACACATGCTCTGCAGTTTCCACAGTCACCACAGTCAAACCAACATATCCTCTCTAGTGCACCCCTAACATTGAGACTGTCACCATCTATCCCCGACTTAACTGTGGTTTTTGTTTTAGTAGGATTAATGGAGAGTGGATATTCCCTTTTTTGTTTGTTTGTTAATCCTCACCCAAGGATTTTTTTCCCACTGATTTTTAGAGAAAAGGGAGGGGAAGAGACAGAAAGAGAGAGATATATCAACGTGAGAGAGACAAACCGACTGGTTGCCTCCTGCATGCACCCAAACCAGGGCCAGGGACGAGCCTGCCAGCGAGGTATGTGCCCTTGACTGGAATTGAACCCGGGACCCTTCAGTTCGAGGGCTGACGCTCTGTCCACTGAGACAAACCAGCTAGAGCGAAAGTGGGTATTTCCTAAACCTGTTCCTCTGTCCTGGTGGAAATGTGAAAGATAGGCCAAGAGAGTGGTACGTTGAAGGAAAAGCAGTGGAAAGTGTCGGTGGAAGGTACCTCTGTGTTCCTCTGCATGGAAAGGATTTATCTTCAGACACCTGGACCACTTTGCTCGTTTGTGTTGCCCACCTGGTCCCTGTAGGCCTTTTGCTTTGACTTGTGACCAGAATCACCTCTCTGGTCTGAGAGCTCAGAGACATGCCGACACTTGCTCTTCTAAGGAATTATTCGGGTTCCTGCCAAACCACTGCCGTTCTTTTAGAGAGCTCATGGGACGGGGGAGTGGGAGCTCGAACTGGGATAGGGAGGGGATTTTTATAAGAATTCGTGAGCAGGAGAGAGACCAAGATGGCGGCATAGGTAAACACCGCAGACTGCTGCCGCAAACAACCACTTCAAAAATACAACTAAAAGACGGAACGGACATCACCCAGAACCAGGGACGAGCCTGCCAGCGAGGTATGTGCCCTTGACTGGAATTGAACCCGGGACCCTTCAGTTCGAGGGCTGACGCTCTGTCCACTGAGACAAACCAGCTAGAGCGAAAGTGGGTATTTCCTAAACCTGTTCCTCTGTCCTGGTGGAAATGTGAAAGATAGGCCAAGAGAGTGGTACGTTGAAGGAAAAGCAGTGGAAAGTGTCGGTGGAAGGTACCTCTGTGTTCCTCTGCATGGAAAGGATTTATCTTCAGACACCTGGACCACTTTGCTCGTTTGTGTTGCCCACCTGGTCCCTGTAGGCCTTTTGCTTTGACTTGTGACCAGAATCACCTCTCTGGTCTGAGAGCTCAGAGACATGCCGACACTTGCTCTTCTAAGGAATTATTCGGGTTCCTGCCAAACCACTGCCGTTCTTTTAGAGAGCTCATGGGACGGGGGAGTGGGAGCTCGAACTGGGATAGGGAGGGGATTTTTATAAGAATTCGTGAGCAACCAAAAATGGAAAAAGAAAAGAATCAAAGCCATCAGTTTGTGTGTAGCCTCCAAGAAGAACACAGAGTCCCAGCCTCCATAGCTCTGTGGAAAGAAAGCTGACGGGGTCAAACCAATTTACTTTCCTGCTCCGATCAGAAGGAAGACCGCACATAAGGGGAAGCAGAGAGAGAACGTGTATGAATCAGAGCACAGCTTTGGGGTGTTTGCATGGGATGCTGCTTGTTAGGATTGTAGGAGACAGAGATCAAAGGGGTGGCTTCTTACCAGTAAGTATTCGGGAACTGGGGAGGGCATGAGGGGGTCGGGTTGACCCCAAGATGGCATTTGGACAGTGGGAGACTTGAGAAATGGCCCATGTTCCTTAATTCTCTGGATCCTGTTTCTTCATTCGCTTTCCTTGCTTACCTTATGAGATGGTTCTGAGGATCAAGCAAGACAGCACACGTTGAAGAATTGTGAAAGCACAGAGGGCTCCCGGGTACAGATGAGATGGCAGAGGAGCTTTGGGATCCTTCTCCACAGCCAGACCATCAGCTGCTGCTTTTGATTCCGTTACCCACATCTCTCCGAACTTGTCTCTCTCCACCGCTCCGCCCAGGATCCCTGCAGGCGCCTTCTAACCTCTCTCCCTGCCTCTCTAACCCATTCAGCATATGGCAGGAGAGGGATCATTACAAACATGTGTGTAACTAATATCCTCCAGTAGCTTTCCATGTAGGGGGGCCCTTGGTCCCAGGGCCTGAACCTTTGCAGTCTGCCCCACCCCTGCTCTCTAGCTTCACCTCATTCCTCAGCCCGCCCACCCTCCCGAGCTCTCCCCGCTGCACTCCTCCGCTTCCCTGTCCCCTTCACCCTCTGTGAGGTTTCTGCTCCTTGTTATTTCCCCCTCAGCCTTCACTCTATGTCAAAGCATTTATCACACCAGCTGGTGTCTGTTTTAAATTGTGGTGAAATACATCCTATATAATAAAAGGCTAATATGCAAATTGTCCCCTCTACTGGGAGTTCCACCAGGGGGCAGGGCCGGCCAACTGCCTGTGGCCCCTCCCCCCGGCCGGCCCAGCTCGATCAGCACCAATAGGGGCAGGCCGGCTGGACCCCACCTGTGCACAAATTCGTGCACTGGGCCTCTAGCATAATATAAAATTTACAGTCTTTGCCATTTCTAAGTGTCCATTTCAGTAGTGTTAAGTACATTCATATTGTCAGGCAAAGAATCTTGCAGTACTGAAACTTTGTACCCATTAAACAGCAATTCTCCATTCCCCTTTTCCTATCCCCTAGCAACCATCATTCTACTTTCTTTTCTTTTTTTTTTTAATTAATCCTCCCCTGAGGATATTTTCCCATTGATTTTTAGAGAGTGTCGAAGGGAGCAGGAGAGACAGAAAGAGAGAGAAACATTCATGTGAGAGAGACATATCAATTGGTTGCCTCCCACACACACTCTGACCAGGGCCGGATTAAGCCTGCAACCCATGTACATGCCTTTGACCGGAATTGAACCTGGGACCTTTCAGTCTGTGGGCTGACACGCTATCCACTGAGCCAAACCAGCTAGGGCCATTCTACTGAGCCAAACTGGCTAGGGCCATTCTACTTTCTGTGTCTATGAATTTGACTACATTAGGAACTTGATATGATGGAATCATACAGTATTTATCTCTTCATGACTGGCTTATTTAGCATAGTGTCCTTTAGCTTCACCTATGTTGTAGTATGTGACAGGATTTCCTTCGTTTTTAAGGCTGAATCATATTCTGTTATATGTATATACCACATTTTGTTTCTCCATTCATCTGTTGATAGACACTTGGTTGTTCACCCTTGGCTGTTGAATAATGCTGTTATGAACATGGGTGTGCAAATGTCTCTTCAGGACCCTGATCCCAGTTCTTTTGAGAATATATCCAGAAGTAGAATTGCTGGATCATGTGATTGTTCTGTGTTTTTACTTTGAGGAACCACCATACTGTTTTCCACAGTGACTGTACCATTTTATATTCCCACAAACAATGCACAAAGATTCTAATTTATACACATCCTCGCCAGCACTTGTTATCTTCTGTTTGTTTTTACTCCCACCTCACCCCCTGCATTATGGCCATTCTAATGCGTGTGAGGTGGTGTCTCACTTTCGTTTCAGTTTGCATTTTCCTAATGATAGTGATGTTGAGCACCTTTTCATGTACCTGTTGCCCGTTGGTATGTCTTATTTAGAGAAATAGCTATTGAAGTCCATTGAATAGATATTTTTAAAGTAATTGCTTTTTTTGTTGCTGTAGAATTCTTTGGCCTCTGGTTTTTCAGTCTAGGAGAGTTGGATGCAACCTGCTAAGCTCCAGAAGGGCAGGGTCATGCCCACCTTGCTCATTGCCATCTCCTCAGTGCCCAGCACAGAGCCTTGGACATGGTTGATTGGTTGATGAGCAAACATGCACGTAGCTCTCAACAGCGAAGGAACAAAGTAATGTATTAATCATACACTCATTCTTGTTTCAAGAAGGATTTAGGGCTATAGTCACATCTCTTTGGGCACTTGGGGTGGAGAATGGCAGGACCCCGAATAGACTTTAAAATGGATAATACAAAGTCTTGACATGTGTGATTTCACTGCTTTTGGGCCATGCTGTTTTTGGTGTTTAGTATGACTCCCATTTTGCCTAATTTGCTGGTCTTGATGATGAAACTTTGCATGTGGCTAGTGCTTTTACAGTTTCAAAATATGCTGCCATCTAATTAGTCTCCTTTGATCCTTCCTTCTGAAGAAGGTGGGGAAAATGTCACCAAGCTTTACAGACGGATGACAGGAAGGAGGCTAGCTCCACACCCATCTCTCCTCCCTCCGCTGGTCTTCTCCGTCCTCAGTGCTCAGTGCCTGACCCACCATCCCGCCCCCCAGATCTGAGCCTCTCCGGAGGGTCACCAGCTAATCTTATCAGTCCTGTCCCTGGC
>NW_005371660.1:148004-148749 GCF_000412655.1 Myotis brandtii
CCACCCTCTCTCTCCTGCTCTCGGAGCTACTCACTTGGACCACTCCTCACCTGGACCACTCCTGTGACAGCTCGCTGTGGTGTCTTTACCTCCCGGCTCCATGCTGTTCACTGCTGTCAGAGTAACTTTCCAAAACCCGCATTTTATCATTTTCCTGTTGAATTTGAATTCTTCAATGTCTCCATGTAGCCTTCAGGATAAAGCCCACACCCTTTCACATGGCACCCAGGCCACTTGGACCACTCCTCACCTGGACCACTCCTGTGACAGCTCGCTGTGGTGTCTTTACCTCCCGGCTCCATGCTGTTCACTGCTGTCAGAGTAACTTTCCAAAACCCGCATTTTATCATTTTCCTGTTGAATTTGAATTCTTCAATGTCTCCATGTAGCCTTCAGGATAAAGCCCACACCCTTTCACATGGCACCCAGGCCATTCACAGCAGCCCCATCACCTGCCATGACCGCCTCCCCGTTCCTGTCACATTCCAGCCTCATTCCCTGCATCCTTTGCTGATGCCACCTCCTCTGCCTGGGGTGACCCCTACTTATTCCTGGGATCTGTTCACCCTGACCTGCTACCTCACTGCTTCAGCACAGCCGGAGTCAGGCCTTGCCTGCCTTGGCTCCCTGTGTTTCTTTTTTATTGCTTAAAGTATTACAAAGGGTATTACATATGTGTCCTTTTTTCCCCCCGCCCTTGACAATCCCCTGGCTTCCCTTACCCCCCAGTGTCTTATGTCCATTG
>NW_005371660.1:154709-168563 GCF_000412655.1 Myotis brandtii
TTTCCTGCCCAGATCCCTGGTTTTTTACCTTTCCAGGGGAGCTCTGCCCTTCCCGGCTGCAAACCGTCTCACCAGCTAAGTAATTTCGCCAATTCGGGGTGGGTGTTATTAGTTTCAGCTGCTTACTCCGTTTGCTCCGGGACAAGACCTGGGACGCGACTGCCTATATCATCGCCATCTTGCTTCTCCTCTCCCTGTGTTTCTGTGTTTACCTCTTGGTACCGAGTGCCGGTCCGTAGGGAGGGGGACATTTATTTCAGTCTCCTTGCGGGTCTGTGCATCCCGAGGCCCGGACAGAGTCTTCTATCCCTATTTTAACAGCTAGCCCAGTGCCTCTCACAGAGTAGGTCTCTGTGGAAAGGAGCAGGGAGAGGAAAAAGGAAAGTGTGCCTGGTTTCAGAGTTCATGTGCTCCCTGTCCTTGCCATCGCCCCACCCCCGCCCGCTGTCACAGTCCCCCAGCCCAGGGTGTCGGAGGCTGGGTCGACTCTCCGTGACCTAACGGGCTCTGCTTTGTCTGAGGCCACCCCGAAACTCACCTTCCTGCTGGTGACTGCATCCCAGCAGAGCGATGACTCATGCGTGTGACTCAGCGAGAATGCAGCACAGCTGGAAGGGCGGCCAGTGTGTCTGCTGGTGGGAGGGCAGTTACCGAGCAGCAGCCATCCAGGCTCAAGTTCACAAACTCTGGCAGTCCTGCGCCCGTTCCTCAGACATGGGTGTAAGTCCTCTGTCCACGGAGAAAGAGACTGTACTAGCTGAGCTTCAGAAGACTCAATATATCTGGGATTCTCGTTGATTACTATTAAATATTTTCATAAACCATTTATTGCATGCTCACAGGCATTGTGATAACCATCTTGCCTACAAATTATCTCATTTTATTCTCACAATAGTGTGCTTCTCCCAACATCGACAACCCAAATAGTAGCAAATACATATGTAGCAGGTACTATTCTAAGCATTTTGCATTGACTAAGTCATCTCATTCTCACAATAACCTTACGATACAGAAACTGCTGTTACGTTCATTTCACAGATGAGGAAACTGAGGCACAGAAAGGCCACACGTTAGAGGTGCCCCAGAGTCACATAGGAAGTAAATGGCAGCTGTGATACCAACTCGGGCTTCTGAGTCCACACTCTGAACCCCTGTGCTGTGCCTCCTTGATGAAGTATAACTACAGTCCTGTTCACAGGGGAAGACACTGCAGCTCAGAGAGGGTGGCCACTTCTCCACAGACACACAGCCAGGGAGTGATCGAGACGGGCTATCTCCGACCCCTGGCTTGTGAACACTGCGGTCTCCTGCCCAGACTCAGGAGGTGGAGCCATCACACGTTGACGTGTGTTTGTTCCCCTGAGCCCTCCCCTTGGGCACTTTCCAGGGGTCAAGTCCAGAGGCAGGATTCTGGGGAAGAAGCTCTGTCTTCAGAAGGAAAGCACTGATGGCACATCCAGATCTCCTTCCAGTTTTGGGTCCCAGAGCGCTTGCTTCCTCACCCAGGGATGCTGACGGGGCTCTTCTTACCTCCGCAGACAGCGAGACCGTGCACTACCACTACGGGCCCAAGGACCTGGTCACCATCTTGTTCTACATCTTCATCACCATCATCTTGCACGCTGTGGTTCAGGAGTACATTTTAGACGTAAGTGATGCGTCTAGATTCCGAAACCAGAAACTGGGGAGATGCGTGGGTCGCAGGAGTCACCCGGGAGGAGCTCTGAACCTCTTCACCCTCAATTTCATGCCCCGGTTGGTCCTGTTGACTGGCCGTCTCTCACACACTCAGTCCCTCTCACAGGCTTCTTTAGCCAGCACACGAAACAGCAATGTTTATTGTCACAAGCGGAGAGAACTGCCTGAAGTAAGACAGGACAGCGTCCCTGTGGCCTGTCCTATACAGTCTGGTTGGGTTGTTTTCTTTACATCTGGGCTGCGGACACTAATCTCGCTGCTTCCTCTAAATGCTCGCTTCACATAGCACTCTGTGCACACAGTAGGCCTACACTGAACGACTTGGATTATGGCTGGCTTCCAACTTTAACCTTTTTTTCGTGGGAAGGAGCAGGAGTTTGAAACCCCTCACTACCAATACACTTGTATATTAATATGTGGAATTCTCTCTATTCTTTAGAAAATCAGCAAAAGGCTTCATCTCTCCAAGGTCAAACACAGCAAGTTCAACGAATCTGGACAGCTGGTGGTCTTTCATCTCAGCTCGGTGATCTGGTGCTTGTACGTGGTGGTGACGGTGAGTGGTCCTCGCGGCTTTTCTCCTCGGGGAAGGAAAAGAGTAAGGAGCTGCATGGAAAACGTGGGGCCATTCCTAGAACTGAAGCCATTTTTCCATCCTCACGGTCCTGTGAGAGAGGGGCAAAGTGATACAAATGCCATTTTTACAGCTGGAGAGTCATCTTGTCCAAAGTGAACACTTGTTGTAGTTGCTGTGAGGTTACAGTAATGGTACTGTATATCTGGATGGCCCTGTGTCATGTTACAGGGCGCCCTGCAAAACTGTCCCACAAGACAAACTTACGTTCATTCGGGCGCCCGCCCATGGTAAGGATTGCAGAAACCCAAGCTCAGGTTCCAAAGTGTGCCCACGGTCACGTGCTTCTGGAGTATCCAGGATGGGGCTGGGACTCTGGGTCTGGTTCTAAGTCGAACATGCTTTCCGTTTTACTGCATTGGCCAACTGCAAGCAAGTCCGGCAGCCCCCTGTCCACACATCACATCCTGTGAGGGTCAGTGCCATTCCCACAGGTGCCTGGCGGACCAGTTACCCACCTCCCCTTCTAACCAGAGGACTCTTATTTCAAGCAACCTTTGATACAGCACATTCCTTCCAACAGAAGAATGTGGACAGTCCTTTGGGGTTCACTGTAATGAGACCCAGGCTGTCCTGCTAGGAGGTGTTTAATTAGCATCTCCCCCTCCACACACACACACACACACTTCCTAGCCTGGAGCACCACCTGCCTGCAACCTGGCCCATTTCTCAGGGGCTGAAATTGTCCCGTGAGAAACCCAGCAGCCCCGTGGCATTTAGACATTTCCTTTGCTGCGTCCTGCTTCCTCTTCTTCCTGCACTGACAGTGATGAGCACTCACACCCAGAGGAGCTCTCTGCTCCGGAGAGGAACGCTCATGTCATCTTCTCTATGAAGTAGACATGTCTTCTGTGCATTGCTTTCATTTCCATTGTCATTCCATCACAGAACAGTTCTCCTGAACAGAACACAGGGAATGTGAAATGCGGACCTGAGACTCCTGTCCTCCTGAGCAGGGCTGTCCTGTGCTCTGTCCAGGGGCGGACTTCCAGGCAGCCATGTGAGCAGCGCCCCCTGTTGTTGTGCGGCACACATCCTGGCCCCGGAAGTCTAGGTGCTTCTGATTGCAGACCTCCCCGCCCCTGGCGTTTGGCTCATGCCTGCCTCGGGAGACCCTGAGCTGCTTGGAGGCAGAACAGCTCGGGGACCACGTGTAACTGGTCTTTCAGCAGCAGCATTGCCTCATCTCCAAGTGAATCACTCTTACCCTTTCTGCCTCCCCCGACTCCGCACAGCACAGCTGTGACACATTGAGGCCAGATTGGAGGCCCACAGCCAAGTCACTTAGCACCCTTCTAGGGTGTGAAATGCGACTGCTCTGTCTCTGCTTCTCTCTGCCTTCAAGGGCTTGAAAATGATGATGCTAATTAGTCTGGGAGAATACAGCACTTTTGAGGGGGAAAGCTCATAACAGACTTTTATTACGGTGACAGCCGGTTCCCCACTCAACATGTTCGACAGGAAATGGAGACCTGGGGGACCCTGGACTCCAGTGACTCCACCTCCTAACACCGCGTAGCTCCTGGCCCTATCTACCTTGCCTTTCTCACAGGACAGTTCCCGCTGGAATGAGAATGGCTGAGGAAGAAGAGAGGGCAGTTTTGTAAAAGGAGTGAACACAGCTAGTTTCATTTAAAAATCACATTTTTATGTTATGACTGACACACTCTTTCTGGATTCTTCTCTTTCTTTCACCCTCCACAGTGAGTTCATCAGCAGGTCCCCACCCCACCCCACCCCCAGAGCACACTGAGGTTCTGTCAGCTGCCCTCCACCTGCGCGCACGCACGCGCACATACACCCTCCCTGTCCAGCGTTCTCTTCAGCGGAGACTCTGCCCCAGGGCACGGTTGGCAACGTGCTCGTGGCATCTCGTGGGTACAGGCCAGGGATGCTGCTGAATATCCTACCGCGCACAGCACAGGCCCCACAAGGACGAATGACCCAGTCCCAGATGTCAATGCCAAGGTTGGGGAACGCACCTGTAGTCCAAGCCACCATCACCTCTTGCCTGGATCACTGCATGTCCTCCTTCTAGAAGGAGGCTGTTTCCACGCCTGTACTCTCCCACCCCTTTCTGCTGGGCCAGACAGATGTTTTCAGAATGCAAAGCACATCATGCATTTTTCTGCTTAAAAGTCCCGTCCTACTTGCAGTGATACCGTTTTCTTCCCAACTCCTGTGCTCTGGGCCCTGCCGGCCTTCCCTTCTCATCTCACTGGTGAGAGGCCCCAATGCTCTTCCCTGGCTCCTCTATCCCCTGCCACTCCCTGCTGGCTCCTTTCTGCTCTCAAGTCTCCACCTAATGGCACCTCCTCAGAGACCCCCCATTTGCATTTTCTGCACTGTGCCCGTTGCCGGGGTGTTTTTCTTGTTCATGTGTGTATTCTCTGCTGTCTGTCTCTCCCCCTAGACCTTGAGCTGCTCCCTAACTCTTGGTTATGAGAATGAATGAAGTACAAAATGCATCTTTTTGCTCCAAACTTCAGTGGTTTTTATTTTTGCCCCAACAGTTTTTAAATGGATTATTTTTATAAACATCATAGACGATTCTTTTTCTTAAAGTACACAATACATAAAAGTATGAAAAATAAAAGCAAAAATTTACCCCCAAATCCCTCCCTCCAGAAAGAACCAGTTTTATTTTGGCGTTTCTTTCTGCATTTGTACAGGCAGAGTGATGGGAGCGTGGCTGGACCAAACAACTACAGTGGGGCCTTGACTTACGAGTGTCCCGACTAACGAGTTTTTTGAGATACCAGCTGTCTCTTGGCCGATTTTTTTGCATTGAGTTGATAGAGTAATTTGAGTTAACGAGCTCCTTAACGAGCTCGGTCTTTTTATAAACATCATAGACGATTCTTTTTCTTAAAGTACACAATACATAAAAGTATGAAAAATAAAAGCAAAAATTTACCCCCAAATCCCTCCCTCCAGAAAGAACCAGTTTTATTTTGGTGTTTGACTTAGCCGTTTCTTTCTGCATTTATACAGGCAGAGTGATGGGAGCGTGGTTGGACCAACCAACTACAGTGGGGCCTTGACTTACGAGTGTCCTGACTAACGAGTTTTTTGATATACTAGCTGTCTCTCAGCCGATTTTTTGCATTGAGTTGACAGAGTAATTTGAGTTAACGAGCTCCTTAATGAGCTCGGTCTCGGAACAAATTAAACTCGTAAGTCAAGGCCCCACTGTACCTTATAAGAATCTCACCTCCTACTTTTAACTTACCTTTGAACTCCTCTTCATTGGTCAGGGCAAAACACACACACACACACACACACACACACACACACACTCTCCCGAGGAAAGCGGTGGGGCGGGGCATTTGGCCTCCCTGCCTGCCTTCCGGGATGCCTCACTTCACCTTGTAAACCTCAAGTCCAGCGCTCAGTGAGAACCTGGGAGAGGGAAGACCTTTAGTGCTGGGCTTGGGTCAGAGCTGGCATTCGCTGAGAGTGGCGCTTTTGTGTGCGGTTGTTCCCGAGGACAGATGTTACAAGGCATTTCTGCGTCTAGGGAGCTGACTGTGTTACACTGGATCCCGCTGTTTCTGTGGTTCTTTTTGTTCACACACCGAAAAGGAGGCTGCGGGAAAGGGAGCAGTTGTCCCCGCTTGCTCAGGCTCCCTCAGCTCACAGGCCCAAGGAAAGAGGACGAAGGATTGCAGAAGCTCCCCAGACCCTCTGCCTCGTCTGTGGAGGGCGGGGCTCGGGGTGGGTGGCAGGTGCTTCCTCTGCCACACTCGGCCCCAGGGCTCTCCGTACTTGGATGCCTGAACTCTGAGGGTGCCCCAGCCCAGCCCCCCCTCCACCCCTGCAGGCAGCTGCCTGGCCGGAGGTCTGGAAAAGGCTGTTCCCAAGGTGGTGAGTCATTGGTCCCGGGCTCCTTCTGCTCTCCTGCCCCGGCCCCTCCTACAGGCCCCAGGGACTGGCCGTTTGCAAGCAAGGCAGCATTTTTCTTTGCTTGTTGGCCTCAAAGTGCTGACCTCCTTGTCTCCTAAGTGAAGGGGCGAAGCCGAGGAGGGTTCCTGTCTAAAATCACATGACCAGCGGGGCTTTCATTTCTCCCAGTGCTGTCTCTCTTGGCCAGTCTTTTTGGGGCAGACACTCCTCTCCCACCTCATTTCCCTCCTTAAATCCTTGGCTGCTTCCTCTAGAGAGGAACCTTCTCGCCTCCGTGATTTCCGTGGAATGAGGTAGAGAGAGTGGGCCCGACGTTCTGGTGAAGGCAGGCGAGTGAGCGGCAGGGGGATAGCAGCCGTGTGGGTGTCGGAAGGCGTTCCTGCCACCCCCAAATGCCCGGGACCTCCCACCTCCGTGCCCCAGTCTGTGTGACTGAGGAGGAAAGGACGTGGTCATGAGAAGAGGCTAAGAATGAAACCCTGAGGGTTTGGGGTGAGACCCTTTCCTTCACATCTGCGTTGCCATGGCTACACTGGTGCGTGCACCTGATCGGACTTGCCAGTTAGGTCCCTGTGCTGTTGAGGCCCCAGGTTGTGGGGCTGGGGCTGAGGAATACTCCCGGGCATTTAGCGCCACAGAGGTGGGTGGATCGGCCCTCACTTGGGCATAAACTAAGTATCCAGTAGACCAGGGGTGGGGAACCTTTTTTCTGTCAAGGGCCATTTGGATATTTATAACATCATTCACTTAATGTAATTCACTTAATATAAATTCTTGTTGCTATGAAAAAAGCTCCCAGATGTATTCAATTTCGAGTTGTTGTGCGGCACACACAAGGCCTGCGGTTGCCTTGGCAGGGCCCGACCACATGATTTCTTGGTCCTTATATGGCCCGCAGGCCGGACGTTCCCCACTCCTGCCATAGACAGTAACCTCGAGTGCTTCTCGCTGCAGCACGCTGCCTCCTCCTCCTCCAGAGCACTGCTGACCCCTGCCCTCCGCCCCAGGGGGAGCACCTGAGGCTCTCAGCCTCCTCCTCAAAGCCTCCAGCTCCATTTATGCTCCGACTTCCTGAAGCAGCTGGGCCTGAGGCTTTCCGACCAGGAGGTTGGTGGCCCAGCTCAGGTTTTCCTTCTGCTGCTGAGCAAGCATCTTGTTTCAGGAGATCCTTCCTGCCTGGCCCTCCATTTCCCTGCTTCTGGGAGGAAGTCATGCTAACAGCCCCTCTGCCCTCCGCGTGCAGGGCGAGCCAACCTGCTCGTGGTGGATTGATTCCTCCTGTGCTTTGTAACCTGGGAGTATAAGCGCATTAGCCAGGGTTTATGTGTGAGAGTCCTGCACGTCCGAGGATGAGAGGATGTCCCGACGGTATCTCTGGCCCACAATATTGTTGCTGCTTCCTTAGCCAGGGGGTTTCCGGACCACACAGGTGGCATAGATTTGAACGCCAAACCCCTATGGAAGCAAACCTCAAGTTATGCATTGTCAAGGGGTAATATTTCTGTTTTCAGCCTCCCCCCGAGGTGGGCAGACGTGGTCTCCTCCTCTGTGTTGGTGTCAGTCTCTGGTCTCCTCTCTCTCTGAGGCTACAGTCCTTTCCGGTCCTAATTTACACCCTAGTGTCGGGTCTCAGGCTCCTCCCAGACGCCATCTTCTGTTCCCACCTGGACACGAACACCTTGGCCCCCAGCCTCACCGCGCCGCTGTTCATTCCACGAGCATTTCCTGAGCGCCACATGCCAGGCACAGCAGTAGGCACTGCCACGTGATCGTACGCCGGCCATTGATTTCTAACAGTAACTCCGGGAGGGTCAGTATTTTTATCCTCATTTTACAGGTGAGGCAGCTAAAGCTCAGGGTCCGACCTGCCCAGAGGCCAATGCAGCTAGTGAGAGTCAGGCCGCCTGCAGGGCAGGCCTCTGCCCCACGGAGCTCCTCCTGCTCTGTGCCAGCGGGACCCCACAGGAAGGCCCTTCATTTCACGGTTCCTGTTCTTTCCTCTCTCTGGCAGCTGGGTGTTCGATGCGTCCCTGACCCCTGGGTCTGCCCAGGGCCCCAGAGGGTCATACCTTTACCTCTAAATTCCGTCTCTTCTCGCCTACCACAGGAAGGATATTTAACAAACCCGAGGAGCCTCTGGGAAGACTACCCACACGTGTACCTCCCGTGAGTATTCTCATGACTTGGTCTCCGGGGAGGAACCAGCCGGTCCTCTGGCTCCGTCCTCCCAGAATGTGTCCAGAACAGCTCGGAGCCAGCTGGAAGGAGGACCCGTCACCCCAGCCTGTTAGGGCGCAGTCTGGTGGAGGGCCACCGGTCTGGGTGCATCTTCCTCCCAGTCTGCTGGCCTGGAGACTCCCACAGTGAAGTGTCGCCTGCACTGGCCCATCACAGAGGAGTCTCAGCTCGGCTGCTGGACAGAACACTATGGGCTGGGGGTGGAGGGGGGGGTGGACCACAGAAATGTCCTTCCCTCCCTCGCTCCTGGCCCTTGCCCTTCCCTCCTGTGCTTGGTGGGCGCCACAGGGACGTTTTCCTCCATCCCTCCCTGTGACTCGCTCCCTTGTCTCCAGCTTCCAGGTGAAGTTTTTCTACCTGTGCCAGCTGGCCTACTGGCTGCACGCACTTCCTGAGCTGTACTTCCAGAAGGTACGGAAGGTGAGTCCTCACTCCCCCCTTGAAGCCATGTGGCCTCCCCTCCCCACTGCTGTACCCAGCCACCCCAGTCCCTTCCTGTAGAAGCCGGAGCTGGGTGGGGATGGGAGTGTTGGTGGGTTGAGTAAAATGCTGAGTCAGCACTTGTTGAAGTTCCCAGGAAGACAGACCTCCCTGAGAGGAGGCCCCCAGCACGTCTCATGCCTGCCTCCCACGCTTACATGTGTGGCTGGCGGGGGGGGTAGGGGGGGATCTAACTGTCATCTCTGGATGGCGGCTGGAGAGGTTTATGCCTTTCCCACAGTCTTTTTTTTTTCTTTCTTTTTACATAGCATCCCTCTGAATCATTTCCAAAACCCCTGTTCCTTAGTCCCTGTCCCTTCTCTCTCAACCCAGCCCTGCCCTCTGACAGTGAACCTGAAGCTCTGCCTGGCCCTCAGACTTTGCAGCTGCCGGTGTTAAAGCAGCCCAGCCCTGGGGCCCGCCCTCTCCCCTCCCCTCTGTATTCCTGCCTCTGCGGTTGGAGGGCCAGCACACTCACTGTCCGCCTGTCTTGTTTGCAGGAGGAAATTCCCCGCCAGCTCCAGTATATCTGCCTGTACCTGCTCCACATAGCCGGCGCGTACCTCCTCAAGTGAGTGAGACCCGGCCGCCACATCTCCTTGCCCCGCATGCCCTCATGTTCGCATGTCTCTCCACACACTGATTCAATGAGCAGGCATTTATTAGACGCCTTCTGTGTGCTGAGCCCTGGGCTAAGGCCTGGAAATACAAAGATAGATGGCAGGAGGCTCCTTTGTCTTCAGTGGGGCATCCTCGGTCTCGGATGAGAGGCACTGTGACATGTGTCATCTGCCACCAGAACCCAGAGAGTGGCCGCCCCACCCCAACCAGGACAGCCAGGCAGGGCTTCCCAGGGATATGGGAACCTGATCAGTGGCTCTGCAGGTGGGAGGCAGCTGAGGCGGGGCCCTGCCTCGTGTGTCCAGTGGCAGAAGCTGCCAGAGCTCACAGCGCAGAAACCCCTTCCCTTTGATTTGTCAGAATGTAGAGTGGCCGCTGCTGGTTGTTCAGAGGCCGAGAGAGTTGCTGCAGTGTTTGGTCTGGAGTCTCTCATGAGAAGATTCGTATTGAGGGACTGGATATGCCATTGCTAACTTGGGTTTTTCTTGAACGTAGTCCACACAGGCCAGGGAGCAGCCTGGGCTTTGCTAGGCCGGCATTCTGCGAACTTCCTGCTAAGCGACCTGGGGGTCCTGGGGCCCAGCATCTGCTGGGCCCTCCGTGCGTCCTCTGAGAAGGGTGGACTCGAGGGAGCAGTCAGAGGAAGGCGGCTGTCAGCTCTGTCCTGTCTCGGGGCCTCGGGCAGTGAGGATTCCTGGATGGGTCTGTAGGGGCGAGGCCGTGTTGCAGGCCCGGCTCTGCTCTTGTGTGGGATGCTCCCATGTCACGGGCAGAGTGGGTCTGAGGAAGCCAGTCTGTGCCGTCACCCCGGCAGTGTGTGAGGAGGGCGGGGTGAGCAGGGACAGGCAGGACCCCCTAGGAGCGCTTCCTACTGCTAGCGGGTCCCTTCTTCCTCCCAGAGATGGGAGGTGCACCAAGATCCGTTTTTCCCCCGCATCTGACGTGTCCCAGGGAAGGACAAGGGCAGGTGTCTGACCCTGTCCTGTGAATGCTTGTTTTGGAATGAGAATCGGACGGAGAGGACAGGGAGCAGCAGATCCCTCAAAATCGCCCCCACCCCGTTCCCAGGGAAGCCGGCACCAGTTCAAGGTGCAGCCACCTCTCTGCTCATTTCGAGAGCGTGAGCTCCTTCCCCCTCCGCCCTTGTTCTAGTTTTCTGAAGTGAATCCAGGGAAAGGAGTGGCCCTCAGCTGCAGGGTTTCCCAAGGGAGACAGACCTTTGAGATGCTGGATGGTGTGGGGTCTCGTTTTGGTAAAGAGCTTGGCTTTTGCAGGCCTTCACTCACTCAGCACGGACCTCCTGTGGGCGGTGCTGCCTCAGGAGCTGAGTTGCATCGGATGAAGGAGACAGCCCCTGCTCCCCTGGGGCGTCCGTTCTAGCAGGAGGCAGACCATCAACAAGGAAATAACCACAGGGCTTCCCATGGTGGTGCGTGCGCTAGAGGAAATAAAGCAGCGCCATGTAACGGCCCCGTGTGCTCCGGGCACCGTGGGTGTGGGGAGGGAGAGCCTCCGAGCAGGGGGCTCAGGTTGAGGCAGGCGTGACAGAGCCAGGTACGTGGAGGTCTGGGGAGAGCTGTGCAGGCGGAGGGGACAGCAGGTGCACAGCCCTCAGCGGGAGGGAGCGTGAAGCCCAGTGTGGCTGCAGTGCAGAAAGTGAGGTTTGAGCCGAGGTCACGGGCAGGATTGTGTTGGACTTTCCAGCCACATGAAGACACTGGGGCGTTTTCACGTCATTCTCTTGACCATCCTCAGGATCCAGTGGCCTTCGTGATGATTTTGTACTTTGGTCTCGTTGGGTGGAATCGGCCGGATCCTTATTTATGGCCGCCTGTGGGAGGGCTCCCACATTATCTCATGGCTTCCTGCTGTTCAGCAGGAGCTGAGCTTTCACTTGCATTTGAACGACAGCTGACCATCTGCAGCAAACTGCCCAAGGAAGTCGGTAGCAACGTCATGCCTGGAATCTAGCAGAGGGGTGTCTCAGTGGTGCTGTTGGTTTTTTTGGTTTTTTTAAAATATGTTTTTATTGATTTTTAGAGAGAGAGGAAGGGAGAGGGAGAGAGAGAGAAACATCAATGGTGAAAGAGAATCATGATTGGCTGCTTCCTGCATGCCCCACACTGGGGATCGAGGCTGCAACCTGGGCATGCGCCCTGACCGGGAATGGAACTGTGACCTGGTTCACAGGTCGGCGCTCACCCACTGAGCCACACCAGCTGGGCGGTGGTGCTGCGTTTTAAGAGTTCAGTTCACTAGCATAGGTTTCTGCATTAGGTTGAGTTTTGCTTCTTTGTGAACCTGTTATCTGTGGAGACACAGATAATGAGACATTAGACAGTAGGAACCCCTGGTTCTCCTTGCAAAGCTCAGCATCTTGTTCTGAGCACCTTGTGTGTGTGTAGTCCCTGGCCAGGTGATGAGCCCAAGGTGACGAGTCCTGTGAAGAGCCTCAGCCGGGTCACTGTGGGAGCAGGTAGGGGTGCCTGCCCCACCCAGCACAGGCGAAAGGCCAGGCGTTCAGTGTTAGGAAAATTCTTCAGGTGTGACAGCGGAGCTGAGTCCTGCAGGATGAGGTGGGCCAGCCAGGGGAGGTGGAGTGAGGAGCAGAGCCGGGGCCGGCCGCACCTCCACTCTCCCTGGATCTTGGGGGGACTATAAGGCTCATCTCTCCCTCCCCAGCCTGAGCCGCCTGGGCCTGATCTTGCTGCTGCTGCAGTACTCCACCGAGGTCCTCTTCCACATGGCCCGGCTCTTCTACTTTGCCGATGAGAACAACGAGAAGCTGTAAGTGGTGAGGCTGGGAGGCCAACCTGCTCAGAGGGTCAGGGGGCACGGGAGGGTCCTGCCCTGGGTGTCAACTGCCCCCTGAGCTGCAGGCAGCACCCTGAGCTGCTTTATCGTCCCGGAGCATCTTATTCTAGATACCTCATCCCTCCGCCACCCTTGCACCTTCTTCCGCTTGGGTCCCTTCTGGAGCAGGGGGTGAAGGGCCCTCATGGCCCTAAAGGCTACTGTCCCTTCCCCACCTCTGTGCGCAGGTTTAACGCCTGGGCTGCTGTATTCGGGGTCACCCGCCTCTTCATCCTCACTCTCGCCGTGCTGGCCATCGGCTTTGGACTTGCTCGCATGGAAAACCAAGCTTTTGACCCCGAGAAAGGGAACTTCAATACCTTACTTTGCAGGTGAGTTGGGCATAGGGCATGACGATAAATCAGGGCTCCGTGAGAGCGGCCAGGAGCCTCCTGAACTTGGCACGACTTCTCGGAGGGTCAGGAGGCAGCAAACCCCTGAGTCCCCTGCGTGTTGATGTTTATGGAAATCTCTGGACATTAGGCCATCCTCACTTCCTGGCCCACAAAGACTGTCAGGGCCTCAGTCCACAGGGGAGTCCCCTCCCCTTCATGGAGCTCAGGAGGTTTCTCACCCAGCCACACGGGGATCGCGACAGCTACTCGGACTCTTTACAGCCGAGTTCTCAGCAGGTTGGCAATGGCCTCCCATGGCAGCCAGGAGGCCACTGTTTCCGGGAGACTCTGGGCCTGGGAGGGTGTGTGCTTGATCTAGGACTGCACAGCTTTTAAGTTTCATGCTAGATAAGAAGCCACTCTCGAATTATTTCTGCTGTATCCTAATTCATTTGAATCCTTCCAGTTTATATGGAGCTGAATGAGCTGTGTTCTGTGCTGTGGGTACAGAAGGGACAGGGTCCCACCAGGTGTGGGGACAGTGTGATTGTGTGTCTGTCGCTGCCTCCTTCCCCGCCTCCCTAGCCCTGTGCATCCATCACCACCCCTGAGTGTCCCAGAGCGGAGATGAGCAGGAGCCCTGTGCCCTCCGGATGGTGGGGGCCTGACAGGCTGAGGCAATCGATGGGCCACGGGATCGGCAGGGTTCCAGACCTCGGGAGTCCCTGCCCTGGGCTGTGGGCCCAGCCCCTGAGCCCTGCTCTGCCCCTCTGCAGGCTCTGCGTGCTGCTGCTGGTGTGTGCTGCCCAGGCCTGGCTCATGTGGCGCTTCATCCACTCCCAGCTGCGGCACTGGCGGGAGTACTGGAACGAGCAGAGCGCCAAGCGGAGGGCCTCCGCGGCCCCCCGGCTACCAGCAAGGCTCATCAAGAGGGAATCTGGTACGTGCCAGGGCCTTGGGCAGGCGAGGCGGAGGCTGTCTGGGGCGGGGAGGAAGGAGTCAGGGCCCTGGGCTCTACCCAGACCAGTCCTGCGGCCCGCCCTCCGTCTGGACTCCCTCCCTGGGCCTGGGGCTCCTGGGCTCCAGCTG
>NW_005371660.1:168591-180454 GCF_000412655.1 Myotis brandtii
GCAGGCACGTGGCTGGGTGTGGGCCAGGGACAGGCTGTGGGTGGGGCTGGCCCTGACTCGGCGCGAGCCCTCTGGCAGTGGTGGGGCAGGGCGTGCTGGGTGGGGAACTCTGGCAGGAAGCATGTCCTCAGGGTGGCTTCTGGGCGCCGGCCAATCTCTGCGCCTGCTCTGTGCGGCCAGCTCCTCTGTCCTCACCTGCCCTCTGCTCTGGTCGTGGCCGCCCAGGCTGCTGGCTCCTCTCTGCCTTCGGGAATGACTCGAGATGGCACAGTACAAGGTGGGCAGGGGAGGGACACCCACTTCTCCGGGGGCCCTGCCCCTTCAGTCCCCGCCCACCCCCTCTGGGCCTGGGGCACGGCCAGCTCTGCACTTTCCAACAGCCTGAGGCCCGTCTGCACCAGGATGTGTTCTGACTCACTCGCCTTCTCCAGGTGTGGTCTGCTTGGCAAGGGCTCGTGTGTTAGAACGGACACGTGTGCGCTGGGCGTGCCGGGAGCCAGGCCTGGCTGGGTGGGATGGGCTGGAGGCGGCAGCCAGATGTGCCTCTTGGACTTGGAGCAAGCACACGGGCATGCTTTTGACAACAATAAAAAGATCTTCCTCTTCTGCCCTAATTTTTCTGCCAGAGGAGTGTCAGGCACCTGAGTAAGGCCTTGTCCCTACAGCCCCTCTGCCTCCTCCCCTCTGTGCTCACCTTCCCCGGAGTTGCTGACGGGGGCAGCTGCCCTGCAGGGGCCAGAAAGAAACAGGACCCTGGGGTCTTGCAGTGATTCCAGCAAGGACCTGGCCCAGCCTCGGGCCAGGCGCAGGCTCCCTGGTCCTGGGTGACTGTGTCAGAGACCCACCACCTCAAACGGAGCCTCCAGTCGCAAGACCCAGGGGAGAGCAGGAGCCTGGGGCATCTGCTGGGTCCTCACAGCTCATCGTGGGGCAGCAGCTGGGCCGGGCTGCCTGGGCCCGCCCTCCTCTCCGCCAGTCCCAGCAGAAACACCATGTCCGTCTGTCTCTCTTTACTTCCTAGGTTACCACGAAAACGGAGTGGTGAAGGCCGAGAATGGGACCTCCCCACGGACTAAGAAACTCAAGTCTCCTTAAGGCCAAAGTGCTGAGCACAGGAATGCTCTTTGGGGGCCCAGCCTCCATCACTGCCTCCCCTTCCTGCTCCTGACGCTCCATCAAACAGCAGGAACCTGTCTTTAAACGGAGCTGTTCCTCCTCCTTTCTTCTTGGCTTTCTCTTACTCTTCCATAAACCATTCTCAATAAAACCAAAAATCTCCCTCTCCCTCTCCCCGGGCCACGCCCTGGCCACAGCTCTGCGCTCTGTTGGGTGTTCTGGACACCCAGGTTCTCGCTAGCTTTCTGCTGGCCGCCTTCCTCCTACACCGCTGCTGCTTTCTCTTTTTCCTCCTTTGACCGTCTTGTGCAATTTTTCTGTGTCTTGATTTTTACCATGAGAGGGAGCGAAGGTCCTAGTCCTGGCCGTCCAACCCCAGCGTCGGTCCGAGGCCTGTCAACGTACAGACGCCTCGTGCGAGGAGCCTCCGCCCGGGCCGCAGCAGCCCCAGTGGTCCCGTGTGGACGGGCAGGAAGAGGGAGACGGCCTCTCGGATCGCAGTCTCCTGGGTGCTGATTGACTGACGAGGTGTGACTGCAGCTCTGGGCATTGTCTCCAGGCCCCGCCGTGCCGCTGCTCCTGGTAAATGCCGAGGCGTTTGGCTTAGGGACCTGACCGCTGGGTCCAGGAGGATGGTGTGAACTGTGTCGGGTCCCCTGACCGAGACAGCTTGCCCGTGGCGGGTCCTGCGATGGAAACCGGCCTGCCTCGCTCGGCCGGGGAAGCACTGCTGCAGGACAAGGCTTCCCACTCCAGAGCCAGAGCACGTGGGCTGAGTGAGCAGCAAGCAAGCTGTTCCGGAAAGTGACGGCGGGGTTGACCCCAGCCTTTCTTCAGCAGCCCTGGCTGCACTGCTTTTTCAACTGTTCACCAGCATTCAAAACCAAATCTGAAAGCCTTGAGACCAGCAGGCCTGTGCTGGTCTAAACCCCAGACCCGGGCAGCCCTGACGTCCTCTCTCTACCCGCAGACACACCAAGCCCCCCCTGGCCCTGGGCCCCGGGAGGGTCACCTGTGCCATTCTCCCCCGGCCTCTCTGGTTGAGTGTTCTTCGGCATTGGCATTGCCGTCTGCGGATGCTTGTTGAGCACACCTGCAGCGCTTTCGGTGGTGTGCACCAGGACAGGCTGCTCAGCTGTGCCGAGCTTTCTGTCCTGTCCCTCGCGTAGTCTGTCCCTCTCCCCCCAGGCAAGGCCCCCGTGTCCTGATGGGCCTGTGGGGCGCCCACAGAAGGCTGAGGCTCCCAGAGGGCCAGCCTAAGAACTCCTGAGCTCTGCGGGGACAGGAGCGGGTCTTGATGGCGCAGGAATGTCAGTGTCATTTGATGGACTGGTTCTCTCTCTGGCATCACAGTAGAAGCCAAACCTTGGGTCATCATCCAAAAGGGAGAGATGGGTCTTCTCATCGAGGCCACAACCCTTCTGTGCATCACTTGCATCAGAGATCAATTTTAATTTCCCAGAGAATGAGGGATCTGTTTCCTAACACCTGTGGGCCCTCATCTCTGTCAGATGGCTGGGAAGGAGCAGCTCCCGTGGCTTCTGGTTACTCTTAGGAAGTAGACAGTGTTTTTGAAAACAGGCGTCTCTCCCGTCATTCTCTGACCATCTCTGGGCTGCAAAGCAGAACCTGGTAAAGGCCTGGTGGCTGCTGATGGCCGGGTGTTCAGCCAGCAGCCTCCTGCGCCTGCCCCAGCAGCCGGGCGCCCTTAGGAGGGCCCCGGCCGTGCGTTCCTGCTCGAGGCTGCACTGCAGCTGAGCCCCGTTGAGCTGTGGAGTCGGGCCTTCAGCAGATGCACGTGTGCTTGGGCTGGGGTGGTGCTGAGAGCAGGCACGTCCCGCCCACAGCAGCCTCCCGGCTGCGTGGAGGTGTTCTCAGCGTAAGTGCGTATTCCCCAAGTGCCCTGCAGGCTCCATGCTGTGTGCAGTGCCTCCGAGGTGAGTCCACCACCCCTGTTACCCGGCAGCTCCAGCTCCATTTCCTAAGGCGCAGTGATGAGAGTCAGACCTTCTCTGCCATAAAAACCCGAGACAAGGCTAGCATCTCACCAGCTGGGCATCACTAGCGATTTGAGGGGGTAAGAGGGCCACTGTGGGGAGCTTTGTCACCCCACTGGTCCCTGGCACATTTCTTTCAGAGCAGAGCCAGGTCTTTGGCAGTTGGCCCAAACCATGTTGCCAGGGGCTAAACACCTCAGTCCCACCTCATCCTGTGAGCTCGCTGGGCTGGCTCGTGTTATTCTGGTCATTTTGGCTCTTCTTTCCGTCTTAAACACTCTCTTCTGTTCCCAGCGTACCACACCCTCTGGGGTCCTGTCAGACACCCCCACGTTGGGGAGGCCAGCTCCGCACCACCCGCCAGGGCAGGAGGGCACAGGCCAGTCTACCTCAGCAGCCGCGGCCCCTCCACCTCTCTGAGTGGCCCCATGAGGTGGAGGTGGCCCCCAGGCAGCTGGGGGCAGGAGAGAGCAGGGAGGCCGCGCTGGTGGGATGGAGGATCGTGCTGCGCCCCCCTCCTTGGAGCTCCGTGATGGGAGAGCTCTTACCACCCAGGCTGGGAGCTGCACGTGTCCCTGCTGCAGGTGGGGCAGGCCTGGGGCAGAGGCAGGCTGAGCGGGAGTGGGGGGTGGCTGCTGCTCCCTCTAGTCTGCTCTAACCCTGAGTGTCTGGGCCACCAGAGCGAAGTGGTTGCCCAGAGAACCTTTTCCATTTGTCTGAAGTCAGAATTTACCAACATTTCACAGAAACCAAAACAGTCATCTGTGCTCCAGCCTCTGCACATGCAGCCCCTCGGACCTGGGCGCCCTGAAGCCCGGGGTGCTGTCCCAGGGCGTGTGCTGCTGGGCCTTCCTGAGGGACTTCCTCAGTCCCCTCGACCTTTGGCTAAGTGGTGAATAAGGTAGGGGCAGAGCATCCCCTCCCAAGAGGCCTTTGTAATTTGAGGTGTCTGGCTGGAGGCTGGGGACTGGTTTGGATTTCTTTCGCAGGCTTCAGCCTGCCCAGGTGGTTTCCCAGGCCTGGTGAGAGGGCAGGAAGGCCAGGGTGTGACTCCCTCCCTGCCTAAGACCTCGGCTGTGATCGGACGTCCACTCCCGTTCTTCACAGGCCTCTGCTGTTTCTTGGAGAGGGTGTTGAGAGTCAGACAACTGTGTGGTCCTTCCCGCTCCTGCCCTCCCAGCTCACAGCCCCGTCTGTCAGGAGGCACTCTGGGCACGACTGTAGATGTGGGTCATTGTCGGATGGCTTGGAGCCTAAATAGAATCCCTCTCCCACCTGTGCTGGCCCGTGAGGAAGGCTTTACCAACTTCTCACTCTTTACCCCCGTTTCCTCCCCAGAGGCTGAAGAGGACCTGCTTGCTGCCTCGTGTCCCCACGCCCCACAACCTTTCTATGGAGGCCTCAGAAAAGTGCTGGCCCACTGGCTCCAGGTCGCCTGTTGGGCAGCGCATCTGAGTTTCGTCCTCAGCAGATTCGTTTCTGTAAGACGTGCCTTATTTTCCGTGTGGTCCCCGCCCCCGAGCCAGGGCTCGGGCTGTTTGTCAGGAGCAGCCCAGGAACTGGCCCCGGGGCAGTCACATGTAAAAGGGATACTGATTGTGAGAGTTTTGCCTCCTTTGTCTCACCCCCTTTTTCTCCCCCCCCCCCCCCCCCACCCATTGTGTTAAGGTCTGGGGTCTATTCCGTTTTGTTTTTGGTTTCTCGCTGGAGTTGGTTTTCAGGCCTGGGTGGTTGGGAAGCCAGGGAAGGCCCATTGCAGGCACCTGTGCCTCCCACCTGTTCATACCTATTAAGGGAAGCTCAGAGGGCCAGGGCACTAAGCCCATGTATGTCTTTGGCCCCAACATGGTGAGACCGGCTCTTCCAGTCTGTCTCCCGCCACCCCGCAGATTATAAAGAAAGGTACCCTTGCTAAAACCTCTTCTGATCTTTTTTGCTTCCCATTCAACCCAAAGTGTATATGACAAAGGTGTTTACTTTGCAGTCACGATTATTAACTCACATCCCCGTTGGACAATGGGTCTAGGTCGGCTGTTGCAGAACTTCTTCCAGCTCCTAATTCAGTGTTACCTTGTGTTAGCAGCTACCCTCTCCCACCCCCCCAAGCCTGCCTGCCTTTCCCTTGCTCTTCCGGGTTGTGCAATAACCCTCCCAGCCAGTGGTCGGTCCACAGGCCTTGCTGTCCCTTACAACGCCCTGCGATTGGAAAGGGAAGGGACCCACGGGAGGGGCAGTCGTCATCCCCTACAGAAGAACTGTTAGCCACTTTCCCTTTGTTGCTGTCATTCCCGTGATCCTGGGTGGGTTTCTGTGGCACCCTAGTAGAACATTGTAGCATCATCTTAGAAGTCCATATAATTTTTGTATAATCTGTTGAAAAGGAAAATAACTATCCTCATGAAGGGGCATTAATAAGTCAGTGTCTGAGAATAAGATCTGGGACACCGAGGTATCGCCATCACTCTGCCTGGAAGCTTCGAGTTTCTTGCTCACGTGGAGATTTTCTGAGTCAGCCACGGCTGGACAGCCCTGTTCACCTGGCAGGCGCCACCTGTGCTTGGAAGTGCCACCACTTCCTTGGGTACAGATTCAAGTGTTTATGGATGAGACTAAACCTCATTTTTCAGTTCCTCTTGTTTAATCAACATCTGAAGGATAAGCTGAGGCTGCTGGTGCCCTGGGCAACTCATAATGCAAATGTGGACAAAGTGTCTTTGTTTTTCTACTTTAGCCTGTTCATGTTATGGACCAAATTTCAGCAAGGAACTCAAGGAAATTTTGTGCCTGCCGTATTTATGCTCATGTAAAAGGTTCTAGTTTTTTTTGTTGTTTTTTTTTGGGGGGGGGGCTTTTTACTTTCAGTGAACTTTTTTCAAAACCCTTTTTCCACTGTTTCTGTCTGGTTTGAAAACAATTACAGTTTTGTATGGATTTTTTAAATGTACATTTTGAAAAAAATGATCAGCAGATATTTTTGAAATAACTGAATAAAAAGGCATAGAATTATCAGTCTAATTGTCTCTGGTACAATTCCTTATATTCCTTTTTGATCAGGATGCTTACCTTTGCTTTTACTTGAAAAAATGAGTGTGTCAATTTTAGTCTAATTTCTTACAGTTTTCACTCTTATTAGCCATTTCTTGTATATCTTTTGTGATATGTTTGTTGTGTCGCATGAATTGGGGAATTGGAAGAGGAAGAAGAGTTATATTGAATAACGGGCATCATTTTTATTCGTGTCTATAACAGTAAGGTACAAAAGTGGAAAGGCGTGGTCTCGACGTGGGTTTGTGGGTAGGAAGCTTCACAGAGGAAAGCACACCGAGCTTGATGTCTGCTGCATTATGACGTCATTGGGCTGGAGAAGACGGGGTTAAGTAAAAGCCACCCAGTATTTGTGCTGGTAGTGAACACATGTCCAAGTGTTCGTGATCATGTGGGCAGTGGGACGGCTGGTGTCGGGCAGATGGTCTACTGCCTGCAGCTGTCTCTGTGTTTTCCAGACCATCTTCAGAGAGAGCTCAGGACAGGAGTGCAGTTACAGGTGGCCATTAGCCAAGGACACCACAGGGAATGAGGATTAAACAGGGAACCTTTGCCTGAGGCGCAGGAGAGGTGCTGGTGGAGGGCGAGCTCTGGTGCAGACTCAGGTTGCAGTCCTGCTCTGCCGTGAGAAGCTAGGTGACCTCCAGCTTCTGGTGTCTCTGAACCAGGTAGAGGAAGGGTACAGGGTCTGAGACCGAGGATCTGACAGTGGAGCGGTGAAGGCTTTCCGGAAGGGGAGGAGGGGGAGGCAGAGCAGTAGAGTGGAAAGGCAGTAACCGTTCTGAACTGTTTGCTCCCCTGTGCTCTTACAGTTTTGGGGTTGGTTGGTTTGCTTGCTTGTTTTTGCAGGGAGTGGGAGTGGTAAGATTAAGGGACAGTGAATGCCAAGTTCATGGTACAAATAAAGTATTCAGTGGTACAAATAAAGTGCCAGCAGGATATTCAGGAGTCACTCATCCAAGTGACCCTCGATTCTTGAAACGTTTAGAAACATCTTTTTTACCAGCTAGTCCCAGATCCCCTCCAAACCTATAGATGAATTTGACACATTCGTGTACACCCTTAATTAGATGGTATTTTCAAGGCCCCCTGGTGGTATAAAGTACCTGAGCAGTGGTAACTCACAAGCCAATATTCATACAAAGGCAGATTTTACTAGCCCTAAATCTGTAAGCCACCCACCATCTCACAAAAACATGTGGCGTATTTCCCTGTAATCCTGGGGCAAGCAGGCAGGTGGGGAGCAGGCATTGGCTGAGCAGCAATACCAGTGCTTTGTGCTTATTTCCAAAACCCCAAATGATGCTTCTCCTAGCCCAGTGGTTCTCAACCTTCTGGCCCTTTAAATACAGTTCCTCATGTTGTGACCCAACCATAAAATTATTTTCATTGCTACTTCCTAACTGTAATGTTGCTACTGTTATGAATCGTAATGTAAATATCTGATATGCAGGATAGTCTTAGGCGACCCCTGTGAAAGGGTCATTCGACCACCAAAGGGGTCGCGACCCACAGGTTGAGAACCGCTGTCCTAGCCAATTCTATCTTTTCTTCTGCTCTTACTCATTGTACACCTGTATTAGTCAAGGTTCTCTAGAGAAACAGAAACAATGGAATCTATATAGAAAGAATGAGCTTTATTATAGGGAATGGTGCATGTGATTACAGAGTTTGACTAGTCAGTCAACAAGGAGACCGTAAAAGCCGACGGTGTAGTTCCAGTCTGAAGGCCAGCAGGCTTGAGACCCAGGAAGAGCTAATGTTTGAGTCAGAAGGCAGGAGAACGCTGATGCTGCAGTTTGAAGGCATGCAGGGGGAATTCACTCTCACTTGGGGAAGGTCAGCCTTTTCTATTTAGACCTTTAATGAGTTGGAAGAGGCCCACCCACACTGGGAGGCCAGCCTGCTTTACTCAGTCCACCAACTCAAATATTCATCCCACCTAGAAACACCCTCACAGACACCCAGGAATAACGTTTGACCAAATATCTAGGTTCCCCAAGGCCCAATCAGCTCGACACATAAAGTTAACCATCACAACACCCCCATCTCTACCTCCCTCAATAAGGCACCAATCTTCTTACAAGATGCAATCTAACTTAGACTTCAGAAGTAGTAAAATATAAAAAAAAGAGAAAGGAATATACTTTCAAAGGCTTGATATACTTTCAAGCCTCTACAAAGAGTACAAGGTATATTTCAAAGTGTAGGTCCAACCTCAAAACACTAGTGCACCCTCTTCTCAGCCAGGTCAGTTTGAGAAAGCCCGGACAAAGTTGTAGTAGTTGATCTTGTCTTCTCCGTGAGAGCACATCCTGATTAACTGCAGGGGAGACAGAGAGCAGGCGGGACAGACGTGAGGGCTGCCTGCTGCGTCACTGCAGGGCCCTATCAACACTGACCCCACCTTTGCAACCAGTGCAGTTTGTACACCCTCAGCTGGTTCTGAAGTGCTCCTGTGACCCAGTGCGTGGTCGGATATTACCCCCTCTCACAGTTAGTAAAATCAAACCTCAGGTGGAGTGAATGGCCTGGCCAAGATTTCAGAACCAATATTTGCATTTTTAAGGGCACTATCACTTTCAATTATAAAAAAAAAAGCAATTTTTATTGTTTTTATATTCAAAGACAAGACTTTGTCCACCCAGTCTGTGCAGAGTAAGACTCAAAATAGCGAGTTGGTGTTATTGCAGTCTAATAGAAAAATCTGGTTATGTCACTGCCCAAACCATGTCCCCTGAAACTCAGTTGTGAGTGGTAGTAGACTGACTTGCTGTGGTTGCCCTCATAAGACACGTGCAAATCCACCCCACCCACCTTCCCTGTCCCACTCCCACGGACTGCAATGCCTCTCTCTCATGTCGGCTCACACATAATACCCGTGACTTAAAATCTGGGGATGCTGTCAATCTGAGCTTTGGGAAGCTAAATGGGCTTTGGCCCATGTGAACAAATACCTTTCTTTCTGTCTCCCCCACTCCTAGCTAATGTCCCTGCTTACAAAATATCCTCGTCTCCAACCTAGTCACTTTAGCCCTAAGCAAAAGCCCTCCCCAAATGAATCTTACCTCTGAACATTCCTTTTTGCTAAAAGATCTTTAAGGTCTATAGCATCTCAGTCTTCTTAATCAATGAGAATGTCTCAATGACAGTAAGTCACAGTCATTGGCAAGGTGGGAAAAATTTTGTCTGACTTCTAGGGATCTGGCTAAAGGGGTCGATAAGGGGAAAGGGCATGAAATGCTCTCTTCAACTCATGAAAATTTCTAAGAGGAGAATGTCCATGTCGCCGTGGGGCCCTTACTGACAGACGCCATTGTCCCTGGGCAGCGGTCACGCCTTCTTCCAGGCTAGTCCTCCAGATGGGCTAACGTACTTATCACTGTGAAGGATGTTACTGGCTGCCCACCAACCCGCTCAGCCCGGTGTCTGTGAGTTGCCCTGGGTGACCGCCCCTCCAGGACCACCTCTGCTGCCCTCCTTCAACCCCAACATGTCTTATTAGCCTCTCTGTGCTGCCTAGCCCACACCACTTACAGATGCCTTGCAACAGGAATGAGAACAGAAAGCCAATGAATCAAGGGAAAACCATAATCAGGACTGAACAGGAGACCTGACTTGAACACCCTAGATCTTCCCCAGTTAAAACGAAATACATACTTAATTGTCTTTAAGAGAGAATGAACGGTGCGCGGCCTTGCAATTACCTGGGAAAAGAACTCATACTGACCTCCTTAGTCAAGGAATCGTCAACTGGGACGCTGAGAGTGCTACAGATTTTAAAGAACACCTCTTTGTCCACGAATCCTGTCGCCTCCTTGTCATAAACTTGGAATGCCTCTCGAATGTTATCTCTGCAGGGATGGTCTTTCACTTGCTTCTGGATTCGGTCTATTAATGCCTCCAGTTCCTGCATGCTTGGATCCACTCCCGTTGGTTTTCTGTGGAGGAAGGAAGGAAATGATGGGCTATGGAATTTACTCTTGGCTACTCTTATCTCAGTGACCAAAGTTCTCACTTGGTGCAGTCCAGGAAACTTTTAATGGCAAACAGCTTTGACACAGAGCTGACCAATCGCTGAACACTGGCCCGCAGTGGCTGGCTGGTGGGTGACCTCTGCCTCAGGACAGCCTACCAGGGGCAGCGTCTGCACTGAAGCTCAGCCTCTCTGGCCGCCGTCAGAGCCAAATCTAACACCACCACCATCCCAAGTGCCTTGTTTGTGGGAGTCGCATGATCTACTTCATCCACATAACATCATCTAAAAATAAATGTCTGAGTTTTTTTTTTTTTTTTAAATATATTTTATTGATTTTTTACAGAGAGGAAGGGAGAGTAGGAGTCGCATGATCTACTTCATCCACATGACATCATCTAAAAATAAATGAGTTTTAAAAATATTTCTCTATAACTATGCAGTCAGGGGTCTCTTGTACTTGAACACTCTCTCTCCAATTCACTCTTGAGTTTTGTGCAAGATTATCTATGAAAGCTAAGAGACTGCTCTATGTGATGGATTGAGAAGTTCAGGATTAGCACTTCCTGAAATGAAGAGAGATCAGAAGCCCAGAACGTTAGGAAAAAGGTCTATCCTTTCAAATCACAACCAGGATAACCAAGAGCCAGATTTTTATTTCCTTTGAACATGACGGTACAGTTATAAAATTAGCAGAAGGAAGCAAATAATAAAATCAAAGCAGAAATAAATGAAATAGAGACTAGAAAAATGATAGTAAAGATCAATAAAACTAAGAGGTCTTATCTTTTTTTTTTTAAAGATAACCAAAAAATGACATACTTTTAGCTACACAAATTAAGGAAAGAGAAAAGACTCAAAAATGAAAGAGGAAACATTATAACCAATAGCCACGGAAATACAAAGGATAATAAGAGACTATTATAAACAATCATACATCAACAAATGGATAACCTGAAAGAAATGGTTAAATTTCTAGAAATAAACCAAACAAAAAGTTCCTAGAAACATACAACTTAAAAAGGTTGAATCATCAAGAAATAGGAAATCTGAATAAGCCATAACAAGTAGGAGATTGAATCAGTAACCAAAAATCTCCCAAAAAAGAAAAATCCAGGACCAGATGGTTTCACTGGTGAATTCTACCAACATTTTAATAAGAATTAATAGCGGAACCAAGATGGCGACATAAGGTATAGACCTATGCGTGCTGCCTCCCACAACAACATTGAAACTACCAACTATAAGACAAACAGCTATCATTCAGAACCATGGGAAAGCTGGCCCAGTGGAAGTTCTACAACTGGAAGGAAAGAAAGAAGCGCATTGAGACTGAGTAGGATATGCAGAGGCGCCAAGAACAGAGGTACGGAGTCGCGCGCCAGGCAGCCTGCAACTGGATGCGTGGTTTTTTTCAATCAGAAGGGGTTACAAACTCTCGAATCCACTGAGCTTGTTTGGGGCAGGATTCTGAGGTCCCAGACCCTTACGGGGAGAGGCGGGACGGCCTTGCAGTGGATCAGAAAGCGAGGGTGGCTCTCTCGTGGAGATGCTCGCCGGCACTTGGGGACGCAGAGTTGCGGAGTTGCGGAGAGGCGAGGAGCCGCGGAGACGCCAGGAGCCAGGGAGACGCCATTGCTGCTTGCTCTGCCCTGGTGACTCCCTGAGACCCTACCCTACTCAATTTACATCCCTGCCCAAGCTGTGCCAGAGGCACAAAAGGAACCAC
>NW_005371660.1:181414-190225 GCF_000412655.1 Myotis brandtii
CGAAATCCTCATTTTAAACATAAGAGGACACATTATTTTAAAAAGCCGTTACATGTCTCCATACCCTTTCTGAGTAGAGTGTGAACAAGTCGTGAGAGACCTTTCCGAACACAGGGACACATCGTGGATGGAAATAGCTACATTTTCCATGTGTATGACCTTTGACCCAGCAACAAAAAACGTACACCTATGGATGAGGACAGTGGGGGGCTAAGGGCAGAGGGTGAGGTGGGAACTGAGTGGAGGGGAGCTATGGGGGGAAAAAAGGGGAACAACTGTAATTATCTGAACAAAAAGATTTATTAAAAAAAAAAAGAATAGCAATCATTCTCAAACTCTTCCAAAAAAAAGTGAAGTGGAGGGAACACTCTTAAATTCATAATACAAGGCCAGTATTACCCTGATACTAAGGACAAAGATGCTACAAGAAAAAAAAAATTCAGGCCAGTATCCCTGGTGAACACAGATGCAAATATCCTCAATAAAATACTAGCAAACTGAATTCAACAATACACTATGATGAGTAGGATTTATCCTTTGTATCAAGGATGGTTCAACATATACAAATCAATAAATGTAATATATCACATTAATAGAATATAGGGTAAAAAGCATAATTATCTCAATAGATACATAAAAAGCACTTGACAAAACCTAACATCTTTTCATGATAAAAGCTCTCAACAAATTAGGTATAGAAGGAATGTAGCTCAACCTTATAAAGGCCATAAATGACAAACCCATAGCTAACATCATACCTCATAGTGAACAAGACAAGCATGCCCACTTGCACCACCTCTATTCAACACAGACCTAACAAGAGCAATTAGGCAAAAAATAAATAAAATATATCCAAATAGGAAAGGGAAAAGTAAAACTATCTGTTTGCAGATGACATGATCTTATATGTAGAAAACCTAAAGATGCCACTAAAAAACCTGTTAGAAGTAGTCAACATATTCAGTAAAATTCCTGGATACAAAAAATCAACATACATAAATCAGTAAACTATCCGAAAGAGAAATTAAGAAAATCCCATTCACAATAGCTTCTAAAACAATAAAATACTTAGGAATACATTTAACAAAGGAGGTGAAAGACCTGTGCACTGAAAATAAGACATTAATGAAAGAAATGGAAGAAGACTGTTCCTGTGTTGGCAGAATTAATATTGTTAAAATATCCATAATACCCAAAGTAATTTACAAATTTAATATAACCCCTATCAAAATTCCAATGGCATTTTTTACAGAAATTAAATAACAAAAACAAAAAACAAATTCATACGGAACCATAAAAGATTCCAACTAGACAAAGTGATGTTGAAAAAGAACAACAAAGCTGGACATATCACAGTGCCTGGTTTCAAACTATATAATAGGTTATAGTATTCAAAACAGTTTGGTACTGGCATAAAAACAGACACATAAACCAATGGAGCAGAATAGAGAGCCTCAAAATAAACCCATGCATATATGGTAAACAAACCTTTGACAAGGCAACCAAGAATACACAATGGATCAAGAATAGTCTCTTCAATGAATGGTGCTGGAAAAACTGTCCATCTACATAATGAAATATATGGAATATCTATATATATATATGTACATATAGATTTATATCTATATATGTACATACAGATATAGATATATATAATGGAATATGTGAAATGTAATGGAATATTATTTGCCATAAAAAAGAAAATCCTACCATTTGAGACATGAATGAACCTAAAGAACATATACTTAATGAAATAGCCCAAACAGAGAAAGACAAATACTGTATGATCTCATTTATGTGTGAAATCTTTTAAAAGTCAAACTTATAGAAACAGAGAGTAGAAATATGGTTGCCAGGGGCTAGGGGTTGGGGAATAAGGGGGTATGTTGGCCAAAGGGTACAAACTCAGTTATGAGATGAAAAGTTCTGTGGAATCTAATGTATAGTATGGTACTTATAATAATACTGTGCTGTATACTTGAAATTTACTAAGAGAGTAGATCTTAAACATTCTATCACTTGTGTGACATAATAAGTGGTAACTATGTGACATGATAGATGGGTTAATTGATTGTGGTAATCATTTCACAATGTATGTGTAGAATCTTGTGTACTTTAAATATACACAATTTTATTTGTCAATTATACCTCAATAAAGTTGGTGGGTAGGGGCTACTGTGATAGGTTTGAAGCTAAATTCTACGATGACTGGTTTGGTAACAGTGTGTGAAATGGACGAGGGTAGAGAATGGAGGTGGGAAGGTGAGTTAGGAGACATTGTGGAAGCCTAGGTAAGCAATGATGGGAGTATGGCAGACGTTGGGGGTTACCTGTCCCATATTCATCCTCTCCTTCTTCCTAATAGAGCCCTTCTTTTGTTTGAGCAGCAATTAGGAGTGGTCATGTGACACAGCCCAGACAGTGAGCTGGAAGCAGAAGTTGCTAGGTTGGGCTTCGAGATAAGCCCTTTAAAAACAGGAAAGATATGACGAGACTGGCTGTTTGGTCTTTTCCCCTTTGTCTTCCTCTTCCTCCTAACTGGAATACAGATGCAGTGCTGGAAATGGAATGTTAGCTTTGTGTCCACAGAATGAAAGAGCATGTGGACAAAAGCTACTTGCTCAGGATGTCAGAGAAGAGAGATAGAAAAAGTCAGGTCTCGGTTGTAGAACCACCATGCCAGCTTTGGACTGCTCACCTCCAGACATTGTGTCCCTAAGAAACATATAACTCCACTGGCTTAAGCTAATTTCTAGTCTGCTTCTGTTGTTATGGCTATTGTTATATGTGCAGACTGATTGAGTTCTTTAAATTAGGAAATGGTGGTGAGAATGAAAAGAAGTCAGAGGCAAGATACGTTATATGTGAGACTGATTGAGTTCTTTAAATTAGGAAATGGTGGTGAGAATGAAAAGAAGTCAGAGGCAAGATACACACACACACACACACACACACAGCGACCAGAACGGCAGAACGACCAAAACGATCAGAAAGAACGGCGGCTATAACATGCACTGCGGCAGCCAACCAGCCTGATTTGGGCCCCTATCGGCTGCCCACCCTGGGCTGCCCGGCTCCTGATCAGCCCCCAACACCCTGATCCGGGGCAGGGCTAGCTGGCCAACCACCTGTGGCCCCTACCCCCTGCCAGCCCAGCCTGATGAGCCCCCATCGGGGCGGGCTGGCCGAACCCCACCCATGCACAAATTCGTGCACCAGGCCTCTAGTTGTAGAAAAAAATGAAAAGAAATTAGCAGCTAATTGAATATGGTATCTCCAAGGTCTCACATTAAGGCCAGTGGAACTCTGCTGTGATTGAGAGAAAGAGGGAATGGGCATTGTTTGCCTCCTGTGTGCCAGACACTATGCTGGTTCTTCACATATGTCATCACAACTCATTGTTATCACAACTTTATGCAACAGGTAAGCAAAAAGAAGAGAGAAGAAGGAAGATCAGGTGAGCTAGAAAGATGAAAACAAAGTTGTACCAAGTAGAAGATGCTGCTGATTCAGCTGGATGAAGGCACACCCAATAGGCAGACAGGAATCTAGGAATGGAATCAGGAGAGAATGGTTAAGATGGAGAGCAATAGACACCCTGCAGTGAGATAAGAATTTAGAGAAAGCAAACTACAGGACCACAAACAGGATCTTGATAAACACCAACTTAGTAAACAGAAGTAGGAAAAAAAATACAAAGAATAGGTTTCCAGAGAAGTTGAAAAAATAATAGAAGCTCTGATTTATTAGAACTCAAGAGAGGATTTCAAAAAGGAAGTGGTAAAGAGTAACATAAATGTAGATGAAAAAGGCTAAACACTAGTCCAGAGAGTTGGCAAACCATAGTCCACAGATCAAAGCCAGCCTGCTGCCTGTTTTCTGAAATAAAGTTTAATTATAATACAGCCATACCCACTCATTTATATTTGTCTACACTGCTTTCACCCTACAAGAGCAGAATTGAATAGTTACAACAGAGCTGGTATGGTCCACAAAACTTAAATTATGTACCACCTGCTTCTTTACAAAAGTTTGCCAACTCCTGTCCTAGATTATGAGCTACCTTCTATATTTGCCTAAGCATTTATTAAGGTCTGGCAAATGGTGCAAGCTCAAATAGCTGTTGAGTTAATGAATAAATGACGAGACGATCAGATTTGGAAACAATAATGTTCAAGAAAAAAATTTATGAAGAGTTATAAGGAGCAGTCAGAAAGGAGGTGGTTACAAACATAAAATAGAAGAATTCAATTTGGAGAAGTGGGGGCTACTTACCTTTGACAACAAGCTTAAGAGAAAATGAGTGATCATACAAAAACATTCTAATCTGAAGAGTGGAAAATTGAAGTAGCTCACTTTGGATCATTTGTTCTCATATTGAGACCAACTGCAAAGTGAATGTGGAAGATCTTGGGGCTTAAAGAAATGAGAATATTTGGAAATGTCTATATGGGAAAGATGGCTGGAAGTGAAAAAGAGGGTTTTGAAAGGATCCTTGAGCAGGGGTGGGAAGGCCCTCTTGAAGCTGAAGAGCACAAATGGGCATGCTAACAGAACAAGAATAATATATATGAACATGTGTCTTTTCATGCTATTCATACATGTAGATTCCCCATAGATGGGTTATCTGCAAATCTGAGTTCAGTATATTGCAATGAGGACCCAAAACCCAAAAAGAACTTCAGATGAAGTCAATAATTACCTATGCATTATTTTTTGTTTTTTTAATTCTCTCCTGGGGATATTTTTTCCATTGATTTTGAGAGAGTGGAAGGGAGGGGGAGAGATAGAGAGAGAGAAACATCCATGTGAGAGAGACACATGGATTGGTTGCCTCTCGCAGGTGTCCCAACTGGGGCAGGGATAGAGCCAGCAATAGTTAAGTGCCCTTGAAGGGAATTGAAACCCCCACTCTTCAGTCCACAGACCATGCTCTAAGCACAGAGTAAAACCAGCTAGGACACCTATGCACTATTTTAATTTTCTGGCTCAAAAAGAGAAAATGGCTAACTCCCAATTTCACCATCCTGTAATTGGCACTTGATATAAAAAGACTTAGGCCTGGCAAGTACTGGGGATCCCCCTTTCATTACTCTTAGCAATGATGAGTCAAATAAAGGATTTGTGTTTCCTTCCAGCTAGTGGATGGATTCTTTACCAGATGGCAGGAGTTAGAAGCCAAAGACAGAATGGCTGGAAGGCATGGAAGGCCTGACACCTGGATTCCAAGCATTTCTCTCTCTCTCTCTCTCTGAGTCATCACAGGAGCAGGGGAGGAGAGAAAGTGAGGATCAGAATAAGGATAGCAATAGACCTAACCCAGAACTTGAGTTCTCTTTATCTGTATTGGTATCTCATTTCAAGTGCCTCAGCACCATCTTTTTATCATTACTAACCCAGAGAAAAAAATTTTAAAAATCCTACTGGTAGTATGCCAAAGGAGGAAGCTTACCAGTGTCACTGGTACTTGCATAGACATGAAAAAATTACAGAAAAGAATTCTGAGAAGTAGTTGAATTAAATGTACAACCATGAACCTCAACTCTGCCCTTAATGCTGCCACCACCAAACCATGCTTCCCCAGTCCACTCACCTCCCACTTTCCCAGGAGCTGCCATATTTCATCAGTCCTGAGACATTTTTTCCCCACATTTTTACATTTCTGAATTTAGCATGTGGTTTTTAACTGTTGGTGAATTACAATTATAACTATTGCGTTTTCTTTCTTAGTATAGATTTTTAAAATGTGATATATTTACTTTTTATATTTATTTAGTCAATAGATTAGAGCATTTCACAACCTTCCTCTCTCCTGAAACCTCCAATATCTCCCCAACCTCATTCTTCTTACTCTATAACTACATTGAGAATGCAACCAGCAAAACCCCTCAACCATATCTACCCACCTACCAGCATCTGTACCCATACACTGCGCCTTCCTGTTACCACAGATCAAGGTTTCAAAGAGCAATCCAGAACATCTGGAGGTTCCTGAGACCCTTGGGGCGGGGGGGGGGGGGGGGGGGGGGGGGGTCTGTGAGGTCAAAACTATTTTCATAATAATACTAAAACATTATTTGCTTTTTTACACATTTTCTCAAAAATGCACAGTGGAATTTTCCAAAGGTTACGTGATCAACGACATTGCAGTAGGCTCATCACAGAAGCAGATGAAAATAGAGCTGTCTTCTATTAAAAAAGTCAGATATTAAAGACCCTCGCAAAATAATTTATAAAACAGTGCTACTCTTTTCACTGAATTTTTTTGTTTGGGAGAATATAGTCATTTTTCAGAAAATCGTGTTATTTACATTAAAATGAAATGAGTTTATTATTGTTTTTAAAACATTAATAAATATTTAAATGTCAGATATAATTTTTAACATGGTACATTTAATAGATATAAACCACATAAGCAAAAACCCTTTCAGGTTCTGAATAATTTTTAAGAGTATAATGGTGTCCTGAGACCAAAAAGTTTGAGAACTGCCAGAGATGGCTAGTGCTGCTCTTTAAAACCAGTTCCTCCACCTGTGTACTGAGCCCCACCCTCTCTCACATACTCCACAAATCCCCCTCTCTCATACATAGTTGTCTATGTTTTTCCCTCTCCACAGAATCATTCCCATTCACATACAAAAATGCTATCTTAAAAACAGAACTCTTAACTCTTCTTCCACCAGCTACTACTCCATTTCTGTTGTCTTTTGCATCAAGCTTCCTCAAAATATTTGTCTATCCTTCCATTCTCGAATTCCTCTCTTCCCTCTTTCCTCTTAAATCCACTCCAATCAGGTTTCCCCACCCTCCCATTCAACTGAAACTTTTTATAAAAGTCCTGGATGTCCCCTACATTGCTACATTCCCCAATGGACAAAATAAATTATTCTGTCTTTCTTCATATACAGGTGAGTTTCACTTTGCATAGTTCCAACGTGCACACATTTCAGTTGCCACTGTTTAAATAGCCCAGCCTCTCAACAACATGGTTCAAATTTCAGTCACCACAGTTTATTAGCTGTGAGTAACTGCAACAAGTGCAAACTCACTGTCAGGTTGTCAGCCTACTAAATCACTACAGAAATAACAGGTGCATATCACAATCAGTGGCCATCACATCACTTCTTTCAGAGCCTCTCTGATTGTTCCCTGGGCACCTGTTTTTCAGTTCACACTTAGCAGTTGTGCAGCTAAGTTGCCTCCTTGTCTCTCAGTGATAAACCCACATGACGTTTTACAAAACAGAGAATTGACCAACAAAGATGAAAATGCAGCAAAGAAATAAAACATGATAATGCTAGAAGTATTATGTACTTATATTATTATCTACTAGAGGCCCAGTGCATGAAATTCATGCACTGGGGGGGGGGGGGCAGTGCACGAAATTCATGCACTGGGGGGGGGGGCAGAGGGAGTCCCTCAACCTGGCCTGTGCCCTCTCACAGTCCGGGAGCCCTCGGGGGATGTCTGACTGATGGCTTTAGTCGGACATCCTTAGCGCTGCTGCTGAGGCGAGAGAGGCTCCCGCCACAGCCGTTGTGCTCACCAGCCGCGGGGCAGCTTCTACATTGAGCATCTGACCCCTGGTGGTCAGTACATATCATAGCAACCAGTTGTTCTGCTGTTTGGTCAATTTGCATATTAGCCTTTTATTATATAGGATAATAATAAAAGCGTAATATGCAAATCAACCGAACGACCCAACAGCAGAACGACCGTCAGATGACCTTCTGGATAACCACGCTATGACACACACTGGCACAGGCCAGCTAAGGCAGGTGCAATGTGATTGGTTGGGGGCCCCACCATCACCCCACGATCGCCCCGCAGAGGGAGGCCTAGGCCACTGTCCAGGGGGGCGATCGATCAGGGGGAGGGGGGCTCCACAACTGCCCCAAAGAGGGAGGCCCAGAGGCTACCTGCTGGTGGCGCTGCAGCGGGTTGGCAGGGCCTCCCTCTACAGAGCCATTGACCGCGGAGCCCCGCCATCAATCGCCCCACAGAGGGAGGCCCAGGCCAGCAAAGCGATCGCACCCCACGCCTGTCGCCTGCAGAGGGAGGCGACTGGTGGTGGGGGAGGGGAGGCAGCGCCACACAGATGGCAAGCAGTGGCAGCAGTGGGGGTGGAGCCAGCTGCTGGCAGCCAGGGCAAGGAAAGCCCCGATAGGCCCTGATCGCTGGCCAGGCCTAGGGACCCTACCCTAGGGTTCCCATATTGTGAGAGGGTGCAGGCCAGGCTGAGGGACACACACCCCCTCTGTTCACGAATTTCATGCACCAGGCCTCTAGTCTATAATAATAAAAGCATAATATGCTAATTAGACCAGACAGCCAGATGACCTTCCAGACAAAGCTGGGGCTGCAAGGTCCAAGGCAAGCTTCCGAAGCTGCAAGGGCCAAGCCCCTTGCACAAATTTCATACATTGGGCCTCTAGAATATCCTATCTAATAAAAGAGAAACATGGTAATTAGCCGTAGGGCCACTACCCTTCCCATTAGCTAATCACTGAGATATACAAATTAACTGCCAACCAAGATGGCAGCCGGCAGCCAGGCAGCTGATGCGAACAGGGAGGCTTGCTTGCTTCAGTGACGGAGGAAGCCAAGCTTCCCCGCCTGCCTTGCCGGTCTCTCAGCTGCACTCTAAGCAACATTGTAACAAATATAGAAGCTAAACAAAACCCCGGGCTTCAGCCAGCAGGACCGCAACATTGTTTCAAGTACAGAAGGTAAACAAAGGCCAGAAACCTGCTTTCAGCAGCAGAGGTCTCATAGCTGGAGCCGAGCCTCAGAGCTAAAGCTGGCCCAGAA
>NW_005371660.1:191517-226116 GCF_000412655.1 Myotis brandtii
ACCAGGGGGCAGACACTCAATGCAGGAGCTGCCCCCTGGTGGTCAGTGAGCTCCCACAGCAGAAGTGCTGCTCAGCTGACAGACGGGCGCCAGACGCGGGGCTGAGGGCTATGCAGCTGCTGCATGAGTCTCTCCCGTGGACACTTCCCCTGTGTGCACGAGGCAGCTGCAGCAGGCGCAGTGGGGCCGGGATGAGCGGGAGCAGCGCAGGGCCCAGCCCGGGCTCAGGCCCTTCCCCGGCCTCCTGCTGCTTCACACACTACTTCGTGCTGTGTGGGATCAATGCAGACAGCGGGCTGGAACCTGACAAGGTGGCGGGTAAGGCCGGGCTATGGCAGCATGGAGGTCCACTGATCCCCACCAGTGCACAAATCTGTGCATCGGGCCTCTAGTGAAGTATAATGGAGTTATAGAGGAAACAGCTCACTGGGGCTGCTCACACTGCCTCCATTCAAGTGACTCTTGCTGTGCAGCCCGAGGAACTCAGTGAAGGCCAAAATACTGACATAAGCAAGGAAAGTAATTGCAATGAAAAGGATGACATATCCCAGATACTAGCAAAAAATTGCACATTAAAATAACTTTCAGAGATATTTCACTGTCAGTAAAGAAACTCTAGGAGATACTTCACAACATTGAAAGCAAAAATAATGAAATGTTGGAAGCTGATCAAAACTTCAAAAGGAATGTGACAATTTTCCAAAGCATAGAAAAGATGTTTGCCTGTATCATAAGTTATACGATGAGAAAAAGGCAAGCACTGCTCAAACTACTCTTGATAAGTTTTTTACAAAGAAATGGAACACTTCAATTCTCAGTGTTGCCAATATTTTAGATTATAGTGTACTAAATAAAAAGTAGTTTTACTATTTTTTCATTTCCCTATATTTATAACCATCAGATTTTTCGTGTTTATGCAATAATTTTTAAAGGTCACAGGACAGTAGTAAATTTCCCACTGCTTATTAAGATTGTTTGCACGGTTGTTTTTATAGTCCCACACTGCTGTGCAAAGGAAAGAGTCTACTTTCCTTATTTGGTTTCCAGAATACCACACCCACTTGGTTTTCTTCCTGCCTCACCAGTTGTCATACCCAGTTTCCTCTTCTCAATTCTGAGAGTTGGAGGACCTCAGGGATCAGTCCTAGGAGCTCTTCTTTTCTTTATCTACACTGACTCCCTTAGAGAGATTTCACTTAGTCCTGTGGCTTAAAGTATTATCTATATGCCAACACTTCCACATTTACATCTCCAGTCTAGAACTCTTGCCTGAACTCCAGATTTATACATCCCACAGCCCATTTGATACTTTATTTGGATATCTCATAGCTATCGTAAACCTAGTATATCCAAAACTGAAATCCTCCCCTCCCCCCAAAACCCTCTTCTACCCCAAATGAACATCTTCCCCATCTCAGATGATGGCAACTCCTTCCTTCCAGTTGTTCAGGTCCAAAACTTTGCAGTCATCTTAACTACTCTCTCTCTCTCATATCCCCTATGTAATCTACCTTCAAAATATATCCAAAATCAGACCATTTCTCCCGCCTTCACTGATCTACCCTGGTCCACGCACCATCATCACTTGCCTGGATTATGGTAATATTCTCCTAACTAATGTCTCTCCTAACCTATTCAGAACACAAAAGCTCTTTAAGACATATGTCAAATCTTGCCACTTCTTCTATTCAGAACCCCACAATGGTTCTCCATTTCACTCAGAGAAAAGCCAGCATCTTTCCAAAGACCTAGTAGGTCCTACATGATCCAGGACTTGTTAATTTTCTAACTCCACCTTCCACTCCTCTCCTCTCACTTGTTTCACTCCAGCCACTTTCACTGGCCTACTTCTTGCCAGTGTTTCTTGCGTAGTCTAGGCATGCTGCTACCTAGGGCCTTAGCACTCACCATTCCCTTTCCGGAACGCTCTTCCTCCAGATATCCATATGGCTAACTCCTTTACCTTCAAATGACCTTCCCAAGGTGTGACCTTGCCCGATCCATTGCAATCCACCACCTCCCTTCAGAAACCCTTATCACCTTAATTTTGCCCCACTTTTCCATAGCACACATCACCTAATATACTGTATCATTTACTTGTGCTGTTTACTGACTATCTCCCACTGCTTAGATGCCAACTCCATGAAGGAACAACTTCTTTTCTGTTTACTACTATAAAAAAGCCCAAGGGCCTAGTGATAGTTTCCGACCCATACGAGGCATTCAATAGTTATTTGCTAAATAGATAAAGTTGGAAATGTTCTAAGTTACTACTTATTATATTGGACCCAGCAAACCTATGTATGACTAATAACTCCTACTTGGTGAAAATCTAAAATGGGATTACCCATTCAATTTATCAAGAACTATTTCCTGAATATCTCACATGTGCCAGAGCCAAAATGCTCCCTAGACAATCAAACATACTTTTCCAACTTTGATGCAGGAGCTTCTCGCTTTTGAATGTGGTTCTGAATCGACAAGAGTGCCTCTGGTGAATACTGGGCAGCGTTACTTTCCATATATTTCAAGACATAGTCGTCTGTGTCCAGGATGATGAACCGGTGGCCAAACACTGGGGAGAAGGCAGAGATACACTCACCTTGGTTATGCTTTTATCATGCAATCAGGAGTAAATACTGACCCTCCAATGACAAATTCACAGACATGCACATGCATGCATAGTGAACTTTCAAAGCTCTCGAAACTTATATGCAGTCATTTGTTCAGTGTTAGGAAGCTCAGGATCTATATTTATACCCCCCTCCCCCAAATGCAACCAATTCACAGTTTAATTGGGAAGGAAGGAGATTAAGACATTGGACCACATATGTAAGGATATTAGCTTTGTCTCTGCTGGAATGCAGCCTACTTGTCTCTTACAAGGGTTACTTCAATTTAACTCACTTGGCTAGTCAGAAAGCCTAACCTGGGTTTAGACCTACCATCAATCACGGCGCCAATGAAGAAGTCACTAGGGCTATAGTAGATGGGGTTTCCCGGCGGAGAGTGTGGTTTGGCAACTTTTGTTCTGCCAAGGTACTTGCCCCCAATGATACCAGAATTGCGAACAGGAGGCTCAAAGATACTGATCATGTCAGTGGCTAGAAAATAAGAGAAGACAAATCGGCGGCCTTTGTCTTCTGGGTAGGGGGATTCCTAGAAAAGTGAAAAAAATAAGATATTATGAAGGTACATGAATTATCTAGATGCCCCCAAGTAAAATACCTACAGGGATTAGGTTTATTATGTAAATCTATTACATAAAGTATAATATACATGAACAGTATGGGAGGGACTCTGGTGGCTGGGAAAGGACATGGCTCATCTAAAGGCTGCCCCAACTCAACTGCAGTTGATAGTTGCCTCGTGGGAATGTAGGCCCAATGCTGCTAGATCCTCCAATTTTGCATGAGAAGATAGCAATCTGGAGTACTGTATAAAGCCCTGGCTTGAAAAAACTGACCTAAACTCTCTCAAGCACTATGCAGACCAACAAAGCACGGAGGTCGCCACATTCTGCCCATAGGCTGCCAGTGTGAAACCTCCTGGCTGACATTAGGTTCAACTTCGTGGGCACTATGATGCCTGTGCAGAGTTTAGTTCTTTGAACAAATCCATTTACATACATAATTTTAAAAGAAAATTTAAGAAGGGAGGAATCGTAGAGTTAAAAGTGATTCTGAGAAACTATCATGTAGACAAGACTTCTCCCAAATCAACTCGCTGAGAGTGATCACATAACCTTTAAGCCACAAATTCCAGGTGGAACAAGCTTAAATACAGATATGCTTATTCCTGACTAAAATCTTCCCATATCACACCTTTCACACCCATCTTCTCATTTAGACCAGGGACTTGTGTAATCATTTCTCATTTGCCGCAGAAAGACACTGGGTTTCCTCTTAGTAAGATAATTTCCGCATTCCCTAATCTAATGGTTTCCAAACGTTTTTGACTGGATACCCCTATAAAATTAAAAACAACAACAACAACACATCCACAATATAGTTAATGAAAATCAAACCATATCACTCCTCTATTCTCAAACTTCCAGAGACTTCCCATCACACTTAGAATAAAATATAAAGTTCTGAGCAGGGCCACAGGCAAGGCCATAGCAAGGGGGTTGGGGACACATCCTTCAGAGCAGCGGTCGCCAACCGGGGCTACGAAGACCACTGGTGGTCCGTGAGGTCTGAAAGGTTGGTGACCGCTGCTTCAGAGTGTTTGTGATGAGCTGAATGGCTATACCCTCTATTTTTACCAGGCCAGGGAAAACCCTTTGAAAATTACCACAACCAGAATATCACTTCTTTTTTCCTTTACCCATAGGAAGGTACACACTAATTCTTTATTAATATTAGTCCTACTGGTATTCTTTTAAATGATTTTTTTTACTTTGAACTCTAACACACAGAGAAAATGACCAAACCACCCCGCCCCCCAAATGTACAGTTCAAAAAATTTTCATAAAGTGAACACCCAGGTAACCACCATCCAGGTCAAGAAACAACATTGACAGAACCTAAAAAGCACCCTCCGAATCAATACCCTATCCTTCCCCCACCCAAGAAGCCACTATCTTAAGTTTACGGTTTTCTTTAGTTTTATCACAAAGCAGGCATCCCTAAACAGTTCTGTTTTGCCTGTTTTTTTAAAATCTTAATATAAAGAAAATTATATAATATGTATTATTTTGTGACTGAATTCTTACATTTAAAGTTATGTTTATGTGACTTATCCTTGTTATTTGTAACTGTAGTTCATTAATTTTCATTGCTGAACATCAGAATTCAAATCATTGTATAAACATGCCATTTTATTTATCCAGTCAGTTTCCTATAAATGGACATCCAGGTTTGTTTTTAGCAATCATTAGGGACATTCTTATCTCCTAGTGCACATATATGTACTATTTTGGCACAACCTGGTATGTTTGATTAGGCCAAACTATTTTCCTAAGTGAGTGTGTCACTGATAGTATATTTCCTATTGTTCCATATTGTCACCAACATATTAACCACCCTGGTAGGTGAGAGCAATTCTTTGCGGTTATAATTTGTAGCTTCCTGATCACTAAAAAGGCTGAGCACCTTTTCATACATTTATTGGCCTTCTGGATATCCTCTACTGTAAAATGCCCGCTCAAGTTTCTTGCTTATTTTTAAAAATGATTTTAGATTGTTCTTTAGATATTCTGGATATGAGTTCTTAGTTGATTTCTGCAATAAAATCTTCTCCCACTGTCTTTTCCTTTTTTTACTTTCTTATTGGTGTTTTTTGAGGAACATCAATGTCCATTTTAATGTAGTCAAATTTATCAGTTTTTGAAACAATTTTGGCTTTTTGTGTACCACTACAGAAATCTTTCCCTACTACAAGGTTAAAATTTTATTATTATTAAGAAATTTTATTGCTTTGCCTTTCACATTTAAATCTTAAATTCACCCAGAATCAATTCCTATATTTGGTCTGAGGTGAGTCATATTTTCTTTTTTTCCAAATAGATATCTAATTGTTCTGATATAATTTATTGAAAAGGCCTTCCTTTCCTAATCCCTCAGCAGTGCCCTTAGTCATGTATCTAAATGTGTGCAGGTCAGTTTCTGAACTCTCTAATCCAGCGGTCGCCAACCTTTCGGACCTCACAGACCACCAATGGCCCATGGACCACCGGTTGGTGACCGCTGCTAATCTATTCCATTGGCTTAATTATCTATCTTTGCACAAATACTCTATTGTCTTAATTACTTTACATGACTTTTTAATATATGTTATATTTTGTTAAGCAAATCCACCAATCTTGTTCTCCAAGAATGTCTTGGCCATTCTTGGAAGTGCTTTACATCTCCACATAAATAATAGAATCAGTTTGTCAATCTGCAAAAATTAAAAACCCTTTGGGATTTTGACTGTAATTGCTTTGAAACCATAAATCAATTTGGGGCAAATATCTTTATAGTACTAAATTGTCTCACTAGTTAACAGTATCTCCAAATCTGCCTGTAATTTGAAAAATCACCTGGCCTACCCCTTCCCACTCCCAATTCCTATTCTCAGAAGTAACTTACTTTAATTTCTAATATTTATGTGGATAGTTCTAAATAAAATGTTTATATTCTTTTTTCTACATTTTTTTCATTTTTAAAAGACATTATCCTTTGAATTCCTATCAGTAATTTGCCTCAGGGAATTCAGGGAATTGCCTGAGTGGAATATTCAGAATTTAAATTTATGTCTGTTTCCAGACCTATGTTCTCAACCACTAGCCATATGACCTCTCAAAGGCAACATCTAGTTAACTGATATCAATAAATGAGTCCCTTTATTATATTTAGTGACTATAAAATATAACAAGCTAGATATGACAAGTAATGCTAAAAATTAGTAAGACATGGTCCCTACCCTCAAGGAAATCAGAGTACACTGCAAAGGCACACAGACACATAAATAAATTGAATATAAATCAGGCTTTCATAACTACTTAATTAAAAATGCAAAAAGGTTTGTCAAAATTTGAGGGGCAGAGGGGAAGATTAATGATCTAAGAAAATATTTTTGTGGGAGATTGGCCTTGAGCTACATCTTGGTTCAGGGACACCATACTTAACAGCATCCAACATACGTCAAGGCACGATACTGAGACAGAACAGAATCTTAGTATATAAAAATTATCCTCACCAGTGAAGCCAAAAAACGAAGCACCTTGTTCTCATTCATCAGCATTTTAATAACATCTTTTTTCGGAGCTTTTGGAATGAGAACAAAACAATTCTGAGCAGAATCGTCGACTGGTCCAAAACCATTATAGGGAGGTAATTCCTGAAGAAATACAGGAAGCAAGAAGCAGATGCTATTTGTATTAAAAACTACAAAGTAACTAAGTTTCTTTGAAAAATCTAGAAAACATTTAAAAGATATTTCAATATTTAAAATGTAGTCAGAAAAAATAACACACTGCATATTCCATTCCTCTTATTATAGACTAGAGGCCCGATGCATGAAATCCGTGCAAGAGTAGGCCTTCCTTCCCCCGGCTGCAGGCACCGGCTTCCCTCTGGCACCCGGGACCCGGGCTTCCCTCCAGCTGCTGGCAGGCGCAGGCTTCACTCAGAGCCCTGGCTTTGTCCTGAAGGTTGTCTGGAAGGACGTCTGGTCTAATTAGCATATTATGCTTTTATTATTATAGATTTTTTTTTTGTTAATCCTCACCTGAGGATATGTTTTCCATTGCTTCTCAGAGAGAGTGGAAGGGAGGGAGGAACTGAGGAAGGAGGCAAGAGGGGAAGAGAGAGAGAAATATTGATGAGAGAGAGACATATAACCAGTTGCTTCCTGCCCATGCCCTAACCCAGGGCAGGGAGCAAACCCACAAACCAGGTACATGCCCTTGACTGGGAATCGAACCCATGACCCTTTGATGTGCAGGCCAATACTCTAACCACTGAGCAACACCGACCAGAGCTATTTATAGATTTTGTACCTTGATCATTCCTCATGGAAGTGACTGCTGATGCTACAAAGTAACTCTCAGGGCTACAGTGAAACTACTGCTGATGTTCACTGACCCCTTACCTGGCCCTACTCCCAGGCCCAATCCTGGCCCTTGTGACCATCCTAGCATGATTTTGTTAGTGGTGGAAGTGTGTGTGTATGGGGGGAGGGGGGGGTCCTTGTCCCCACCTGTTGCTCATGGAAGTGGGATTCTTGAGATATCTCAAAAAAAAGAGAGAATTTTTTGAGATTCATATGGTAGAATGAGTGATTTTTATTTGTGTGGAATTACATCCCTGAGTTTCCAAGGCCCCCTCTCCCTCAGTCCTGCCATAGAAGTGTCGCTTTGGCTTTAGCAGGGCTAAAATCAGAGTCAGTGTCCAGAGTTTCCATTCCATGTTGGCACAATCCAATTCAGCATCAGGATAGCTTAATTTGTGTTTCCTGCCACAGTCCATCAGTCCACTGCATGCAGGGTTTCCTGGGCCACATGGCTATGAAGGAAACAAGGGAGAAAGCAAGGAAGCAGGAGCGAGAGTGCCCCATGAGCCAAGAGTCACAAAAGCAACATGAGGGCAAATTCCTTTAAGGGATTATGCATCCCCACATTTTCGTGAGTTTGCATTAGCCACACCTATTCTGTTCCCAGGTGTGACTGACAGGAACCTTCCCTGGTCATCCCAACTTCTCTACGCATGCATCTATCTCCCCTTTGTTGGACCCATTCCCCCAGTGTTCTGCAGGGAATGGACCAGTGTTTCTCTAGAGAGTGTGAAATGGCAGCTTCCTGGTTAAGCTTCCCAAATGGCTAAGCTTATCATCTCTGGCTTCCCCCTTTGCTCCTTTCCTACTATTAATAGCTAATTAATTATAATGGTATCAACTTGGTTCATTTTCCCTTTTTACTTCCATATTTCTAATATTTTCATTACTTGAGTTTTGCCTCACAGAAGAGGGATGACAGCTGTACTTAGTGAGAACTCTCCTTTCCTAGTGAAGGAGCAAACTCAAAATAAATTTCATTGGTGAGTAGTGTAGAAGTATATAGGATGAGCTTATATTTCTCAAAGAGCTGAAAGCATCACTCTAGGATAGTGATGGCGAACCTTTTGAGCTCGGCGTGTCAGCATTTTGAAAAACCCTAACTTAACTCTGGTGCCGTGTCACATATAGAAATTTCTTGATATTTGCAACCATAGTAAAACAAAGATTTATATTTTTGATATTTATTTTATATATTTAAATGCCATTTAACAAAGAAAAATCAACCAAAAAAATGAGTTCGCGTGTCACCTCTGACACGCGTCATAGGTTCGCCATCACTGCTCTAGGATGCTAGGATTTGCTTGTCTCAAAGCTTAAGTAGTTTTGAGGGTGTTATCCACTCTCTCATCAATATTAGCTAGAAAGCATCAGGGTTCTTTTTCTCTGATTCCTTGCTATGCCTTCTTAGCAAACTCAGCTTGTACCTTGCTTTTCACTTGTACTAGTAGACACCTTCCCCAAATCTTTTTATAAATTATGTCCAGGCACTTTAACAAATTAGTCTATAAGATCCCTGGTCCATCTGTAATAGGGTACTCCCTCAAAACCCAGTAACTCTGCCATGCTCATTCAAGGTGTAGTGATCAGAACACTGACCCTGCACTCCACTTGCCAGGGCTGCAGTGATGTGATCATCATGGCTGGAATATGACAGAGGATCTGGTGGGTGGGCAATGACCTAATTTGCTCCAAGTGCAACACCACTGCTCAATGAATGGACAAGCTTTCATGGACAGAGGGACCTGTGTGAGATGCCAAATACTAGTAAGTTTTGCATTACTCTGGAGGCCAGGCAGAAATGCAGTGGTGGGATCTAAACTTGCTTTGCATCTGCAATAAAACACAATGACAGCAGCCTGGTTGGGGGTTGGGGGTGGAGGTTGAGAGATTTTGAAATAGGGAGATACCTGTAAGCCTCTGAGTGCCTTCCTCTCAAATTCCTTTTGTGTTCGACAGGATTCTACCTGCTTTTCCTGAATTGCACCTCATTTGCTCTGCTTGGAATGAAGACCTTCCCTAAATATCAGCCCATATGCCTGGAGTCCTGGCACCGGGCTTCTCATACTCCAAGTTACTGCCTGGGTCCTGTTTAAATCTAGATGAGCCACTCCTCTGACTGTGGACATTCTCACTCCTAGTTACTCCTCCTCTTATGACCCACCCACCAGAGTTTCTGCCCAGGCTCTCTAAACAAAGCAAGTATACGATGAGCGTGAGAGTCCCATATCCCCTCACGTACTGCCTTTAGGGGACATCTCCATAGCAGATTAGCTCTCCTAGTCCTTGGTTTCCTCCTCTGCCTCACCAGCATGTCTCCATATGGAGCCAGCTTGAGAGGGAACACATCTGGCCATTGGACCCATGCTTACTTACTCCCAATCTAGCAGATCAGCCTGACCTATGAGTGTTGTGATTCTCAAACTGAATATATCCCTTTCATATCCACTTCTGCCCCTGACCATTAGCTTGGCTCCAGCTTTACCCCTCTAGACCCTGCTACTGTGTCCCATCCCCGCTTTACAACTATGTTGTTCAGGGTTTAAATGACTGAAGGGCCAAGACTAAGGAGAGCTAAATGTATTTGCAGTTTGGTAAGAGGAGCTCTCTTACTCATTTCCAACACAGACTTTTATTAATAGGCAGAGAATTTATTTGTAATATAGAGAATTTACTGAAAATAAACTGACCAAACACTATAATTAATGTGCCAAAAATATGGAGGTAGTTAGTTTTAGTATACAGAGTGACTGATAGGCAAAACAAACATCTACGTAGTTCTTCACTTCTCTCTGCTCTCTATCCAAGTCTCCCCATCCTTTACTTTCTTTGGAGGACAGGTTAAGAGAAAAAATAGTATTATGGTAATGAGAGTGGAATGGAGAAGTATTCTAGGACTCAAAAGCTCTTATCAACTCAAAAGATGGATCAAAGGGCTCCAAAAGGTGCACCACTGTTACAATCCCTCCCATCCCACCCCCTGCTTAGGTAAAGCTCGCCCTTGCACTTTGCAATATGACCTTGGGAAAGTCCCCTGGACCGCTATCTTACACTACACTTATCTGTAAACTAAAGTGGTGGAATAGTTGGCTTGATCAGAATCTAGATCTGTTCCCATGGTATTTTTTCGTATATACTCCATCAAATGCTGCCAAAAATTTGAGGGTGAGGCACATTCAATGGTACAGAGTTCTATCAGAAAAAAAAAAAAACACCAACTGATAGCAAGAGGTACAGTCATGTATCATAATGACAGAAATATGTTCCGAGAAAGGCGTCGTCAGGTGATTTCAGTATCGTGTGAACATCATAGGGCACACTCACACAAATCTAGGTGGTATAGCCAACTACACATCTAAGCTATATGGCATAACCTAGTCCTCCTGGCTACAGACCTGCACAGCATGTGATTATACTGAATACGACAGGCAAGTGTAACAGTGGCATTTCTGTATTTAAACATAGATAAGGCCTAGTAAAAACATGCTATAAATATAAAAAATGGTTCACCTGTACGCAACACTTACCAAGAACGGAGCTTGCAGGACTGGAAGTTGCTCTGGCTGAGTCAGTGAGTGAGGAGTGAATGTGAAGGCCTGCACATGACTGTACACTTTCCAAACACTGTACCCTTAGGCGATACTAAATTTATAAGAAGATATTTTTCTTCAACAATAATTTAATCTTAACTCACGGTAATGTTTTTACTTTAAAAATTTTTGAATTTTTAAAAAAAATTTCAACTCTTCTATAAAAAAACTTGGCTTAAAACACAAACATTGTCCAGCTGTATAACAATATTTTTCTTTATATCTTTATTTTATAAGTTTTCTCTATTTTTAAATTTTTTCAGAACTTAATTTGTTTTGTTAAAAACTAAGACACAACCACACACATTAGCCGAGGCCTACACAGGGTCTGGACCTAAATATCAGTCTTCCGCTCCACATCTTGTCCCCTGGAAGGTCTTGAGGGGCAGTAACACACATGGAGCTGTCCTCTCCTCTGAGAGCAAATGCCTTCTTCTGGAACACCTTCTGTAGGACCCGCCTGAGGCTCTTCTTTTTTTTAAAATATATTTTATTGATTTTTTACAGAGAGGAAGAGAGAGGGATAGAGAGTTAGAAACATCGATGAGAGAGAAACATCAATCAGCTGCCTCCTGCACGCCTCCTGCTGGGGATGTGCTCGCAACCCAGGTACATGTCCTTGACTGGAATTGAACCCGGGACCCTTCAGTCTGCAGGCCGACGCTCTATCCGCTGAGCCAAATCGGTCAGGGCCTCAGGCTCTGCTTGAGGTGTCACTGTTTTCAGAAACATGCCCATGATGGTTAGCTTGGGTTGTTTGTTTTTTACATCATAAATCTGCTTATAGACCAATAATGCATCATGAACATTCCTCTCTAATAATACAAACCTTTTGGTGTTGGGGGTCATTTTTCAAACTTTCTAAGGAGTGTGTTGAGGTCTGCAAAAGCTTCTGCTAAAACCTTCACTGTGAATTTTCTTGGGGGTTCGTCTTTCTTCTCCTGCAGTTTCCTTTTCTCTTGCCTCTTCACCTATGCATTCCAGTTCCAACAACTCTTCATTAGTTAATTTCTCAGGATCCACCTCTAGGAGCTCCTCAATGTCATCTCATCCACACTCAGGCTAAAGTCATTTGCCATCTCAACCATAGTCTTCATTTTTGCAACATCCTCATCCTTGACAAAGCCTTTGAAGTCATGGGTGAATCTCCTGAGTGTCTTCTTCCAGATGCCATTCATATACTCCTTGGTGACATCACCCCAAGCTCAAGTAAGGTTCTTGATGCAGTCAAAATGTTGTAATCCCTCCAGAATTACATCAGTGTCTTCCTCAGTTGCAGCAATAGCCTGGTTCAAGACCCTCCTCAGGTACTAGGCCTTAAAACCTACTATAACTCCTTGATCCATTGGTTGCATCAAAAAGGGGGTTTTGGAGGGAGACACAGCACTTGGATACTGGGATGACCGTTACCAATAAAAGAAGGATGTTCAGGAGCATTATCAATAAGCAAAATCTTGAAGGGTATGTTATTCTCTAAACAGTACTCCATTTCACTGGCAGAGCAATTCAGGAGGGCATCTTGGGAGAGGAGTTGAGTGACCCATGACTTCCATGTCCCTGTAGGAAACTGGCAATGTGTGCTTATCGATATGCTTGAACACCCAGGGGTTCTCACTCTGCCAGAGCACAAGGGTTTCAATTTGTAGCGGGCAACATTGCCCGCAAGCAAGACTGTTATTTTGTATTTAAAAGCCTCAGAACCTGGCATTGACTTGGCCTCCTGTGGAAGGAAGTCCATTCATGCATCTGTTTCCAGAATATGGAGGTCTCATCCATATTGAATATTTGCTCTGGCAGATAATTTTGCTTCACAATCAGCTTATCTAGAGTTTCCAAAAATTCCTCAGCTGCCTTCACATCAACACTCACATTATGGAATGAATAACAATACTTGAATAATTTAAACCACCTAGAGCTAGTGAAAAATTCACATCAGAGCTGGGACCAGCCTTTCCTTTCAACATCAAAAACAAATCTTTCGCTGTGGCTGTGATCCTTGTGGTGCCGAGAGGACATACTGCTGTGTCTACTCTTCCATCTGGGTCATTAGAAGTTTCTCCATATCTAACACAGGCCCTTCTCAAATTTTTGTTAGTCTCATTACCTTTGTTCTTGCTCTTCAAGATTGTAGCTATGGTGGAATGGGACATGCCTGACTGGAAAGATGTAGCCATCACTAACTGTCTACCTTTGTAGTCTTTAATCATTTTCATTTTGCATCCAGATCAGTCACTGGCAACATTAGCAGTGGATTTGTATGCGTAGGGACCACAATGAGCAAAACTACACAAGATTAATCACAAGAGAAAATGATGCAGTCAAGACGCGGTAAACACAAAATGTAGCAGGCTGCTGCTGGCATAACACTGTTTTACAACAAACTTTATTCAAGTAGGTAGAACAAGTTCACTCTAAAATAATGATAAGAAGTTTAGTACATTGAAATCATAAGCCAGTGACACAGTCATTTATATCATTACCTAGCATCATGTACCGTACATAACTGTATGAGCTGTAATTTTAAATGACTAGCAGTGCACGATTACACCAGTGTCACCACAAACACGTGAGTGATGTGCTGTGCTGTGACATTATAATGCCACTTGGTGATAGGAATTTGTCACCTCCATTATAATCTTATGGGACCACTGTTGTACATGTGGCCATTGTTGACCCAAATATGACGCATGACTGTATTATTACCACCTACACTTGCTTCCAGAAGTTTTATTGCCCCTGAGAACTCATAGCATACACCAAACTCCAAATTCTTCTTTGCGTTGTTTTAATGAAATGTTGGTTCTAAGAGGCTTGCTTAAGAGATCTTTTGGGATAGCAAACACATACTAATCAGGCAGTCTTCTTCAGCCTACTTCAAGAGACATACAGTATACATACCTCTGATTTGCTGGGCACTGTTAGTTGCTAGGAGCACAAAGATGTACAGAATATAGTCCCTGCCCTCAAGGAATTTACAGCCTAGTTGAGAAAATGCATAAACAGGTATTTTAATGTAATAGATGAGTGCTCGTGGAGAGGCATAGAGCACCCCAGGAACACACAGGAGGTGGCCAGCCCTGCCTGGAGCTTCAGAGATACTCTCTTGGAAGAGAGAAAGCCTATACTGAGCTGTGAAGAATAAGAAAGAGTCGTGTGAAAAAAATGATGGAAAAGTGGTTTAAGCAGGTGAAGAGCATCGTAAAAGTCCAAGGGAGTAAATCAGAATGTAGCACCTGCAGAACCACACATTATTCAGTATAATGGAGGCTCAGGGCACACAGATAGGCAGCAGATGGGGAGAAGGTAAGGGCCTGGGCTGGAGCAACTCAATTCCATCCTGTTGTCTCTCTTTTGAAAAGAAACCGCTCGGCGACATTATTTTATACACACAGTGGCAACAGAAATGAGTCACAGGTCTGATCACCCTTCCTTATACATGAGCAACAGACAAAGAGGTTGTATGACTCGCTCCTAATCCAAAGAGGTATAAAAACAATCACACTTTCAGTCCATGATACTGTTCTACTTTAGTACTTCAGACACTTCTCGAATGTTTTGTATAATGTGTAATTTTTAAAATGTGCAATTCTCACTTGAAACTCTAAAATATGTGGCTGAGCCACTCTGAAGACTCAAGTTTACCATTTTACTATTTCAGTGCATTAAAAGCACCATGAACTTACTCTCATGTCAGAGTGGACTTCTGTGGTGCTCAGAACTGAATTTTGTAGTTCAGTGTGATTCTAAGGAAAGCTATGTTGCAATGAAAGAAAGTCATCTTCCAACATCTTCAGTTAATCAGTTTTTGCTTTGCTGTCAACCAGTTTTTCAGTGAAAGGGTTTGATAAATAAGCAAGAAACAATGAAATGCCCTCAGGATCTGGAATGTGAAAAAATGTCTTTTTAAAAAATCTAAATGAAAAAAATATTATAAAAGTAATGCAAGACTTGGTATAAAAGGAGAAATTAAAACCACACACAGATTTTCTGGGTCAAGAAATACGTAACATTTTATTTTGAATAAATTAAAATGATGACAAACTGACTTCAGAAAGGTTTTCTTTTTCTTATTTACTTATCTATCATTTTTAAATATGTTATTATTGATTTTTACAGAGAGAGGAAGGGAGAGGGAGAGACAGAAACATCGATGAGAGAAACATGTGAGAGAAACATCGATGAGAGGGAAACATGCGAAAGAAACATCGATGAGAGGGAAACATGCGAGAGAAACATCGATGGGCTGCCTCCTGCATGCCCCCTCCTGGGGATTGAGCCCCAAACCTAGGCATGCGTCCTGACTGGGAATCAAACCAGTGATTGATGTGATTCCCAGTCAGGACACATGCCCAGGTTTGGGGCTCCATCCTTTGGTGCATAGGACAGTGTTCAACCAGCTGAGCCACTCTGGCCAGGGCAGAAAGGTTTTTCTTATTGGTCCTCCTTTAACAGTACATGAAAATATTTCTTCACGCCAGGGCAAACATAAGCTATCGCGAGTCTTTCAAAATCAAATAGATCCCAAACCTCATTATTTACATTCTATTTCTTCATCAATTAAGTTGAGGCTCTTTTCATATGTACATTAGCCATTTATATTTCTTTTGTGAACTGCTCTTTTTTATATGCTTTGTCCAGTTTTTTTTTTGTCTGTTTTTTGCTTTTTTTTTTTTACTGGATATTCATTCACCTGTCTTTTTTTCCCTTTTTCTTAAACTTTACATCAAAATATTAATTATCTCACTACACTCAGAACTAGCGTTCCATTACCTGTTTTACAGGAGGTTGTTCCTTCTTGCTTACATCAATACATGGTAAATCAGAGATTCCAAACTTTTCCTTGTAATAGTGTCGAGTAAATGGATCACAATCATAAATGAAGAAGGTTCTCCCGAGGATAGTGAGTGGCTTCCCAACGATGAAGTCTTTGGCAGTATACCATTCCAACACCTCCTGATCAGAGATTTCCAGCACACACTTAGGGAAGTTCTCTAACATAAGAGAGCAGGGAGAGAGGAAAGAAGGAATGAGGATGGGACACACAGCAGCAGGGCATTCTTGAGAACCTGACGGAGTGCAGTGTTTGGCTCTGGTCAAGGGTCAGGGCCTCCTCTGCATTCCCAGGAGAACACAGGCTGTGTACTTCCATCTGTTGACAGGACACATAAATAATACCCCAGATGGCTTTTGTAAAGTCTCTCTCCCATGATCAGTTCCAACTATCACTACAGGTCACTGATCTTAACAGAATTAATGCTCAGAAGAAATCATCACTGGAAAAAACAATAAAAGTCCTTGTGTAGAGTATTAGATCTAAAAGGAACCCAACAAGTCATCAGTGATCACATATACCATGTACTAGGTACACTACTAAATACTGAGATTACAACAATTAACAATAGAAACAACATTCCTGTCTTGATGAAGAAAGCATTCTGTTTGAAGTGACAGATATTAACAATTACACAAATAAATGGCTTCATTTCAATTGTGATCACTGCTATTGGGACAGTGTGACCTAGTCTTGTGACAGGAGGCTGGGACAGTGAGCAAGATGATTACAGTGATCCCTACATCTGGGGAATCAACACATTTTTAAAATGTAAAATCAACCTTGCTTTTTTGGAATAAATCCAATTTTGTCACACTGTTTTATGAGAACTAAGTGTTGGAAACCATAAGGTAGTCAATCAGTTCTGGTAAAGTATCACACTGCATAGCTTTAACCACAAAGCTTGGCCTCAGAACTCTGATCTCAGGAGGCAGGAGAGGTAGACTGGTATTCTCTTATTAATTGCTAAGATGGGAAAATAGAAAAGGAGGCTAACATTCTGCTATATCACACAGAAAGGCATGAACTCTAGCCCTTGATCATGCTAAAAGAAGGGCTGGTATTTTTCCAACCAGGCATAAAAGCCCCTCCTCCCAGTGTGCAGTGCCTAACCCTACTAGATCCCTTTGAGTTACCCCAGTAAGTGATGGGCAATGGGGACACAGCTCGTGACTCCATGAGTTTTCCTCAGTAAACAAGGTTCTGAGAGATCTGGGTGTCTGTGTGTGTGTGTATATGTGTGTGTGTGTGTGTGTGTGTGTGTGTGTGTGTGTGTGTTCCAGCCATTTATCCTTGTTTGCCCAACAATTATCTTTTTCATATAATGCTGGATTTATCTTACTGATATGATGTTTAGGATTTCTGCACATATGTTCATGAGTGAGACTATAGTTCTTTTTTCTCATGGTGTCTTTAGTTTTTTTTAACAATGAATGAATGAAGTTCTTTTTCTTTTTTATGAGTTTATATGAAGCTTGAAATTATATGTTCTTTAAGTATTTGGCAGCCAGCTCTGCCACAGAGCCTTCTTTAGTCACTCCAGCTCCCATCTCTTCTTCTGAGCTCTGTCTACATGACATAACTAGTTATATAATCAGATAGTCTTGGACACTTGTGTTATTGTTTAATGGCTTTGTGTACTAATGTGACCTGTTTCCCCAGTCACTAGAAGGGACTTAAGGACAAGGGTTCTAGGTCTGGAAGTTATTTTCATTTTCTCCTCCACAGCACTTAGCACATGAACTAGTTCCCATAGCAGACACGTAACTCTTGTTTAACTGAATTTAGTAAGAATCATCCATTGGATAAATGGCTTTGAGAGTCTATTAAACATCAACTCTACACTCCTTCTAGTTAAAGGAATTATTTACTTAGCTGATGGAAGCTTAGCTTTTTCTATCCTGCTGCATGACTAACAATAACTTTTACAAAAACATATGTTTCCTACCTCTTAAAAGAACCCTTCACATGTTAACATGCTGCCTCTCCATGTAACTGATGAAAACTTTGTTACAATTTGGGAAGTTATAGAACAGGATGATTAGTGTTATTTTTATTAAGTTGACTTGGGTGACATTGGTCAACATGAACATACAGGTTTCATGTGTGGGTTCTATGTTAAAAAATCTGTATATTGCACCATGTGTCCACCGCCCAAAGTCAAATCTTCTCCTCTCACCTTATATTAGGACTTCTCTCCCCACCCCCATCCCTCTGGCAACCACCACACTACTGTTTGTGTTCATAAGTTTCAGTTTTATATCCCACACATGAGTAAAATCATATGGTTCTTAGCTTTTTCTGATTGACTTATTTCACTTAGCATAATGTTCTCAAGGTCCATCCTGTTGTTGCAAATGATGCTATTTCATCCTTTCTCATGGCTGAATAGTATTCCATTGTGTGTATGTACCACATCTTCATCCAGTCCTCTATCACAGGACACTTTGGTTGTTTCCATGTCTTGGCCACTATGAATAATGCTGCAATGAACATAGGGGTGCATATATCTTTGCGAATACATGATTTCGAGTTTTTTGGGTATATACCCAGGAGTGGGATTGCTGGGTCATATGGTAGCTCTATTCTTAATTTTTTGAGGAATCACCAGATTGCTGTCCATAGTGGTGTACCAGTCTACATTCCCACCAGCAGTGAATGAGGGTTCCCTTTTTTCCACAACCTCTCCAACACTTGTTGCTTGTCTTGTTGATAACGGCCACTCTAACAGGTGTAAGATGGTATCTCATCATTTGAATTTCCCTAATTGCCAGTGAGGTTGAGCATCTTTTCATATATCTATTGGCTGTTGTATGTCTTCTTGGGAAAGATGTATTTTCAGGTCCTCTGCCCACTTTTTATTGGATTGTTTATTTATTTGGTGTTGAGTTTTATGAGTTCTTTATATATATTGGAAATTAAACCTTTGTCAGAGCTACTATTTGCAACTATCATCTCCCATCTGGTTGGCTGCCTGTTTGTTTTGTTGTCCGTTTCTTTTGCTGTGCAGAAGCTTTTTAGTTTGATATAGTCCCATTCGTTTATTTTTGCCTTTCCTCCCCTCTCCTTTGGGGTCAAGTTCACAAAATGTTCTCTACAACGCAGGTCCATAAGTTTGGTACCTATAGTTTCTTCTATGTAACTTATTGTTTCAGGTCTTATATTTAGGTCTTTGATCCATTTTGAATTAATTTTTGTACATGGGGACAGAACAGGATGATTATATATTGAAAATTTTAGATGTAGGCCACATGGATAAAGCAGAGACAAGCGTGGAACCTGAGAGTTCAAGGAACTCGGTTTTAGTGACACTTTTTTTCAAGGTCTGCTAACAGTTCCATTCTTTCTTTTAATTTACTGTAAATCTAACTTTTATTAGTTCCAGATGGCAGAAATTTCAGGCTCATTTAAGGAATCTGAAAGGCCAAAATTAGTACCTCAGTCCTAATGTCTTAGGACTCTAAGAGGGCTGGATAGTAGGCTATATATAAGAATATGACAGGCAGCAGCCAAACTCTGTTGAACCAGGGCACAGATCCAGTTGTTGCTAGCACGGAATACAATCTGTGTTAGCAATTATTCTCATTTTTTCAAAAAAAGAGATTTTAAATGTTAACTCTCTTAATGTAAAACAATTCTACTCCCTTTTACTCTCTTCAGCAATCTCACTCTCTTCTACCTCGCAAGCAACCATTCTAACGTGCAGCTTTTTTATTATAGTGTATTATGTATATTGTTTTGTGTGTATTTTACTTTATGCAAATGTTATTGCATTATACATCTCTTTTTACTTTTTTTCTACACAGCACTATGTTTTTAAGATGCACCTATTTGCTTTCTTGTACATTCTGTTTATTGCTTCTAACACTACATATTTATCAAGGTATACCTTCATCACATTTTGTTTATCCACTCTCCCAATGATAGAAATCTCCAACTCCTTACCCCCAAATAACACTGCATTCTTTTTTAAACACTGTGCAGGCCAAGAATTTAGCCTTCAGATGGCCGCTTTGTTTATAACCTTTAAGACAAACCTCTTGCTCAATACCTGGAATTTCTTATCTCCTAGCTCCCAAAAAAATCAATGAATATTTACAGAGTTCTGTCAGCCATCCAACCATGAGATATGTCATATGCCACCAATATGGCATTTTTATAATAGAACATTCTTTTTAAAATATATTTTTATTGACTTCAGAGAGTAAGGGAGAGGGGGAGAGATTTAGAAACATCAATGATGAGAGGGAATCATTGATTGGCTGCCTCCTGCACATCCCCTGGGCATGTGCCCTGAATGGGAATCGAACCATGACCTCCTGGTTCATAGGTTGATGCTCAGCCACTGAGCATGCACACCAGCCAGGCTAAGAGAACATTCTTAAACTACAAAGTCAATAACTAAAGCAAGCCTACGTATCGTAGAGAAATACTGATGTAAGGCAGGTGCCACCTGCGTTTTGTTGTGGCCTCACTCTCCAGTCCACTAGGTTACTTTACACCAGCAAAGAAAGAGCAAGCGTTCACACAGTGGCGCTACACTCTATGAGCCACAGACATGCCTTTTCCAATCCTAAGTCATCCCACATAGAAACTCCTTTTGTCACAGAGTTGAGGCAAGAAGCAAAGTCAAAAAAAGCACATAAGGAAATGAAAAGCTGTATCTGTGAATGAAAAAGCTTGTTTCAGAAATGCACAAAAGTCTGATATTAAGTTGCGTTAGTTCAGAAGCCTTGATCTCCCACACTTTCATGAATCTCCCACTGCTGTTTTGTTTTTGTTTTCTGACTTGGATATCAGTCCTCTCCACCAGACCATTTCAGAGGGGAGCCTGAACCAAGGGGGCAAGTAAAGGGCAAAAATTAAGGGAAAGCAGTTTTTAGTCCCTTTAAGAACACACCAAGAGCCTCCTAAGTGTAAAGGGAAATGACCACACTGGTTTAGAATACTCCTCTAAAATTCAAAAAAAGGTCCAATTATCAGAAGATAAACCCAACCAAACGTACTTGCATCCACCAAAACCTTGGGCATACGCTGGCGGTTCATCAGGACCGGGAAGGGATCACGCCCATCATTCCGTTCATGGATCTCTCGAATTTCTACCGTATCATCCATAAGATAGTAATGAATGATGTACTTCCGACATTCACCGAACATGCTGTCTGTATCATCCCAGATCGCATAAAATCGAAGAACCTTTGAGAAATCCAAAGTAGTGACTTAAATACGAATTCTATAAGTGGAGACTTTAACTTAGCTACTTTGGCATTCATATATCAGACAATAATGAAGAGATTAGCTAGAAAGACAACGAAGCAATCTCAAATGGTTAAAAAAAAAAAGAAATTTTTACCAAACATACAAAAACATCTGAAATTATGTATCAGATGTCAACAGCTGGAAAATATTAATAGGCTTATAAATCTGTGCTGAGAAAAAATATTCACTTTGATCCAAAAATATTAGTCAGGGAAAGAGAAGTTGAATTAAAAGAGCAATGGATCCTTTATACAGTTACTAATAAAGGTGCATGTGAATGGTTTGTATGTAATTAATATGGAAAGAATTTTCATTTACTTATCAGTCTTTTTTTAGTTTCATCAACACATATCTTCTAGTAATATCAATAACACAATCTTTAAATACAAAGTAATAACAGATATATGATTGATATAAAGAATATCCTTAAAAAGACTATGATAGTGCTAGGTAAAATTTTCTGAACTAAAAGGAATTACATTTCTGAGAGAAAAAAAACAGCAAAGAAGCATTGAGGGTGATCTTTCCCTTCAGCACACAAAGGAAGACTGAAATCTCCTACACACCATGCCCACCAGGGGGAGCACAGGAAGGCTGGAAGAGAATTGGAAAATACCCAGAACATTCTGTACTCACACATTAACATAAAACTTAACAAGAATCATCTGTAATGGAATACTTCTGTGAAATTACTATTTGAACATTAGAAATCTACATATATGGGAAATAAATAATCCATTTAAGGTTTCCCCAAAGGATTCTGTTGAGGTTAACTCACATTTGGGAAATAAGTAGCCAGCTGGAAATATAAAGTGGAAAGAAGATGTAGCTCAGGAATGCTCTAAGATTTAAAGGTTTGGTGGAAGTCGTAAGACTTATTTCCACAATCTTCTTTGGATCTCTATAAAACTTTGGCATTCCTAGCCCTCTAACTCTAGATAAAATCCGAAAAATAGCACTGTATCCAAATGGTTATATTATAGGTGTGATGTTTCAAAACACACACACACACCAAAATAGTTTGCTAATAAACATTTCCACACTTGGAAACGAGTTAACTTACCAAGGTGCCTGAGTCACTTACTTGTTTGTCAAAGGTGAGAAACTGCTTGAGTTGATCAAAGTCCGATGGAGTGACATACTGATGAAGAGGCCGTTTCCGAAGTTCTGTGTAAGGATCCAGAGCCATCTTCCCAGGTGGATTTAATTCAATTCCTTGACTTTCCAAAAATTCCTAAATAATTCAAAATTAATACTGATCACCTTTCTTGAAGCTTCTTCAAGTATTAACTGATGGAATAAAAATAAGTGTAATAATTTCTATACCACTGCCAGGGTTAACCATTAATTTGCACCTTGAGCATGTATTTGCAGTACTGAGCCTCCAATTGACCCAACTCAATAATGCAGACAATAGCTGATTATTACCTAAAGTGTTCTATATTATAAAAATGACGGGCAATAAGAGAAGCTCCAAATATAACCTCAGATCAATGGAATTTAGTCAGGTGCCTGAGCACAGACTAAGGAATACTTACATACACAAATCTGAAACCTAACCAGTTTCAAATATGTAATTTATATCAGGTATAGGGACAAACCGCACAATGGCAAAGTTCAGCTGAAATCAAATTCCCAACTTTCCAACTCATTTAAAACAAGTCTATGATTAGGTCTCCCCTGCAAAATAAAAAAAAGCAAGCATGCCCACTGGTTTAGATCAGAAAACGTTATATAGCAAACCAGGAAAGGCAAATCAAGTGTTCACATCTCACCAGAAAAAAAGTTAAGGAAAGCATTTGAACCTGACTTGATTTTGAATTCTATTTTGCTAATTATGAGTAAATATAATACTGTTTTCAGAGTCACTATATCTTTTAATACAACTTGACATTTCTTTTTAAAAGAACCATAATGGATTATGCTTTTTTGAGAATCAGAAAAGAACAACTTCATGGGTTCTGTTTACATTCTGGAACTAGAAATTAACCTGAAATCTAGGTTTCTTTGGGGAAGTGTGTAGTTTGCTTTTGGAGAATTCAATAGAAAATATATAGAACACAGGACCAAAATATTTGGGTTCTAGTATTAGCTCTGCACTAACTTGCTTGTAATCTTAGTATTTCAAGTTTACTAGGCAGTCTCCAATATTCTTTCAATATTAACATATTATGAATTTTAATGTCTACTACTAAATCGACTAAGCTGGAGATACTGACTGGCAATAAAAATTCTCCTCTCCTTTGAGGTGGTGTATTAGTGTAGCAGGATTATTGGTTGAGATACTTAATGTGTTGTACTCTTTTCTGTTGCTTTCAACAGATAACCAGGCCCTTTGTTAACCTTACCTTAGGAATTTGGGCAGGAATTGAGAAGCTTCCTAAGGATGACAGTACTTCCTATCTCTTAGATAAAGCCTAAACTCTTTGATGAGATTATTTTAAAGGAGGGGAGAGAAGGGAATGTCTTTAAGGGCAAAAGGACAGAAAGGGGCAAATTCCCCCAGACTAGAAAACAGACACAGTTGGTGGTTCTCAGAAGAGCAAGACTCTATATGTGATCTGTAGGGACGCTCCGAGCACCTGTGCAGCCAGGTACATTTAATCTCAGGCATTCGGAGTTCCAGTGTCTTACCTAGTACCAAACATCAGGGTGGTGTCCTTGGTCACTGGACATGTGAGCCCTGCCTATAGGACTCCTTTAAGTCTGGGAATGCTTCCTTGTTCTTAGGGCTTGAAAACTTTGGCAAAGCTGAGGGTGAACAGAAATACGAGCTCAGTTGGACTGGGGCTCAAGTAGGTTTTAAGTCACTTTTTAATATAATATTTTTTGCACATCGGCATTTGTGGAGTAGAGTTCATATCTACTTTACTAGCAGTAATACTTTAGTGAAGAGCCCGGCCAGTGTGGCTCAGCAGTTGAGTGTCGACCAAGGAACCAGGAGGTCGCTGGTTAGATTCCCAGTCAGGGCATATGCCCCGGCTGTGGGCTTGATCCTCAGTGTGCGGCAGGCAAGAGGAAGTTGATCAATGACTCTCTCTCATCATTGATTTTACTCTCTCTCTCCCTCCCCCTTCCTCTCTGAAATCAATAAAAATATTTTTAAAAAATACTTTAGTGAAGGTAATAAATTCTATTATCGCTGATTTCTGGAGCTTTATTTTTTAATGTGTTCAGTTCATTCTGTCTATAGGACCAAACATTTATTTGGAGTAATGAGGAGGGGTAAGAAGGGATGGTGGTGATGATGATATGTTTAAAGAGAGGTGATTTCTAATTCAAATCACACCCTAAAGACAGCTATCTTCCTTATCCATCCATAGGTCCAGCCCTAATGAAAACCATCAAATTAAATAAGATGTGTACACATTTTAAACTGTTTAAGGAGCCAACTTCTCACCTAACATATCAATTACTGAAAACACAATTCAATCTAATTATCAGTGCCCGAAATACACAGCTCTAGTCTATTATCAGTCATTACAATATTCACAAATTCTGTATTTGCAAATTTACCTACTTCCTAAAATTTATTGGTCTTTCAGACATGCATGCAGTGATGAAAATCTGAGTTGCCTAATGCACACATTCATAGCTGAGGTTGAACAAAGTGAGATACTGCCGTGTTTCAGCTTTTGTATTGAAAAAGTATCCTTTTTGTGGTCTCTTTAGTGCCACTTTTTCTCACTTTGTGCATTTGTTGGTGATTTTGCTGTTTAAAATGCCCCAACCTTAGTGCTGACGTACTGTCTCATACTCTACATGAAAGAAGGCTGTGATATGTACTTAATGTCACTAAACTATACATCTAAAATTGTTAAAGTAATAAATTTTATGTTATGTATATTTTACCACAATTTTTTAAAAGTCAGGCTGATGTCCCTGAAGGAGGAAATACATGTGTGAGATAACCTTCATTCAGGTGTGAGTCTGATGTTAATGAATCAACAGTATATTTTAAAAGTGGCATTCTGAAACAGAAACACATTAAACAAGTTTATGTATCCAATGGGTTGATGAAAACGTGGTGACCAGAGACTTGTAGGAACCTAACCCTGTATTTCTCCTTGGAGCAATGGTGCAGTGTTTGCTAATGAAGTGTTTGTGGTAACTTTATAGAACAAAAATACCATGAATATTAAGAACTGACTGTAACTGGTTTAGATCAACTGCTCAATGATCAATTTGCAAATGTTCAAATTGTCCAGAGAGACACAATTGTGAAAATAAATTTACTAACTCAACTTAAAGTAACATTTTATAATTTCTCATTTTTGGTACAATTCTGAAGCTGCCTATGATTTAAAGGACCTAAAAAACCTAAACAATGACAGAACAAAACATGCTTGAAGGGGACAATATCTCAAAGATGGTCTAGCACAGGGGTGGGCAAACTTTTTGACTCGAGGGCCACAATGGGTTCTTAAACTGGACCGGAGGGCCGGAACAAAAGCATGGATGGAGTGTTTGTGTGAACTAATATAAATTCAAAGTAAACATCATTACATAAAAGGGTACGGTCTTTTTTTTTTTTTAGTTTTATTCATTTCAAACGGGCCGGATCCGGCCCGCGGGCCGTAGTTTGCCCACGGCTGGTCTAGCACCTCAACCTTCTGTAGAATTTTTCTCTGTTGCTTTGGGATGACACAGGTGCCGTGGCTCCTTTTCTTACTTCCTTGAGGTCTTTGTTCACCTGTCACCTTATCTGTGAGGCCTTCCCTGACCAGCCTTCATATAGAGCAACTCCAACTTCCATCCCATTTACTCTGATTTCGTTTCTTCGATAGCTCTTATAAGCATCTGACACATTATAAATTTATTTATTGTTTCCTCCTCCAACCAGAATGTAATCACCTCCATAAGGGCAATTCTTTATACTTAGCACCTATGACAGTGCCTGGCACATAGCAGGCACTCGATAAGTATTTGCTAAATAAATTACTAAATTAAAAAGATAAATGAGTGAATTCCTAAGAGCTCAGTGCATGGTAAAAACTAATCTTATCTGGCATTAGGTAACATGAGATTAAAGGTATAAAATGACTGAGAAACTATATTTGCTTCTAGTGCTTTATTTTTAAAAAATATATGTTTTTATTGATTTCAGAGAGGAAGGGAGAGGGAGAAAAAGACAGAAACATCAATGATGAGAGAGAATCACTGGTCAGCTGCCTCTGCAAAACCCCAATTGGGGACTGAGCCCAAAACCCCGGCATGTGCCCTGACCAGAAATCGAACCATGACCTCCTGGTTCATAGGTTGACGTTCAACCACTGAGCCACATGCATACATTTTGTGCTTTTAAAAAAGGGGGCCTCTCTCTCTCTCTGGTAAGAAAATCCATATTTATGAAATAGAGAAAACAAAAGATTTTTGTCAATATAAAAAAAGTGTTTTCCTTTAAAAATGGTTTTATTTCAGGAATTCTTTAGAGAGCAAGTGTCCCTATAATATAGCAAGTATGATTTACAGAAAAAAAATATAAATTACACAGAAAAATTTAGGCTCATATCTGCTAATAGAGATAGTACTATTTTTGTGAACTCAAACTTCAGGTACATTGTCCAATGCATCTTTCCTATTTCCACCCCATCAAGGGTGCTACCTCCTCTATCACTGCATAGTTTTGGCACATATACAAATACCAAATCAACCTATATAATAATCCATACAAGGCAGATTATCTTACTCTAGTAAGTGATATGTATCCTTCCATAAATTAGAATGCCTCAGAGACCACAACTTCCAAAAATATATACTATACCTGTGTGAATCCATCACAGTCAACAATGTGGAAAGTTCTGCCATAAACTGTAATGTTTATTCCTCGGTTTAGGTCTTTCCAATGGTAATGGTCTCCCCGGTCGTTCTTGGGTAAGCGCTGACGTTTGATTAGCTTGCCTTGAGGGATCCCAGAGTTTTCCACAAGGGGCTCCATGACTGACATGCTGTCATCTTCCAGGTAGTAGTAAATGTGCACCTGACGGATCCTATAGTGTTCGTCAGTGGACATAGAAACATCTTCTTGAAAATAGGCATCAAACTTCAGTACCTATAACACATAAGGGAAAAAAAAATGGTGTTGCATTAGTTTCTCATCCAGAAAATGTCAAGTACCCTCCTGTAAAGAGAAATCACTCAGAGGGATTTGAATATTCATCACTCCTATCTACTAAATCAAAGATTGCCAAATTATGGTCCATGAGTTAAATATACCCGTCACCTACTCTTGTACACAAACTAAGAATGTTTTTTATACATATTTAGGTGATTAAAAATCAATACAATAAAATTTCACAACACATAGAAATTATATGAAATTTAAATTTCAGTATTTACAAATAACGTAATTACACAAATAATTAACATTTATTTGCTAATGGCTGCTTTCCCATTACAACGGCAGAGTTGTGAGTAGTTGTGATCGAGAGACCATTTGGGCTGCTGCTATGGTCTGAATTGTGTGTCCCCTCTCCCAAATTTATATTGAAGCCCTGACCCTCGATGTGACTATATTTGGAGAGTCTTTACAAGTTAATTAAGCTTAAATGAGGTCCTAAGGGTGGGGACACTAATCCAATGGAAATAATGGCATTCTCCCCTGCCCCCCACTCTCAGCACATACCGAGGAAAGGCCATGTGAGGACAAAGCAAGAAGGCAGCTGCCTGCAAGTCAGGAAGAGTGCCCCCATCATAAACCAAATCAGCAGGAAGCTTGATCTTGGTCTGCTAGTCCCCAGAACAATGAGAAAATAAAGTTCTATTATGTAAGCCACCTGTCTGTTATTTTATTACAGCAGCTCAAGCAAACCAAGACACTGCAAAACCCAAAATATTTTCTATGGGCCCTATAATGAGTTTGCTGACTTCTGCTCTAAGTGCTCAAACTATGTGTAGACTATTTACTAATGTGTTCCTTGATACGATGGCTTAAAGACCTTCACTGTACTAGCTGCACGTCCATGGCAAAAACCTCTCTAAAAATTTTTGGAAAGAGTAAGAAATTTGGACAAGATTATGACTTTTTATTTCAAAATGAAAATGAAGGCTCAAGTCCATTTCTTTAGAAGTGGAGCCCCTTACATATTCATACTAAAAACATTATTAAAAGTTTCTATGAATAACTCTCAAATCATCAATCCACCACAGAATCCCCCACGGTTGGCATGTAAATTGTACTCAGAAATATATATGATAGAGCAAACCCTAGGTCCTCTGGAGAACACCAGTATTGATGTGAAGTCAAATGGCATGTCTATTGTACATTTAAAAATATGTAAAAATATTATAAAAAGTCTATGTTGACAGGCTTTGGGATGAATTTTATAAATATCTGTTATTCTGTTTCTTTTTTTTCAATATATTTGTATTAATTTCAGAGAGGAAGGCAGAGTGAAAGAGAGATAGAAACATCAATGAGAGAATCATTGATAGGCTGCTTCCTATACACCCACACTGGGGTTCAAGCCTGCAACCCAGGCATGTGCCCTGACCCAGAATCAAACCATGACCTCCTGGTTTATAAGTTGACACTTAATCACTGAGCCACGCTGGCTGGGCTATTCTGTTTCTATTTTTATTATTTCTTTTCAGGGAGACAAAGTATTAGAAGGATGTTTTAGGTAAGAAAGTGTTAACCCAAACCTCTACTAGAATAAGAGCAACAAAACAAGGAGATCCTCCAGTAAAGACTCAAATATGGCTCAATGAATAGAAAATACAGAACAATTTTATACATGAGTGCTGTAGCTAAAAAGGTATAGTCTCTATTGTGGAAGAACAAGATAAAAACCAAAAGAGAACAGGCAACTTCACAGGAGAAACATGAACATAATGGAATGAAGGCCTTAAAATTCATAATAAAAAGATGAGATGGGTTAATGTAATAGAATGTAAAAGGAAAAAATAATATGGTGAAAGCAAAATATAAAAGTCATTTTATAGTAACACTTTAGATGTTTTTTAAGAAAACTGGGGACATGATCACTAAGCGGGGATAGGATCAGTAATTCATATATGAAATGGTCTTTATTTGAGCTGCAGATTAATAAATACACAAATGTTAGAGCCAGACATAGTCAGCTATTCAAACTTCCCTCATTTTACAAGGAAGGAAACTGAGACTCAGGGTGGTACCGTGGCTTGTCTGAGGCCACAGAAGGGGGCGGAGGGGGGGCATAGCTGGGACTTGAAGCTCAGTCTGTAAACTCACAGCCCAAAGTTCTCTCCATATACCTCACTACTTCTTAGATAACAGTGCTAGAGTGGTTCAGAAAAGGAACTGTGTAGCTAACATGGTCAGAAAAAGTTTAAGAGGAGGGGACAAGGGTGTATTCTAGCACAGCAGCAGAGGAAGGAAACCCAACAGCAGTATGCAGACCGTGATGGAGGAGGAAGGTGCTAGGCCTGGCGATCAGGCTGAAAGCCCCTCCAGTAGTCCAGGTCTATAGCAATACATGACCAGCGATGAAAAAACGAAGAGTTGATTTGGGTGGTGATGAGGAAGCAGAAGGATGGAAGCCAGATGAGGTATTGAGAAAACACAGAGCTAGGAATATAGTGATGATTCTCACAGAAATAGAGATATTAAGAAGATAATTTTGGTAGGACAGATGATGAGCTCAATTTCAAGCTTGCTGAGTTTAAGTTGATATTGCAAGGGGCAATTTGGAATGCAGGACTGGGTCTGGAAAAGAAGTCAATATTAGAGGGAAATCAGGATGATTCAAACATTCTGACCCAAGCAAATGAAAGGACGGAATTGCTGTCATACTGATATTGGGAAGATTGCAGTGGAGCAGATTTGGGGGATGAGGAGACAAATCGGGAGTTAAGTTCTGAACATGTTTAGTTTAAGGTGTCTATTAAACATTAAAAAAGAGATGTCAAATAGGCAATTACAAATTATAGGCACAGAATATCATCATATAAAGGACATTTCAAGCTATGCATCTAAACCAAAAGAATAAGCAGACAGAGAAGTCCAAAGACTGAGCCGTATGGCACACCCATGTTCCTGCCATCTGCTTTCTAAGATTGAAAGGGATGAAAATGCCTTTGGCAACAGGAACTTGGCCTCAGAATGGGAGGCAGGGAGGAAATACAAACACACTCTTTAAAGAATAAAATAAACTGAATTTCTTCTATTTAAAATAAAAATTTTTAAATGATATGCGTTACTTATAAACAAATCTTCTAGCCCTAGCCAGTTTGGCTCAGTGGATAAAGCATCGGCCTGTGGACTGAAGGGTCCCAGGTTTGATTCCAGTCAAGGGCACATGCCGTGGTTGTGGGCTCGATCCCCAGTAGGGGGTGTTTAGGAGGCAGCCGATCAATGATTCTCTCTCATCATTGATGTTTCTATCTCTCTCTCCCTCTTCCTTCCTCTCTGAATTCAATAAAAATATATTAAAAATAAAATAAAAGGATAAAATCTCAATTAAAAACACACAAATCTTCTAGACTATGTCACATGATCATTACAATTGAATCCTAATTCTATGTGCATCTACAGTAGTGAACTATGACCACATAATCATTTTGTAAAATCTAAACAATTCCTTCTGAAACAAAAAGAAAAATTAACTAAGGTAAAGCTCAGTTTTTGCTTTATATTCACTTTAGTACATTCAGACTGTATAGAGAAAAGAAGTAACTGGTTACATATACACGAATGACCTGGTGCATGGATTCGTTCACAATGAAAGGAAATTAATTAGAAGGTGGCCAGTGGGGCGGTACTGGGTGAGACTGGCCAGACACTCCCTGAAGCCAACCTCCCTCAGTCCCTCCCCAGCGTCTGCTGAGTGAGCAGGGTCCCTCTGGCAGGTGGGGTCCCTTGGCCTGACCTGCGGGGACCAGGCCAAAACCGGCTCTCTGATATCCCCCGAGTGGTCCCGGAGTGTAAGAGGGCCCTCTGCAAAGTTGCTGTCATAAGAGGGTGTGGAACGCAAATGCAAGTGTACAGTAAACCAGATTCAGGACTGACAGTGCCCCAGCAACAACATAACCCACGGCTGAAGGTGGAATCCCGCAGCCCTGTGAGGAATCAAGCTCCCTCCTCTCTGCTTTTGGGGTGTGTCACCCGAGAACCACCGCTGCCAAGTCACTGCAGCTCAGCAGCTCCTGCGTTGAGTGTCTGCCCCCTGGTGGTCAGTGCATGTCATAGCGACTGGTCAGATGGTCGGATACTTAGCATATTAGCCTTTTATATATATAGATGATATATTTGGTACTAATCGAAGAAATTGACTATTCAGTTAATTAGGGCACAAAATTTTCAAGTTCTCTGGTTATTTGGGAGTTTGTTTTCTGACATAAATGGTAAGTGGTAAAAATTTTATCTATTAAAACATCCCCGAGGAGTGTTTTTCTGTCTTTACATTCAGCTCTGATCACTTAATATGGATCAGTTTGTGCAATAAACACTTGGATTTTCTCTGGCATATGACCTACACATATAGCTAAAACTACATGTTTTCAATATGTAATTCATGTTACAGAGAGCCAAGTTAATATGTGAGGTCTCAGTAAAATAATACTCTAACTCCTAAAATATTTATTTGATGGTTAATCAAAAAAGTACTTATTGCCCTAGCTGGTTTGGCTCAGTGGATAGAGCATCGGCCTGCGGACTAAAGGGTCCCAGGTTCAAGTCTGGTCAAGAGCACAGGCCCGGGTGCTCGATCCCTGGTCAGGGGCATGCAGGAGGCAGCCAATCAATGATTCTCCCTCATCACTGATGTTTCTATCTCTCTCCCCTCTCTGAAATCAATAAAAATATATTAAAAAATAAAATCAATAAAAACATATTTTTTTAAATGTGGTACATTTACACCATGGAATACTATGCAGTTATAAAACAGAAGGATCTCTTACCCTTTGAGACAGCCTGGAGGGACCTGGACACATTGATGTTTTTCTCTCTCTCTGCCCCTCCCTCCTTCCCTCCCTCCCTCCTTCCTTCCACTCTCTAAAAATCAATGAGAAAAATATCCTCAGGTGAGGATTAACAACAACAACAAAAATTCATCTCATTTTTAAAACTAATGTTTATTGAGTATCAATCACAGGAAAGCTAGTCCAGGAGGGGGGAAACAGCATGTGCAAAGGCCCTGTAATGGGGGAGGGGGGTATGCTACAGTTTCAACAGAATAAGGAAAACAAATCAATTGTGAATGAAACACAGTGGGTTAGTAAAAGCTAGGCTCAGAGGAGGGTGGAGAAACAGCAGGGAGGGCCAGACCCAGTAGGACTGTGAGGAACCTGTAGAGTTGGGTCTTAGCCTACACACTGGGAAAGCCATGAGAATGTTTTAGGTCAGTACGTGACAATCTGATACCTACTCCTTTTTTAGAATAAACACCTTTATTACATGAGCTAAGAATGGAGGGAAGAGGATTTATTTGCTTTTCCAGTCCTTTGATTTTCCTCAAATAGAACTCCAGCTCCTTGCCCTCGAGCACATAGCCCTCTGCTCAGCCACACTGGCCTGGTCTTGAAGCGATGCATGAAAGAAGGTTGCCCTGCTGGAACTGCTCCTCCAGAAGATGGCAGATTTTTGCATTCTTTTTCCTTTCATCATATTTCTTCTGAATTTTCTGATTGTTTTTTCTTCAAAATCTCTTCCTCTTCAGGAGTCAGCTTGGCCCCTTCTTGCAGCCCAGGGGCAGTGCGTAGTGGGACTCATACCACTGTCGGTACGCTGTGCTGTCAACAAGCACAATGCAGTTCTTTACTAGGGTCTTGGTGGGGACCACCTTGTTGTTGGATGCATTGTAGACAACATCAATAATCCTTGTTTTGCGCATACAACACTCTGAGCCCCAGGAGAAGTTGCCCACGTCCAGCCTCAAGGCTAGGTACTTCTTGTTGCCTCCGGGCACTCGGACTGTGTGTATGCGGAGGGGTCCAATCTTAGTGTTGTTTCGGTTCTTGTGGTAGGGCTTTCTCTTGCCCCTGATCTTGCGGCGCCAGCTGGAAAGAGAAAACGCAAAACTGATACCTACTTTTAAAAGATAAGCCTGCCTGCTAATTGGAAAGTTAATTGTAAGTAGAGAGATGAAAATAAATGAGCAAAGTAGTTATACATTTTAGAAATGGAAATGATAGAGCTTGTGAGGGAAAAGAATCAAGGATGACTTTCAGGTTGGGGGACGAAAGCAGCTAGGTGGATAGCGGTAATATTTACTATACTGGTTAAGAGAGTCTGAAGGCATTTTCACAGAAAAATGACATAATGTGCTTTGGGTACTAAACCAAGCACTGGACATGCTACGAGCATAAAAAAAACAGGTGTGGGACTACTACAAAGGTTAACAGTATGTTAACAGTTAACATATTGCTTGTTTGAACTATGACAGTGTAGAGGAAATGGAAGTGAGATATACTTGAATTGGCAACTCACTGAAGGGGAAGAAAACCTGAAATGGCTTGGGTTTCACACTTTGATTACCTAGTGGAGCCATACAGAAAGAGCACATCTATAAGAAAAGGTAGTGGTCTGGGTGAAAGACATACAGAACCTGAGGTGCCCACAGCTCATCCAGGTGGAGATATCTTATGGCATTTTCAAAAAGGTCAGAATTGGAAGTATCAATAGTAGTCTACTTTGAGATGACAGTTGAAACCATAAAAGTGGGCAAAATCTCTCTGAGGAATCTATATGTATAAAAGGCTAATATGCTAAGTGTCCATCTGGGTAATGACATCACATAGCAATGCCTGGCTTCCTCTCCCTAGCGACGTCTAGCCTCCTTGCAGTTTCTTCAGCCCAGGAACACGACTTGCTTTATAGCCAGGTGCAAACATTTCACACTTTAACCAAATGTCTGTGAAGCGTTTTCCCGTGCCTCATCTCATTTGATCCTCACAGAAGTCCTGGAGTAGGTAGATAGGAGACTCAGTGGAATCCTATTTTCTTTTCATTAGCCAGAAAATGGAGATTTAGAAAGTTTAGAAACTTGACCCGACTGAAAAGAAGTAAGAAATTGTGGACCTTGGAAATGACTTCATGTTTTCTCACTGCGCAGGATATAGTCAAACACTGCTGCAGTTAAATATTTTACCCTTTGTTCTCCCTGCATTATCTACAATAATAATCTTTGTGTTGATATTTACTGCTGTGTTGCTGACAATTACCTGAAAGAGAAGTTGGGGTGCTTCATTGGGCTGGAAAAAGTTTAGCTAAATCAGAGAGCAGGTCTAATTAAGCAAGTTTATTCTATCTACACTAATAAAAGAGAAACATGGTAATTAGCGTACGACTGCTACCCTACCCATTGGCTAATCAGCATATCCTTATGCAAATTAACTGTCAGCCAAGATGGCGGCCGGCAGCCATGCACTGAAGCGAACAGGGAGGCTTGCTTGCTCCAGTGA
>NW_005371660.1:226938-237586 GCF_000412655.1 Myotis brandtii
TGACAGGGGGCAGCGCCCAAACCCCCTGATCAGCCCTGCTCTGTGCGTGACAGGGGGTGGAGCCGCAGACTCCCCATCGACCCTGCCTTGAGTGTGACAGGGGGCGGTGCCCCACCCCCCAATCAGCCCTACCCTGAGCGTGACTGGGGGTGGCATTGAAACCTCCCGATCTGCCCTGCTCTGTGCATGACAGGGGGCGGCGCCCCAACTCCCCAATCGGCCCTGCTCTGAGCCTGACCAGGGGCTGCACCTAGGGATTGGGCGTGCCCTCTGCCACCCGGGAGCAGGCCTAAGCCAGCAGGTCATTATCTCCCGAGGGGTCCCAGACTGCGAGAGGGCACAGGCCGGGCTGGGGGGACCCTCCTCCCCCCCCCTCCCGAGTGCACAAATTTTTGTGCACCGGGCCTCTAGTATATATATAAAAGGCTAAGCTGTCTCACACATGCACAATACATATAAAGCTCTCACTGGCGCCAATCGCACGTGTGTGTTTTGATCTGTCATTGTCGGTGGTGAAATTGGTTGACACTTCTATTATAGAGAAAGGGCGAGTAGTGATATTAAAATATTTCTTCTAATTAATTTCCTTTCAATGTGCATGAATTCGTGCACCAGGCCACTAGTATAAAATAATGAGAACAGACCCTTTACAATGCTTACAGTTAAAAATGAGAGGAGAAGGGGAGGCCAGAGTAGGAGTAGCCAGATGGAGAGAGGAAAACCAGAGGAGTGAAGATTCAGTGCAGCAAGAGAAAAGCAAAGTTTCAAGGAAGAGAGGATCAACAATGGCAAATATTGCAAACAGGTCAAAGGGAATGCTGGCAAAAAAAAAAAATAGTTCTGGGCTTGAGGGCAGAGAGATGTCAAATTGTAAGTGATCTGACAGTCAAGTGAGAAAGGAAGTTGTTAAAGGGGTCACAAGGTAGAAATTTTTTTAAGGCAGCATACTTTGACCCTAGGTAAAAAACTTACTAGCTGTTTGAAATGGAAGTAGTATGAAAGTTAAAGATAAGAGAGATGAAAGAAGAATAACATCAGGAACACAGAGTGGGATATGAGGGTGGGAAGTTGAACATAGGGGGTGACAATGAGAACTGTTATGGGAACAAAGAAAAAAGATGAGGGTGTTCACAGCACATGTCCTGGTCATTATCACCTGCGTAAGGAACGAAGTTATACTCTAAAGATAAGGGACAATACAAAGTCTGCCCAAAATACGGACAAATATGTTTGCTATTAATTTGACTATGGGTATTTCTAAAAAAAATTAAACATATTTAATTCAGAAAAACTATAAATTCCTCTTCTAAAAAAAAATCTTAGTTTCAAAACCATGGGTTTAACTACTCTCTACCTTATTATCTATGGTAAGGATTATTTATCTAGAAATTTTGATGATCCAAGTAAAATGAATAGGAAATTTAAAATGTAAGTATACTTCTTCATGCCTACTATCTTTTAAAAATGAATTATTAATACTATTTTAAAAGCATAAATTAAGTAATGACAATAAGCATAAAATAACATAGAAGAACAAAAATATAAAGAAGCCTATTTTCTATTAAGGCACAATTTCCCCCTCTCTGCATTTCAATAATACTTTCCATGACATATATAACTTTATCACTTTCTAGTTTATCATAGTTATTTGCTATTATTTTCAATAAAAATTGAACCTACCAGGATTTATATCTTGATAAATTATTAAATACCTATCTCACTCCTCTCTTGTATTTTCACCCCTCTCCCTTATCTACTGATTTTGCAGTGCCTGTCACAGCTGTGAATCAAGAAGAGAAACAAGAAACAAGTAAAGAAATAGCCATACGTATAACTGATACCAGTTAGTGGATATTAGATTTATTATGAATGAATATGTGAATTTTTCCTATCAAATGTGATAATTGAGATGGGGAAATGGGGGTTATATTGATTCTGGCTGATACATTAAAGATTGTGTAAATTCATTGATTATTAATGTAAATAGCACAGTTCTACCACCAGACTAAATTTTATCCAGAATTCCTTTAATATTTTAAAAAATGTTTTTGTTGATTACTTTAGAGAGAGAGGAAAGGAGAGGGAGAGAGAAACACTGATGTGAGAGAAAAACTTCAATCGGTTGCTCCTGCATGCACCTCAACCTGGATATGTACCCTGACCAGAAATCGAACTTGTGACCCTTCGATGTATGGGATATGCTCAATCAGCCACAACAACCAGACTATTTATATCTTCCATAGGTACTCAATAAATGTTGTCTAGCTGGATGAAAATAGTATAGCCATTGAACAAAAATAACATTAAAGGATCAAAAAATAGGTTAGGAGTAAATTAGGAAAGGTAACTTATAAAAACTGGTCAGTAATTCTCAGTCCCAGTTATACATAAAAATCACTGGAAATCTGAATCATTGAGGATTGGAGAAGTATCTAAGTTTCTTAAAAGTCCCATCAGTGCCCTGGCTGTGGCTCAATTGGTTGGAGCTTCGTCCTGCATACCAAAAAGGGCAGGTTTGATTCCCAGTCAGGGCACATACCTAGGTTGTGGGTCTGATCCCTAGTTGGGGTGCATATGGGAGGCAACCAATCGGTTTCTCTCTCACATCGATGTTTCTCTCTCCACCCCACCCCCCTCACCCTGTTTCTAAAAACAATAAAAAGCATATCCTCAGGTTGAGATTTAAAAAAAAAAGTCCCATCAGTCATTCCACTGCATGGCCATAGTTAGGACCACCTGGCCTTAGTGAAAAGAGGAGACTCACTGACAAGGAAAACCAAAGATGATGTGGAAATGTCAACAGATGGAAATAAGGTAACTCCCAGTACAGAAGCCTAAGAGTAAATGAGACACAAACACAATGTTATACCACCCTTGAGTTATGCCATGCCAAGCCAGAAGTGTTCCCTAAAAGACAGAAACTTAGGAAGACAGCCCAGAGAAAACTGACAACAGATGGAGTTGTACTCATGATGACATCTTGCATTTCATGGAGGTTAGGGATTTGTCATCATTACAAAATATAAAACTTTAAAAAGTAGGAAACACAGAGCAGGTAAACATAGAGCAATATGAACTCAGAATTCAGAATTCACCCAACTTTCCCTTAACTGTATTTGGAAAATATTTCAGTGAAGTCTATGGGGAATTATTTTCTGTAATCAGCTTCCTGACTAAAGAAAGGCCCTTTCAATCCTGAGTTCAGCTGTCTATGACTAAGGGTTGAGGCATTTGAATAATTTTCTCTTCAGAGTATTCTGGAAAACCTGTGGTTTATTGTTGACTTTTCTGCAAACAGTTGGCTCTCAGAAATTTGAATTCAAGGGGTACCCTAAAATCCCATATGGTACCTTTTTGTCAAAAGCCACATGCGCAGGAATAAATTCCGGAGGTGCAGCCGGCTTAGGTTCACCATAAGTTAGAAGTGGTGCCTTATTGGCCAACTCATCCAGGTCAGCCTGGGACAACTGGTTGACCTGGAGCCGGTCCCCGCCTATTCCAACCGTTGGACGACGAGCCATTGCATAGCCATGCGTGTAGCTCAGTGTCTGGCTTCTATGGAAGTCTGTTTTCTGAAGAAGAAAAGAAGTGCATCATTAATAAAATTGGTTAGGTAAAAGGGCTCACTTTCAAACATATCATAACTTAAACTTTTGCTTATAAACAACACAAACCTTCTATCAAAAAGTATACCTATAGCCCTAGCTGGTTTGGCTCAGTGGACAGAACATCAGCCTGTGGACTGAAGGGTCCCAGGTTCAATTCTGGTCAAGGGCACATGCCCAGGTTGCTGGCTCGATCCCCAGGGTGGGGCGTGCAGAAGGCAGCCAATCAATGATTCTCTCTCCTCACTGATGTTTCTATCTCTCTCCTTCTCTGAAATCAATAAAAAAATATTTTATTTTTTAAAAAACAGTATACCTACATTTTAAGTTTCATTTTTTTAAAAACAGTATACCTACATTTTAAGTTTCTGATATTTTTGGCCAGGAACAAGGAGGGCAGCAGCATCCTGAGTTTAAAACATAAAGCCGTGCTCCAGAACACCCAATTCATTACCAGCTCACTTCTCACGAGAAACCAAAATATTAATTTCAGTTTCTCAAAATACTGTTTTTTCACTGGACTTCCCATGTTTTTTGTCTTACCAAGTGGTCACAGACTATGGAACATAAAAGAGCTGGTTCTGCGAAATCAATTTTTACTTGAAAAGAAAGACCTTTCTTGTTACAATGACACTGATACATTCACACAACTCTTTGGAAAGAAAGTAGATATTATATATTTAAAATCTTGAACTCAATAATTCCACCTCAATCCTTTATTTTAAGGATATAATCTAAAATTACCAGAAATAATAATATGCCTAAAGTTGACCATTATAACTTTAATTACAATAATAAAAACGCTGGAAACAATCGAAAATCATACATGAGTAAATGACGGAAAACTCAGTGGACTACTATTATGCAGTCATTAAAATACTAGTTTTAAAGACTATGTAGCAATCCAGGAGAAATGTTTGATTTAATAAGCCCCCAAAAGCAGCCTATGAAAGTATATGTACTACAATTACAAGCATGCAAACATGTACCTGAAAAGAGACTAGATTTGGTGAATGCTCTGTTTGTATTAAACATTTCTGAATGATGTCAATTTTTTTCCCCCAATGAACTCATTTTTATTGGGGATATGGAAAAAATATTAAATAAAAAATAAAGAAGTGTAAAGGAAATAAATGTGAAGATAGAGGGGCCAAAATGGTGACACAGGAGGACCTAGTGTCCTCATGCCCTCACAAAGATCAATGGTTAGTCAGCTATCTATAAACAACACAGTGGAACAAAAAATCTGACAGTAATCTCACAAAAAGAGAAGGAAGATAATTTCATTTTGCCAGTATCATCCCATCCCCCAGCATCAAGAGGGAGCTACTGATCTAGAAAGATTTCCCCTCTCCAGGAAAAAAAGAGAGGGTGACAACCAGTTTCACCCAGAGCAGCTAAGCTGAAGTGTATAAAGCCGGCTAGGAACAAGGAAGAAAAACAGGGGCTGCTGGCAGCAGCCACTGAGTGGGAGTGACTGCGCTTCAGAGAACTGCTCAGTGGAAAAACCCAGCCGATTTTGCCACTTACCTGAAGCCAATAGCAAGTATAGCTATAGCCACTGTGTACTTCCTGCAGACTTCACCCCACAGGTATTCATGTCTTCTGACACCAGCCACCTGAGTCCCTCCACTCTCCCTCTCTTTCCCATGTCCCGACCAGCGGTAGCAAGCTCAGGTCTCTGCAGCTGCTCAAGCATAAGATCCCAGCATAGACAACCCCCACCGTCGCCCCGATGACCCCCACTGCTGTGCATGAGCTTGGAGCTAGCCCCTCCAGCTGTGCACCTGCCATGTAACTGGCCTTACCTCATCACAGGCCCAGGGGTGAGTGTGCACCTGAAGAGAGTGTGCAGCCACAGAGAGCATGCCGGCAACCAGGGCCTCTGTAGCAGCCAGTGAGGCCACAGTTGGCCCCAGACCTGCTGCTGCTCTGGCCTCCTCCACTATCATGTGTCTGCAAACAGCCCCTGCCACTACACTGCCACCTGCATTTGGCCCCCTGTAACTGACTATGTGCACACCACTGGTTCTGGGTCTCCAATGCTGCCTGCGTTGGTCCTTAGCAGCTAGACCTGGAGGTGCCATAGAAAACCCCAACAGCCTTTGCAGCCACTGCAGAACACTTACAGTGCTTGCCAAGAACCACACAGCTGTCAATGCGGTACACACCAGTGGCCTGAGCTGAAGAGACATCATGGCCACCTACAACCCTGCCAGACCTAGTACTGCTACACAGAACACTTGGTGCCCTGCAGCACTGGACCCAGGATCGCAGCACACTTCCACCAGCCGTGAAACTATTCCCTTCCCAAAGCTAGTCCATAAAGTTTGGCAGAGGTGACTGATTTTTCAAATGTGAAGGCACCTGTGCAAGATGGCAGGGATCATGAAAAATGACTCCACCAAAGGAATACAGTAAACCTATAATAACAGCCCCCCCAAAAATGAAGAAGCAGAAATAACCTGATAAAAAAAACACACCTCAAAACAGTAAAACTTCGACATAACAAACTATTTTGGGCAAGGAGGTGTCCGTTAAAGCCGCAAGTCCACTATATAATAAAGTAGGGTTTCCAAATGCATATGTTAAAAACTGACAAATTAGTTTACCGTTTTTACTTATGTAGACACATTTGTGTAATTAAAATTATGTATGAAAAGTTTAATTTCACAGAAAAGCTTTCTATATGTATAACAGTAATTTTAAATTTATACTAGAGGCCCTCAGCCCGGCCTGCCCCCTCTCATAGTCTGGGAGCCCTCAGGGGTGGGAGGCAACCAGGCGATCAGGGGAAGGCGACGCCCCATCACACCTCTGCTGCTGCCACTGCCGGCAGTGCCGGCTGGCCCTGGTTACCTGAGCCTCGGGCAGCCCTGGGTGGCTGGGGGGCTGAGGGGACTGGGGGACTTCGGAGGCACGCGTGCTGGTGGGGCTGAGGGGATGGGGTGCCGCCATCTTGTGGCTGTGGGCACTGCCTCTTTGAGGGCGTGGCAGTCAATTAGCATATTCCCTCCTTATTGGTTGTGGGGTGCCGCCATCTTTGAGGGCAGGGCAGTCAATTAGCATATTCCCTCCTTATTGGCTGTGGGGTGCCGCCATCTTTGAGGGCAGGGAAGTCAATTAGCATATTCCCTCCTTATTGGCTGTGGGCGCCACCATCTTTGCGACGGTGTGAGGGTCAATTAGCATATTCCTTCTTTATTAGATAGGATAGGTCTAGTAAATGCGTGCATTCACCCAGTCACTGCGAGTAAACAAATGCACACGGCGGGGATGTGGCTTAGAGCCCTGGGAACATAGGCCAGCATGAGTTAAAACTGCTACAGAAAGTCATGCCGTGAAACAACAGCCAATCACAGTGCAATGTGGTGTGATCATGTGCTAATCATTCCCTGAACATTGTTTCCAAGCAGTGACTCTTGGATTTAAATATGTAGACTATAGTTGTAGATATGCAATATTTATGTTGACAAAATTACTAGTGTTTTTTCCAACATATGGCCTAGTCACTAAAATTTGTTAAAAATAACAGCAGTGAATTAATTACATAAAAATAACCTGCTAATTTAATTATAAGCAAATCTTGGTTAAAAGCCTTTTTAAATTAATGCTAATTTTCACATATGACATACGGACTGGAAATTTTGTCCCTTAAATCTGTAGTTCATTAAATTGAGAGTTTACTGTAATTGTCTTAAAGATGTTCAGAAAGCTACAAGAGAACACAGATAAATGACTTAACTATATCAGGAAAATAATACAAGAACAAAATGAGAAATTCAACAAAGAGATAGAAAACATTAAAAAGAACCAAACAAATTTTAGAGCTGAAGAATAAAATGATTGAACTAAAGAATGCAAAAGTTGCTTTAACAGAAGACTTGAACAAGTAGAAGAAAGAATTTGTGAGTTAGAAGACAAATCAATTGAAATTTCCAATCAGTGGAGCAATAAAAAAATTAAAAAAAGAATGACAATGAATGAAGCCTATGGAACTTACAGGACATTAATAAGAGAAATAATGTATGCATCTTGGGAGTCCCAGAAGGAGTAGATAAGGAGAAAGAGGTAGAATGCTTATTTAAAGAAATAATGACTGAGAACTTCCCAAACCTGAAGAGAGGGATATCCAAGTTCATGAAGCTAATCGGTCACGCTGAGAACTTCCCAAACCTGAAGAGAGAGAGGGATATCCAAGTTCATGAAGCTAATCGGTCACCCCAAAATTTCAAACCAAAATAATCTTCTCCATGACAATAAAACTATCTACATCAAAGACAAAGAAATAATTTTTAAAAACAGTAAAAGAAAAAAATCTCTCCTACAAGGGAACCTCCATAACCCTATCACGCTATCCTTGCAGGCCAGGAGAGAATGAGATGATATATCCAAAGTGCTGAAAGAGAGCAACTGCCAACCAAGAATATTTTACCCGAAAAAGTTGTGCTTCAGAAATAAAGGTGAGATAAAACTTTATCACCACTAGACCTAACTGAAGAGAAATACTGTAAGAAGTTCATCAAGCTGAAATAAAAAGGCATTAATCTATAACATGAAAACATATAACACACAGGTAAAGGTAAGCATATAGTCAGATTCAGAATACCCTAATACTGTAATATGGTGATGTGTTAACACGTAACTTTAGTATAAAAGTTAAAGGACAAAAGTATTAAAAACAGCTATAGCTTCAACAATCTGTTAATGGATACAGAATATAAAAAATTTAAATGTTAACATCAAAAACATAAAGGGAGGAAAGCAAAAGGGTAGAGTTTTTATATGTAATAAAAGGTGAATTGTTATTACTGTAAAAAAATATATAAATATGCTTTATGTAAACCTCATGGTAACCACAAAGCAAAAAACTACAGTGGATTCACAAAAGTTAAAGAGAAGGGAATCAAAGCATACCACTATGGAAAATCATCAATTCAAAAAGAAAAGCAGCAAGGGAGGAAGAAATGAACAAGGGAACTAAAAAATAGCCAGAAAAACAAAAAACAGTACTAGTGCCCAGTGTTGCTCAGTGGTTAAGAGCATTGGCCAGTACACCATAGGGTTGTGAATTTGAGTCCCACTCAAGGACATGTACCTGGATTGCAGGTACAATCCCTGGCACCGGGCACATGCAAGAAGGCAACCAATAGATGTGTCATTTTCCTCACATCCATGTCTCTCTCTCTCTCTCTCCTGCCCTGCCCCACAATGAAAAAAATATTCTCAGGTGAAGATTAACAACAACAACAAAAGATGGTATGAGTAACTCCTTATCTATCAGTAATTACACCAAATGTAAATGAATTGATATCTTCAATCAAAAGGCAAGCTGGATGACTGCCCTGCCCCGCAATGAAAAAAATATTCTCAGGTAAAGATTAACAACAACAAAAGATGGTATGAGTAACTCCTTATCTATCAGTAATTACACCAAATGTAAATGAATTGATATCTTCAATCAAAAGGCAAGCTGGATGATTAGGGGGGAAAACCTAACTATATGCTGCCTATAACAGACTCACTCCAGCTTTAAGGCCACACATAGGCTGAAAATGAAGGGATGGGAAAAGATATTCCATGCAGATGAAATGAAAAGAAAGCAGGGGTAGCTGTACTTATATCAAACAAAATAGACTTTAAGCCAAAAATGGCAATGAGAGACAAAGATGGTCATTATATAATAAGCAGGTCAATTTATCAAGAAGATATAACAATTGTAAATATTTATGTACCCAACATCAGAGCACCTCAATATATTAAGGTAATACTAAGAGATCTGAAGAGAGAAATATACCCCCCCAAAAAAACCCAAAAAACAGTAATAGTAGGGAATTTCAATACTGCACTTTCAACAATGAATAGATCAGTCAGATAGAAAATCAACAAGGAAACGTTGGACTTGAACTATACTTAAATCAAATGAACTTAACAGACATGTAGAAAAATCCACCCAACAATAGCAGAATATACAATCTTCTCAAGTACACATAGAACATTCTTCAGAATAGATCATATGATAGGTCACAAAACAAGTCTCAGCAGATTGAAATCATACCAAGTATCTTTTCTAACTACAATGATATGAAATACCAGAAAGCAAGCTGGAAAATTCACAAAGAAATCAAAAGGAAATAAAAAAAAATACCTTGAAACAAACAAAAACAGAAGCATAACTATGAAAGCCATTTAGATGCTGCAAACACAGTTCTAAGAGGGAATTTTTGTAGCAATAAATAAATGTATGCATTAAGAGAGAAGAAAAATCTATATTTATGGTGTCTGAAAGATACTTAGACTTATCAGGGTAATTACTTAGTAAAGTATGGAAATGTCTAATCACTATGTTGTACATTTGAAACTAATATAATATTGCATGCCAACTGTAATTGAAAAATAATTTCTTAAAAAGGAACAAAAAAATCTCAAATAAACCACCTCACTTTATACCTCAAGAAACTAGAAAAAGAACTAAGCACAGTTTGCAAAAGGAAGGAAATAACAAAGATCAGAGCAGAAATAAATGAAATAAACAGAAAAATGATAGAAAAGATCAACAAAACTAAGAGCTGGTTTTCTGAAAAGATAACAAAATTGACCAACCTTTAGGTAAACTAAGAAAAAGAGAGGATTCAAATAAATATAAACAGAAATGGAACGAGACATACTGATAACACAGAAATACAAGGACCATGAGAGACTACTATTAACAGTTATATGCCAACAAGCTGGATAACTGAAAATAAAAGGATAAATTTCTAGAAGCATACAACCTACCAAGACTGAATCATGAAGAAATAGAAAATATGAACAGAATAATCCTATATAAGCGGTAATATGCAAATTGACCGTCATGCTCTCACACAAGATGGCCACCACCATGTGGGCACAAGATGGCCACCACAAGATGGCTGGCAGGGGAGGGCAGTTGTGGGCGATCAGGCCAGCAGGGGAGGGCAGTTGGGGGGGGATCAGGCTTGCAGGGGAGGGCAGTTGGGGGAGGACCAGGCCTGCAGGGGAGGGCAGTTGGGGGTGACCAGGCC
>NW_005371660.1:237733-240989 GCF_000412655.1 Myotis brandtii
TAATATAAATTCAAAGTAAACATCATTACATAAAAGGGTACGGCCTTTTTTTTAGTTTTATTCATTTCAAACGGGCCAGATCCGGCCCGCGGGCCGTAGTTTGCCCACAGCTGGTCTGGCCTATAGAGGGACTTTCAGTCCCACCAACAACACAGAGCAGGATAACGATTAAAAAACCATTTCAAGCGGGCCGTAGTTTCCTCACGGCTGGATTAGGGGGTGATCAGGCTGGCAGGCAGAAGCGGTTAGAGGCAATCAGGCAGGCAGGCAATTAGGTGCAAGCGGTCCCGGATTGTGAGAGAGATGTCGGACTGCTGGTTTAGGCCCGAGGGATCCCAGATTAGAGAGGGTGCAGGCTGGGCTAAGGGACCCCTACCCCCACCCCCAGTGCATGAATTTCGTGCACCGGGCCTCTAGTCTATAATAATAAAAGCGTAATATGCTAATTAGACCAGACATCCTTCCAGACAAAGCTTGGGCAATCTATACATTCAATGCAATCTCTATCAAAATTCCAATAGCAGTTTTCACAGAAATAGAAAAAATCCTAAAATTTCTATGTCACCACAAAAGACCCCTACTAGCCAAAGCAATGCTGAGAAAGAACAACAAAGCTGGAGGCATTACACTTCCTGATTTCAAATCACAGTGACCACTGAACACAGGTTTGAAATGTACAGATCCACTTATATGTGAATTTTTTTTTCAATTGACCCTTGCAGTACAAACCAGTGTTGTCCGAGGGTCAATTCTGCAGTTAGAAAGCCATATATACAGAGGGCAACTATATGCAAATTTTCAACTGTGCAGGACGTGTGTGCCCTTAACCCCTGAGTTGCTCAAGGGTCAATTATAGTTCGTGTATTACAAAGCCACAGTAATTAAAACCATGGTGGTAATCATTTTGCAAAATATGTGTAGCAAATCAACCAGTTGTACATTTCAAATTTACACAATGCTATATACCAATTATATCTCGATAAAGGTGAAAAGAAAATTTATAGGGTAATTTGATGGAATATTTTTCCCTTTTTCTGTTCTTTGTAGTGATAGGTTACTTTCAAAATCATATGTGTATGTATGTATGTGTATATACCTGTATAAATACACACACAAAAATACACATATACATAAAATTTAGGATAAATCATAAAATACCTTTTTTAAGAAAATGGCTTACTTACCTACCTCCTAATTTGTTTGCAGCCCAACTTACCATCTTTCAAGATCTGTACTAACATAAAAGGTACAATAAAGTAAACTACTTTTGCTAAAAGAGTTATGGATTGTGAATTTTTAAGGTCAGACATTCAGAGTCACAAGTCAGCTGACAAGTGCTGCTCCAGATGCATAACACAAATGACACAGAACAAAATGGGCTGAGTTGACATCTTATCTAGGTAATTTGTGTAACTTTCAGCTCCTCCTCTTCCACCTCTAAAGACAGACGCAAATCAGCTGCTTCATTTGCTTTCCCCATTTTACACACACATCGCTAACACCCCTCAACATCTGACCTTTATTAGTGGATCCTCACAGGCATCCCAAGCAAGGAAAACGAAGGCCTCCCCTCATCCTGCTTAGTCATTATGGTTTTGAATGCTGTGAGAGATATACATGTGTAGTCCTTCAATGCTGAAGACAGTAACCATGCTTTTCAAATTCCAAATAAGGCAAATGAGTTGATATTTGCCTAAGGTATTTAAGATATGAAATATGTCCAATGCACAGTTCATCTTATATATAGTACAGCAATATGTTCTTAGAGCCTGGCACCTCCAGTCCACACCTCTGTTATCAACCGTTGATATCTGCCTAAGGTATTTAAAATATGAAATATGTCCAATGCACAATTCATCTTATATATAGTACAGCAATATATAAGCCTGGCACCTCCAGTCCACACCTCTGTTATCAACCCCCCATATCAACTCAGCCCTGCCTTGTGGGGAGCCCACACTCCCAACACCAAATGCCTAGGCTGCTCCTGCACATGGGCAGGAATGTGCCTACAACGCAGAGAAAAATCTGTAATGCTGTGTCAATGCAGGAATAATTTGAAGAAGAGATTCAGAATCCAAATTCCCTCATCAAACTTTCAATTCATCCCCCCCAACCCCCAAAATAAATTGACTATGTATTTTATCTTACCTTTATGACCATGGAGAGGAACTTACAGCTTAAATTAATCAACTATATAAATATAAATTATTATTATCTCACCTATGATAATCAGCCTACTGAATCTCAATATTGATCTGCCAACATATATTTCAGTAACCCTACTAGAATTAAAACTCTAAATAAGTTTGTCAAGGGCTAAACTATGTTAGGAGACAAAAAAAAACACTTTCTTCTCTCTTCAATTTATGCAACTAAATACATTTAAGTCTTTTATTAAAATGTTAGAGCGAAAATAATAGGGATGGGGTAGAAAAAAATTAATCAATTGTAGTGGCCTTGAAGGAACTGGAATGGAATTATGTTCTGCAAAGCAGGGAAGGGTGGTTTGGGAGGAAAATAGGCCTGTGTTGAAAGTCTAACTTTTGGGGAAACAATTGAGAAAAAAAAAAGATAATACAGGAATGGGGAGAAGATGGGAGCAAATTATAGAAAAGGCAGAAGAGCTGGACACAAAAGGGAAGGAGCTGCGTAGAAGCGTAAATGAGAAGCCTGCCGACTGTGGGAAAGAACCTGGCAGAAAGAAGAGGAAGCGTGGAAATGACACATAAGACTGAAAACGGAGCTGCGAGTGAGGAGGATGACTGGGTCCAGGGTCCAGGATCCAGGAGATGGAGGAGGCAGGGAGGATGGGCTGGGGAGAGAGAGTTGGGTGGGGCTGTGGGATGAGGATGACGGCGTAGGGATGCTGAGTGGGAGAAGGGGCCGAGGCTGGTGCGGAGGTGGAAGCGGTAAAGGATGGAGCTGCGCAGCGCGGGGTACAGTGTGGGCGAATGAGCGGGGCCCAGACAGAGGGCTTGGGGTGAGGTGGAGAGACGGGTCTAGAGGGAGAAGAAGCAGAGGCTAGAGCAGCAAGGAAGACCCTGGCTACGCTAATGGACTGAACGAAGGCGGCCAACTGGTGGCGTGGAAAAATTAGAAAGGGATGGAGCGGAGGATAACGAATATGAGAGGGAGGGTGAGGCTGCGTGGGGGGGGGGGGGGACGGGGAGGGATAGACGACAGAATCGTGGTGGGTAAGACAGAACAGGGTCGGGGCAGAAGCCGGGTCCGGGTCTGAAGGGCACAGAGAACA
>NW_005371660.1:241146-274409 GCF_000412655.1 Myotis brandtii
TGTGCCCGGCAGAAGGGGCAGACCAGGCTCGGGGTTGGACATCATCGCATCCGCCACGCCGCCGCCGCCGCCTTGGAAAGGTTTTGTGGTCCCCGGTTGCCCGGGCGACGTGCCGCGTTCGCAGGTCTCTCTGCGTTCCATGGCGCTGCCACCCAGCCCGAGCACCTGCGAGTGAAGGGCAGGACCGCGGGCGCGGAGCAACGGGTCTGCACGTGATCTGAAGGCGGGACTCAGCGGTCTCGCGGTAAGACGACCCCGAAAGGGGTGTGGTTAGTAGGCTTCGCGGAACTGGCCCCGCCCCCCTGGGCTCCCGGGGCTCCCTGGGCTCCCTGGCCTGGATGCGAAGCTGGCGACGGGGGCGGGAGAAGGCGGCAGGGGGAGGAGTCGGTTGAGGGGAGACTGTAGCTATCGCGGGGAAGTCCGGTGGCCGGAGTGGGCGTTGCATGAGTTGAAGTAGAAGGGAAGGCCCTTCCTTCCCGCCTCCCCAGGCCTCCCCGCGCTCCGGCGTCCTGAGCGCAAGCGCTCTTTCCGCCCAGCGCTGTGAAAAGGGCGCTGGTCCCGCTGGAGTGTGAGTGGACAGAATAGTCCCCGAGATGTAAATTACACAGCGTAGAGAACATAGTCATTAATATCTAATAAGTTTGCATGTGGCCAGGTGGGACCACTCTGTAAAGTACGGGATTGTCTATGCTGTAACATCTGAAACGGATACAGAATAATATTGAATGTAAATTGTAATTGAAAAAATAATTTTAAAAAGAAGTGGTTAGAGCGTCAGCCCGTGGACTGAAAGGTCTCGGGTTCGGTTCCAGTCCAGGGCAGGTAACTCGATCCCCGGCCCTGGTTGTGGCCCTAGTTGAGGCGCCTACAGGAGGCAACCAATCAATGTGTCTCTCTCAGGTGGATGTTTTTCTCTCTTTCTCTCTCCCCCTCCCTTTCACTTTCTCTCTCTCAAAAAAAAAAAAAATCAATGGAAAAATCCTTGGGGGAGGATTAACAACAAAAAAGGATGTTACCTACCCCCATGGTGCTTCCTGGGGGCAGGAGCTCTGCATTATTCATGGTTGTCTCTGTTGCTTAAGGATGTTCAGTGAACTAATGCAACCTTGTTGCCCCTAATCCTCCCACCACGGCATCATCTGTCCCCCCCCCCCCCCCGTTAGCTTTTTTTTTTTCTACTGTCAACCCCTGCAGTTCTGCACCCTCTCAACTCTTGCAGGCAGGGCCTTGCATATTGGCTTCAGGGCACTCGATATTGGTTGGCTGAAGACCTACAGATGCTCGTCTCAATTCTGGTCTCTAGGATATGCCTGCGACAGCATGGAAACAGCAGAACCACGAGGGGAAACACATCTCCTTCAAAGAGAAGACTAAGTCAGAAGACTAACACTTAGTGAGGTGACATACTCTCGGCACCATATGTATTCTCACCTGTGGTGCTTTTTATAAAACTTGATTAAATTAGTCCTTAAGAGAAAATGTAACTCTCTCCTGACACATTTGCAAGAAGACAAAAAACAACAACAACAACAACAAAAAAAAAAACACAAAAATGATTTATCAGCACCAAGGAGCTTAAAAATAAAAAGCAACCCGAACCCTGGACTCAGACCCAGCCCAACCCAGACACTGGATTCATTAGTTCTGAAATGGAGCCCAGGGACCTGATTTTTATAACAGCCGTTTCTGTTGGTGTAAACAATAACATAAATGGAGCCACTTTAAAATGGAACTGGAACTGCCACGTCAGGGGAACTGCTTTGCAGGTCTTATGTCCCAAATCTTTGGAATGTTAAACAGGGCAAAATGTCCTTTGGCCTGGATCTAAGCAACGCTGTGCCTTGCAAAAGAACTGTTTGCAAAGATAACAAGAAAGCTATTGTTATGGCTACTACACTGCTGACTTGCGGGACTGAAAAAAAAATTAAAAACACTGTTTAGGATTAACATCACTATGTTATGTTATTTGCGCCAATAGAAATGGGTTCCTTCTATTGATGTAATTGTTTTCCTTCCCTTTCTCATGAACACCCATTGCCTTTGTCTCCTAGTCAGAACATTACTTGGGATTCTGCCTCCATTAATGATTCCTGAATAACCATTCTTATTTATCTCAATAAACGCTTGTTGTGTCTCACTTTGAAAGGCCTTTTATTTTTAGGTTAACAGTAAGCCAATTTAGGAACAACATAGAGAGCAAGCCTTACACAGAGAGCATATCGCCCCATGTCATGAATAGGTAATCGTCAATACAGATATCAGCTTTAGTTTTATTGCTGCTTGTCAGAACAAATCCCCCAGTTGGATTTCATGAATGGGCGTGGATCTCAGGGGCCTAGGACATGAATCCATTAGTGGCATCTGAAAAAGTTATTGGTGGCTGTCTGCCACACCCTGCCCAAAGATTTTCTTTTCTACTAACTATTCCTTTCCCCTTACTACTTCTGTTTCCTACTTGTCCCCCCCTTTAACCTTTTTAAGTTTCTATTGCTATATTACTGTAACTCAGGCATTTAATACATTTTTAAAAATATTAATGATTAGTATTGTTGAAGTTAGTGATAACCTTCAAGTATCTGTTCATTGCATTATAAACTGAGTGGCCAGATTATTATGACCACCCCATCAGTACTTCATTGACACTTCCAAAAATACTGAATATTAAAAACTTCCTAAGCAAATACTCTCAAGGTTTTATTATTATTATTATTTGCATAACTAATTCACTTCATTGTACTGATGGGGTGGTCATAATAATCTGGCCACTCAGTGTATTTTAGCCACTGACCTAGGATGGGAGCCAGTCACTGGGAGAATATTTAAGTTGGCAAGTTCAAACTTCAGAGAGAGAAGATGCCTCTCTACCTCATTGATGCTGAGTACCCAGAATCACTGGTAACTAGGATCCTTGCTGACTCTTATTGACAGCCTAAACCAGCCGTGGGCAAACTATGGCCCGTTTGAAATGAATAAAACTAAAAAAAAAAAAAGACCGTACCCTTTTATGTAATGATGTTTACTTTGAATTTATATTAGTTCACACAAACACTCCATCCATGCTTTTGTTCCGGCCCTCTGGTCCAGTTTAAGAACCCATTGTGGCCCTCGAGTCAAAAAGTTTGCCCACCCCTGGCCTAAACCCTTACCAGCTATATGATCCCTCTGTCTGTTCTCTTAATAAAAGTAAATCCATGGCGTTAGGATACAATTTGAAGAACCCTTCTGGACTAAGTGCATGGTTGCACTGGGGTCTGTATCCCCTACGTTGGGTAGTGAAGAAGCCCATGGGGGCTGGAGAGGGTGAGTCATGCCTAAGCCATTCCATGTCATCTGTTTCTATTTGAGGAGTACTCTCTGCTCAAAACCCTTCTTTCCCAGAAGAGCACAATAGTTAAAAGGTTAATAGAATGCTTTTCACTACTTTTGGAACCTAGAAAAGCATGGTGAGGAAAACTTTTCTCCATCACCTCTGATGAGGGGAAGCCAGGCAGTGCTGCATCAGCGCCAAAAAGCACAGGGACCAGGGCTGTGAGGAAAGGGGGGGGTGCGGTGGGTGGGAAAGACAGGGCTTCAGAAACCTGCTTGGACCCTGAGAAGGTTTGGCATGATTAAGAGTTTATATGACTCCAAAATATGACGACTGAAAATGGATTGCACTTCAGTCTGAACTCACCCTTTCCCACTTTGTGGAACGAATAGGAGAGGGCAGGAACCTGACCATCCCTGTTAGCTGATGTAGGAAGTGCCATGGTTTGAAGACTGCGTAAAGCCTGGACTCAGAAGACCACAGAGACATTGCATGACCTTAGCAGGTTGTTTCAAAGCTTGGGAGATGGACAATATGGAAACACCAGACTGCCAGAAGGCCAAGCCTGAAATAGGGTGTCATGCTGCACAGTGTCTCCCAGGGACTCCTGAAGCATGGCAGTGGCTACAAGCACTTACCTAAAATAAACATCTCCTTTTACAGAATTTTGTCCAAAGCTGGCTTCATCCAGAATTTATTTTTAATCCCGTGACAGTATTCTTCAGTATCTAAAAGTCACAGGGCAAATATCAAGCTGAATAGTGTGTGTGTGTACATTGAAGTTCTGGATATTTCTGCACTGATTTGGCACTCTACTTCCCTCTGCTGGATAAAAGTGGTACAGCATGGCCCTGGCTGGTGTGGCTCAGTTGGTTGGCCCTCATCTGGCCATCAGGGCTCATGACCGAATTGCGGCTGGACCCCAAGTAGATAGCATACAGGAGGCAGCCATTCAATGATTCTCTCTCATCATTGATGTTTCTATCCCTCTCTCATTCTCTCTTCCTCTCTCTGAAATAAATTTTAAAAATATTTAAGAAAAATATATAAACTGTTTTTTAAAAACGATGCAGCATGGTTTCTGAAAAACACACCCATTTACACACCTCTAAGTTTGAAAGGGTTGGGGGTCTGGCTAGTGTTTGACTATGGAGACCTTGCAGGGGAGTGTTCCTGAATCAGAATGCGCCCTACCTTTCATTTCCATCAATCTTCGGTCTCTGGAATCTCTTACCTAGAAAGAGTGCCCAGTAAACTACCTCGATCTTTGCAAAGTATGGATGCATAGTGATTGCCAAGCAGATTCTGGAGCAGATTTAGGACCCACAGGAAATCTTCACTTGACACAAAGTCACTCAATGTGGGTTTAGACTATTTTAGTCTTGCCATGGGCTCCTTCCAAGCGTTTGAAAACTTGTGTTTCTGTTGCGTTTTCCTCCCTGAAGTCAAATCCCATTCTATGACTTTAGCTGATTCATTTGGAATACCCTTCCCATTGAAAAAGCCTAACAAACGTTACCTGAATCAGCTGTGAGAGCTGAGCAGCAGAGGCAAGAATCCCGGTGGGCAGTTGCCAAGGCGAGGCCCAGGAGCACCTGCTTCAACAGGGAAACACGTGTTTTTTTTAACCACGCTGAAACTGACAGTTCTGGTTTTTCTCTCTATATTTAACATCCTACCGCAGAAGTTCTACTGCATTCACGCATGTGATAAGCTACCCCTCAGCATGTCCTCTGTGTTTATGTTTGAGAATGCAAATCCCATTTCTCTCTTTAATGAAGTATAGGTGGGGAGAGAAGGGTGTCGGCCGATGCCGGTGATAGTCAGTGACATGCAGAGTGTTGAAGAAGAAGGAATGTGGAGGACAGCAGGAAATTCCCCACAAAAACACACGCAGAAGCCTGGCAAAATAAAGCCTGTCTTAATCTGAGTGGAGAGAAATCCCTTCCAAGAGCAAAGAGCCCCCATGGTAGTGAGAGGCTTCTGGGAGCCCACAGAGAGGGTGGATGTGTTTGTATGGAACTCACAGTACCCTGCTTGGAACAAAGTGATATAAATAATGACAACAATTGCCAGTGCACTTATTGAACACAAGGTTTGTGTTGAGTTATATATATATATATATATATCCTCCCACAGTAAAATTAGTCAGGTTCCAAGATAATTTGTTCTTGGTTGGAAAAGAAAAACAGAGTGGGATGTTTCACATGTTGCCATGGGTGTCTTTAAGACATCGTTTGCGCTTGGAATAGTGCTCAAGTTCACTTTAATGAGGAATAGGCTGTATTTAATAGGTGGAAGGACTCATTAGAGCAGTGGTTCCCAACCTTGGCTGCACATTAGAATCACCTGGGAATCTTTTTAAACTCCTGATTTCTGGGCCTCATCCTCCAGAAATTGTTTCTTTGTTACTAATGTTGTGGCCCCACCCCATAACAAAGAAACAGAATTTCCGGAGGATGAGGCCCAGAAAATAGGATTTTAAAAAGATTCCCAGGTGATTCTAATGTGCAGCCAAGGTTGAGAACCACTGCACTAGAGAAGTGTAGGGAAATAACTTGAGGACAGTCAGTGGTTCTTAAAACTGGTTTCGACTTCCTTGAAGGTCTTTCAGATGGTTACAGGTGGCCTCTGAGACTAGCATTTGTAATGTGACTAGGTCCGCTCTGGATTCTAGCACAATACAGTTAAGAATCTCCCCATGGGCCGTGGCCGATGTGGTTCAGTTGGTTGGAGTGTGGATCCCGTACAACAGAAAGTGGCAGGTTTGATCCTGGCCAGAGCACATACCCAGGTTTCAGATTCAATCCTAAGGACTTTTGCTTGGTCAAGATGTCTAAAAATAAAACAAGAACTGCATCTTTAGATTTATTTCATTTATCAGGGCAGAAAGAAAATGGTGTTCCATTTCCCTCTCATTTCTACACTCCTAATTCACACAATCAGCAATGGAGAAGCCAGACCCAGAGGCCTCTGCATTCACTTAACTTTGGTGCTTCAGAATATGGACTGTGGATCCAAAAGCCCGAGTTTCTGTGAGATTCCATCACGCACTAACCAGGTAGTCTTGGGCAGATTTATTTATTAGTTAATTTGGGGCAATAATAGTACCTGCCTGATAGGCTTGTATGAGGGTTAAATAAAAGAATCTAAGAAAACAGCTCAGCTAAGGACTTTGGCAAAGAGTGAGCACTAGATAATGTAAACTGTTATTGTTATTTTTATTCCTAGTTTACAGACTCTGCCCTGGATGTTTCATTGCATTTTTCCCAGATTACCCAGACTACAGTGTCTGCAGAACAGGGAAACATTCACCGCCTGTCTGGGAGGTGGAGTCAGCTTCTGGGCACTTAAAACATGCTGAGAAGAGTCTGGGAAGAGTGTGTCCACAGGGCCAGGCCCAGAGATAGCAAATACCTTGGTGATAAAGTTTTGTGTAGATTGCAGGGAGCAGAATTTGCTCTGTTTTCTAAAGGAAAGGTTATATGTAGTTCATAATTAGTCCATATAGATAAACAACTACCCTGAATTTCCTTGGGCAGAATTCTTGCCCAGCATACCTCATCCTGATGTGACAGTAAACGCTAAAGTCCTTACAAGGCTCTCACAATCTGCCCTCATCTCCTCTTCTGTTCCCCCTCTCTGTTCTGCTGGCCACAGGGCCTTTGCACTTCTTCCCCTTGCCTGGGAGAGAAACTGAGCTGGCTCCCTCTGTAACCTTTGTCTGTAGTCTTCCCTGACTCTGTTTAAAACTGCATACTCACCCCACCCCTCTGGCCTATCCTTCTTCCTTGCTCTGAAGTTCTCCTTGGCACCATCACCTTCTACCATCCTATACCAGTGATTGGCAAACCAAGGCTTGCGAGCCACATGGGGCTCTTTGGTCCCTTGAGTGTGGCTCTTCCACAAAATACCATGTGCGGGCGTGCACGTACAGTGCAATTGAAATTTTGTGGCCCATGCGCAGAAGTCGGTTTTCGGCCTGGGCGAGTCTATTTTGAAGAAGTGGCATTAGAAGTCGGACAAGGGGGGACGAGGTGCAGGCAGGCCGCGGGATACGCAGAGCGGGGGAGGCGCACGATTCATGCACATTAGAAGAAGTCGGACGAGGTGCAGGCGGGCCGAGGGATACGCAGAGCGGGGGAGGCGCACGATTCATGCACGAGTTGAGTGAGACTGGCTACAAGACGAGTGTGGATGGGAGAATTGGAAGGGGTCGACCTCAGCGAACGTACCTCAATCAGATTGAGGACGTTTTTAGCAAAGGCCAGCTTAGGAGTACCCTAATTAAGTTAATAACAATGTACCTACCTATATAGTTTAAGTTTAAAAAATTTGGCTCTCAAAAGAAATTTCAATCGTTGTACTGTTGATATTTGGCTCTGTTGACTAATGAGTTTGCCGACCACTGTCCTATACCATTTATTTGGTTCTTTCTTTGTCTCGCTCTCTCACAAGCCTCCAATGTAAGATCGCCAAGGGCAGAGATTTGTGTGTTGTGTCTATTGTTATATCCCTGGAGCCTCAAGCAGGTGCCTGTGCTCAGGGTTGGTGGAGTGACTGTCAATAAATCCCCACACCAGTTCAACGGCTGGGCCTGGCCTCCAGCGGAGGTCTTTCTGTAGAGTACTCTCAGAGGGCTTTATTCAGGAGAGGCACTTCAAAGAATTCTTTCAACACGAGATAACATTCTCAGCAGCTTTGTTTCATGGCCAGCGTCTGGACCACAGCATCATCAAATTGCCTACATCATGGGATGTCAGAAGGGAAGTGTACTCCAACCATCTCGGTATTCCTGTAAACTGGACCAAAGGCTGTTGATTTTGCACTTTATAGAATGAAAGTATGAGGTTGCTTAACATTTCTAGTTCCCAATTTCTGGTTTTTCAGGAAGCTTTATGTGACTCTGCTAATTTACCTACCATTGACAATATTTTGATAAAGCCTTATTTTTCTCCTGAAGGTACTTATTTTAGTGATGAGTTCATGGATTATCTTTTCCCATATTTTCCTGCATTTTCTTTAATAAGCATGTTACTTGAAAATGATAAATGACCAATGACTTTGGGGGAGGGGCTTCCTACTAACCCCTTTATAAGGCAGAGAAACATTTTTTCAGATCCCATGTTCAAAGTCCCATCAGTTCTCAGAATCCCTGGAGAGCCACTTGCTTGAAGAACTGACAATCCCAGTGAAAGATGAGAGGGAGGACTTGCATAATCTTGGCAAGATTATTAATACTAGATGAACTTCTCATCCAAGGATTGAAAAGTATTTTCAAGAAGCCCTGACCAGAGAGTGAGATTTGACTTTATAATCCAGGCCAACAAGGGCCTGTGGCCAACAGAACTTTTGGGCTTCTGAGAAGACTGTGAGGGGCAAAGGATGCTTTGTTTGGCATCCAAGGGGATGGTGTGCAGTCACTTTCATTCGAAAAGAAATAATGCAACCCCGGCTATTCATGAGGTATTTAGGATCACACACAAGTTAAAATGAGGTTAGGTTAGAGTATACACAATACATAAAGGTGCTTTACACACTGTAAAGGGCTCTGTGAATATTTGGTGTTGATGTTTCTCATAAGCTAGGTCCTGAATTTATCTATAGGAAACATGAGTTTGAGTTTAAATAGTACAATGAGTCGTGTGCCTTTGAACCAGTCATTCCATTTTTTTTAGTGTGTTTCCTAATTTAATGGTCTTACCTCACGTGATTATTTAAAAGCTCAAACGGATGTGGACATGTTGGAAAGCATGTAGGATCAGAGGTGTTATATTCTGTAGGCTTTGAGTTGGTCAAGGCCTCCTGGAATCTAAAAATGTGGTGTGTACCTCTTCTTATGAGAATCCTGTTAGGTAAAAAAAAAAAGCCTATATTTGAGATAAATATGCTCCCACAGTTAATATTTAAATGAATTCATTTTTGCAATGGTTTCCCTTCCATATTATTTCCAAACAATATTCCTTAAGGAAGGTGTTTTGTTTTTTTTAATGCCCTTGACCAGAATCGAACCTGGGACCCTTCAGTCCGCAGGTCGATGCTCTATCCACTGAGCCAAACCAGTCAGGGCAAAGGGAGGTGTTTTTGTTTGTTTTCTTCTTCTTCTTCTTTAAAGCAGGCAGCCAGAGGGCAGCCGTTTCCAGTTTACCAAATCAGGAACCTCTACACAGGCTGGAACCCTACATAGCCTTCCCTGAAGATGTACCTGGGAAAGCTATACTGTCTATGGAAATACAGGGCTGCTCTGTGTATGGAGTATCGAGGATATCTAAGACTGAGTAAAAACACTAGAGGACGGTAAGAAGGGCTGAAGAGGCAGAAGGATTAACAAGGTGGCCATAGTGATGGGTTTGCTGGTGGGAAGATGTTTCTAGCCTCTGGGAGGGGGGAAGGTTCTGGCCCAAAGCAGATCCAGCCTCCTGTGGGTTTGGCAGGTCATCTGGCCCCCAGTCTGTGATTGGGGCCAAGGCCTGGAGAGGGGAACCCTGTTATGGCCCAAGGTGGGAAGACGCTGATCCTCATTCAACAGACTGCAAACTCTCCGTGGGCAGCATGCCTGAGCCAACATGACACCTATAGGTGCTCATAAATGATGAATCAATAACTGGAGTGGTTGAACTATTAAGTGACAACAGGAGCATTTGCAAGCTGCCCAGCACCCTTGCTGGTGATAAAAATAGGTTTGTGTAAACAAGAGGGACATCCATAATTCTACCAGAGGAGCCTCAAGCCAGAGAAACACCATTTTCTTACTGTTATTGGGATAGCACTGTCCCTGAAGCTACCATAGGCTAGAGAATCACTTGTGTTTTTTTTTCCTACAGCTATTTAAATCTAATAGTCAGGCTACAAAATCCTTTGGTTGATAGGTGCCACATTTCACAACACCTACACTATAGTACCTGTGATAGTATAATTATAATTCGTAGTTTTTAAATCTAAAAAATGTAGTCCATCAATTCAAAATTTTGAGATCTTTAACACTGTTATCCATGAAACTAGGAATATTTATTCAATTAGATTGAAATCCTCAGAGAAATACACTCCATAGCTTTGGGGGGTGAGGGGGAATATTTGATCTGCTTACAAGTGAGGATTTGGGGTATACCAGTATGTGTGGTTTGGGGGGGAGGGGTTGTAGATTTTTAATTTTTTTATACTTTCCTACTTCTAGGGGCATATCAAGTATCATGACCTTCTCCTGGCAATGACTGTCTAGATAAAACCTTTCTTTAAGATGGGCCTTGTCAAAGTAGCCCTGGTCAAGGGCTGTGGCAAAGAGATGTTGACAGTACAACAATCCATATACAAAATCAGTTTAATGGTCATTTCTGTAAGTAGATTTAAATAAACAGAAAATAGTTCGAACGTTTCCTTGCCAAGCAATCAAGCAAAACACTGGGTCCAACACTATCTGCAGGCTGAGACCTTGAGGGCAATGGCTGGGCCCTCTCTGAGTAAGACGTGAGTGCCATCTGGAGGATCTACTTGAAACTACAGCGCAGCAATCGTGAAACCTTAAGGTACAATTTGTGAAAAAGTGGGCAACATAAGCAGGAATGTCGGACCTTCAACGCGTGGCCTGAGCTCCTGCTGTTTTTCAAGCTTCCAGTAGAGGATTGAGAATGTTCCGGAATGAGGTACTTTCAGCCGAGGTACGAAATGAAAGCCTACCACTGGAAGAGTATCAACATCAGCTTGTTAATTAAATATATAGGTCAGGAAGTACTAGGCAGCAGAGAAATGGGCAAATGTGTCCCCAGTCTAGTACGTCCTACCATCCCCTCATCCTACTCTGGCTAGGGTCCGATATAAATCCATGAGAATTTTTATTCATAGTATGTAAATGGACTGATAGTTTAGTTTTTTTCAGAGGCATTTACATTTTAATAGGTTGAAAGTACTTGCTTAAAAAAACGAGAGAGAGATAATGAGCAGAATTTCCAGTAGATGCCAATTATTTGAGGGGGTCTGGTGGAGAAAGACAATCATCTCCTTTATCAAATAATTATTCCTTTTAAACAAACTAGGCCTGTTCCTTACCATACACTCATTTTAATGAAGATGTTTTAAAAGAGTATTGAATCCTTTAAAAGTCTGAGTATTAATGAACAAACATCTGCATTTCCTGTGTTTACATGTTACTGCCCCCTACTCAAGGCTTCTCAAATATCTGTGGTGAAAACGTAAAAAAAAAATTTCAATCACTTGAGGGACCAACACTTGTGTAAATTAAACTAAGAATTTGATGGCAAGATCTACAAGTTTGGTCTATCTTGTACTTATCTTGGGCCTCAAGATCTCAGCCACCATGACCACCAGTTACGTTCAAGAGCTTGACTTACATCTTCCTTCCAACTTTTAAAAGAGCATGGTCTTTGAATCCATACTAACGAACATTTCAAGCACTTTCTATTCCCCATTTTAAACTGACCCTCTACTTGTAATGTGTTTGCACAACTCCCCCATGCCCTTGCTTAGTCCAGCCTGATTCAGTTTGCTAACTTTATTTGTGGTGGATTTGGCCTAGACACCAGAAGTTTGTGTAAGACACTTGGGTAGCACAGAAGTTCACGTACTTGGGGATTAATAGAGGTACCCATCTAGGAAAACTACAAAGCTGACAAAACATACACCAGAAGCTTGTGTAAGACACTTGGGTAGCACAGAAGTTCACGGAAGTTCACGTACTTGGGGATTAATAGAGGCACCCATCTAGGAAAACTACAAAGCTGACAAAACATACATTTTCTTGATATAAAGATTATAGGAAAGCTTCAGTTGAATATTTTTCTTTCTCGTCCTCCCCTTCTTCTTCTTTTTTGCCAAAAATAAGCAGGTTGAAAGAGTCTTTTGATTGATAAACAATCCTTCATCCACTGGTTGAAAAGCAACAAATTCTTTCTTTCTAATCCCAGTAACCCCAAACCGCAAATTTCACATGGCCATATATTAAGGAGTGTTCATACATTTCCATTTATAAGGCACAAATCCACATATCTCTCAGGGAAAGAAAGAAAACAAAGATTTAAAGACAACAAGATAATCTAGTAATAGAAGATGTTTGTCAAAGTGGAGTGAAAACAAACCACTTCCCTTTTCGGTAAATGGGAACCTTATACTGATAGGAAATGCAGCCTCCCTTGGCTCCTCTGTCAACGCAGCCTCTTTCACTGGACCAAAGTGAGGTGGGTCCTCTGGAGGCTGCATGGCCAGAACACATCAATGGCAAGTACCACTTACCCCGTAGAAGCTGCTGGGCAGTGATGTCCGAAATGGGACATTCTAGCTACAGGGTGCCCCACTCACCATTCATACTCCAAGGAGCCTCCGGGGACCAACCACAGAGCGCACACACACTTCCTGTCGACTATTTTAAGGGTTCAGCTCTCAGTGGAGGCTTAGTGCCTGTCTGAGGACCCTGAACTGGGCTAGTTATGTGGGTCCTTTGTGGTGTGGCATGTACTTAAAAGGCTGGACCTTGGGTTCCTCTTGAAATAATTAGATCCCTAGAGGGATCCTTAGAACCAATTCATTTTACCAGGGGCTTTTTGAACACGCTGGCCAAAATCTGGAGAAGACTCCCTGGAGCAAGCCCCAAATCTTCTGGCCTGTCAGGCAGCTGTAACAGACCTCAAGTAATCCTCCAGTCCACGGGTATACAACAGTGGGCCCTAGGATACCAAACAGTATCCAAGCTTATTGCCTGGGCCTCCAGGTGGCTCTTGGCACTGTACTTTCTAGTACCGTCTGCATTAGTATTATATGAGAATAAGCTTCCTGGATAGCCACATGGATCCACGCAACTACTTCACAGTCCTGTGTGTTACCAAGGTCTGAAGGGAGTGAACAGCACTTTAGAGGAAATAGCCAGAGAGATGTCATCCTGAGAAAAGGGTCAGAGTTAGAGTGGGTGAGAGAGGAGAGATCAGAAATCAGATGAACTGGATAATTCATTGTCTGAAGGTTTCACTGAATCTTGAAGAGTCTGAATTCTCCACCTTGGACAATCTGAAACCCAAAGGAAATGGGTCCTTGGGTCAATTTATTCAATTACCAAAGACCAGCAATAGTAGCATGGCCGGTCCAATATGGTGTGGACCAGCCACCTCCTTGTTTTCCAGTCCAAGTTTATCACCCCTCCAGCTCCAGGACTTGCCCCTGGAGGCCTTAGTCAGAATTTTACTGAATTTTCAGGCATAAATATGGTCCTTAATTCAGTGCCCATGATCTTAGCCAAGGTCCCTTCGTTTCCTGTGTCTTGAAAGGCTATGACCCAGATGGAAAATGAACACTCCTTTTATTAACAACATAACTCTTGAATCCTTTGGCTTCCCAAAGCCATGGCCATAGCATATCCTTGGATATATGTATTAATGTAAAAGCCATTAATACACATTAAAACTCTTAAAAACAAAAAGTCACCTCCTGTGTTTGTATCACATTTCCCCCAAATCGCAATGGGGTGCCTCCACAGCTTGCCCACCCTCCAGCCTCAGGACTCTTTCTTCATCAGTCTGGCCTTGACTTTGCGCCTCAGGAGGGCTGCAGTGGTGGTGCTGCAGGCGGTCAACAAGAAGAAGGACAGACAGGCCACGTAGACAGACAGGGGACTGTGGCGCTGCAGGAAGATCTCCTGCCGCCCCTGGTAGTCCAGGAGGATGGCCTCCAGCTGGGAAAGCGTGCAAATGGACAGAAATACGTGGAAGAGCTGATGCCCGTGGCCCACAATGTCACAGGAACCGGGGAAGTACTTCTCAGGAACCGGGCAAGAGAAGAAGTAGGCGCTGACCAGGAAGAAGAGGATCTGGAGGGTGTGGTACCAGGCGGCCTGCTCCTGGCAGCCAGCCAGGTGGCATAGGGCTACTCGGTGGGCCACGGGGCTAATGTCCAGAATGAAGGCCAGCCCTGAGGGCACCACCTGACATATCTTCTTCATGATTGGGTAAGGCTTCTGATAACGATACTTGGCGTAACAACAGCCAGCGCAAGACAACCAGCCACAGAAGGCAGCTGCTGGAAGGAAGAAGAGCCAGAAGTGCTCATACCAGCCCTGGTCGGAGGTGTAGAAGAAGTGGACCAGGGCGCTGCCGTACTGGTAGATGCTCACCCCCACGTAGTCCACGAAGTAGAACGTGTAGTGGGAGAGCTCCGACTGGGACTGCAGCAGGTGGGCCAGCACGCTGAACAGGAGGTAAGTGATGGAGGACAGGACGTAGATGAGCAGGGGCAGGGTGCTGGCAGAGGCCCAGGGCAAGGCCTCGGCTTCGGCAAAGGCCCAGAATCGCAAGAGGACGGCCAGGGCCGCCAACAAGTGGGTCCAGACGTTGACCACCTCGTTGTGTTTCTGGAAGAGGCTGAGGAAGTAGTAGCGCCACCTGTGGCCCGTGGGGCGGTAGCCGGTGTGGATGTAAGGCTCCCGGAACAGCTGGGGCACATCTGTCTCGGGGACGGTGCAAGGCATCTTGGGAAGCCCATTCTCCAGGATCTTGGGCAGGCGGCGCAGCTGCTGCCCGCTGACCGACAGGGTGCTCAGGTGCTCCAGGATGGCCGTCGTCATGGCTGCCTGGCACGGCAGGGCCGGGGGGTGCAGCCTAAAGACAAGAAAGGAACATCAGCAAAAATGCAGCGAGAGAGGGACTGAGCTAAGGGAGCAAAGCAACTATGGGTGTTCTTAATGAAACGCAGCTTTCTAGTGCAATACGGAGGCAGAAAGCTGCAGGCAGCTCTTTGAGCCTTTCTTCTTCTTTTTTAAAATTCATTTATTTTTAAATCCTCACCCCAGGATATTTTTTTCATTGATTTTTAGAGAGAGTGGAAGAGAGAGAGAAATATCGATGTGAGAGAAACACATCAATTGGTTGCCTCCTGCACAGCCCAGGCCGGGTAGGAGCCTGCAACCAGAGGTACATGCCTTTGACCAGAATCCAACCCAGAACCCTTCCTCCGCAGGCCAAGGCTCTGAGCCAAACTGGCTATGGTCGTTTTACTTCTTGACAGAGTTGGACCAAGCTCCCTTACTCCCCCAACATTCTGACTTTACCTCTACTACCCACCACACAGTGTGAGGCCAAGTCATAGCTTATAAAATGGGAATGTTAGCCACCCTGTTTTAATGATATTTAGAAAGTAAGGGTTTCTTTAAAGGCTTTGGAGTTTTCTAGATGCTATTAAAATGTAATCATCAGACAGGCTCTACTAGTATGAAACATTATGTTAAAATACTATAGGCCCGATGCACGAAATTTGTGCAAGGGGCTCGGCCCTCGCAGAAGGTCGTCCAGATGGTCGTTCTGCTGTTCGGTCTAATTAGCATATTAGCTATTTGTTATATAGGATAAGAATTACAAATATAGATATTACTAATGATAGCCTACATTTCTTGAGCACCTAATCTTAAAATATTCACTGATTTCACTGGTCACTTGAAAATCTGAGATAAGCAATAGTAACTTGAACTCAAAGTAAAGACAAACACATGAATCATCAATTAGGTTGGTAAAAACCCATGTATATTCTGGGAAATATTTGACTAAATAAATTTAACATAAACTCTAATTGCAAAGATTGTTTTTTGTTTTTTAAGTTATGCTCTGGAAAGGAAGTAGTTTTGGGCTTGTCTCTCCTGGATATTTAAATCTCTGCTCAATGAATTTTAGGTCCCTCAAATGCTGAATTTACATTTGAAATTTCTGTTGACAGATGAGCCAGCTAAGCACGGCAATTATTTCATAAAATAGTCTGTAAAATAGCTGCAAAGTTTCAAGGAAAGTTACTGAGTAAAGAAATGGATTTTTAGCATGTCTACAGTTACCTTCTGTAATTCATATTTCCCAAACCCTTTTCCTCAGAAAAGTGTAAAACCTTCCTTCAAGAACCCTTCGCTGGGAGAGATGCAGCAAGTGCTTCTCAGGGCACTACTAATGTAGTGAAGAAATGTCATCTTCCTACTCACACACCTTAACATTGAAAAAGAAAAAATATCTAAATGGTCTAAATGTAGGACATGGAGATGAATAAAATGTGAAAGAAGCTCAGGGAGACCTGGGGTCAAGCCCTGGCTTTTGGCCACTTACTGGGTAACCTGGGGCAAGTTACACCGCTCACTAAGCTTCAGTTCCCTCATCTGCGACGTGGGAGCAGTAATTTTACGTATCATATGGATGGTTGGGGGTGGCTAAACGAAAGAATTTAACACCTAAAGTGCGTAGCACCCTGCCTGGCCCAAGACGAGTGCTCAGTAAATGCTAAGTACTGCTGTTATCTGTGTTACTATGAGCTGGCCTTTGTGCTGGGGATACAAAGACTAAAAAGATATGCTGCCTGCTTTTCAAGGTCAGAGTCTACTGAGGCAAACGAGTAGGGACGTTATGACCAAAACATGGATGCGTTCTCCACGGAGGCGAGCGCTGATTCACGGTGTCTCTGCAAACATAAGCAAAATAGACAGAAGGCCAGGGAGGGGTGTGCAAGCTTCTACAAGTGACCCCTGAACTGGGTGTTGAAGGAAAATCAGAATTCCCAAGAGAACATGAGGGGGAAAGAGCTGTAGGGCAGAGAGCAGGTCAAAGCACTTATGCCAAAATAAGGACCCGTGCAGCCTGGAGCGCCCGAGGAGGTGGCAGGTGGCGTGTGTGTGGTCTGAAGGAGGACATTGGCACCAGAGACCTGAGCCCCACCTTCCACAAGGACGAGCCAAGAGCTCCAGCCTGGGCTCTGTCATCTGAGAAGTCGAGCGACTGATAAAGAGAAGCTGATGTAAGGACTGTTATGACGTCATGCCCTTAAAGTGTTTAACAGAGCGCTTGGTTCCAAGTCCACAAAACATCTGCCATGATTACGACCATCTCCAGTGGGAGAAGCGGGGGCAGTTCACGAGTGGACGACCTAATGCCCCCTCCGTGCCTTGTATCTACTTGTTCGGTGGCCCTGAAACCTGGGACTGAGTCATTTCTTTAGCTAGTACTGGCCAGTGATTCCCTACCAGGACCAGGCCATCAACTAGCGCTCAATATAAAAATTAGAGAACCTTATTAAGAATCAGAGTGTCAGCCAGAAAGACAGGTAAGGGTGGGAGAGAGAGAGAGAGAGAGAAAGTTGTCATCAGAATACCTTAATTCATTCAAAACGAGCAAAACAAGAAAAAGCTAAGCAGTGCTTTTGCCGCCAGCGAGCAGAGGGATTGAGAACCTGGGGGTTAATAGATGGAGATTCCAACTGACCTGGGTGGCAGTTGGTGACAGAGCACAGCAGGGGTAAGGGAGGGGGAGACCAGCAGGTGGAAACAGGTGGGGTACACAGGTCCCAGATCAGGTGGGTGCACTGTAGGGCTGGGCCTGGGACATGGGACGACATTTCAAACTGTGCTGATGCTGGTGACTGAGAAGCATGTAATCTAGGGGCACTGGGCTTGTTGGAGCTCTGGGGAATTAAAGGACTCTATTCTTTAGATACAAACATAGTGGGAAATCAGATGAAAATGTCGGTTTGATTTTGTGTCTGGGATATGGGCTGTAGGACTCGCTGAAGATGTGGCCCGGCACGCCCACCTGCGTTGATCAAGCGAGTTTCCATCATCTCTGGGCACCCCAAGCAATCGCAGGCCATTCTGCATCCAGAGTTGAATAACACATAACTGCACAGTTTCTGCTCATCTTTGCATCCTCGAAAATAGGATGCCTGACACAATAGCAGGTTTTTATAAGCTGATGACACAACTGAATTTCTAAAGATTAAAACCGTGGGTCTGGGTTGTCTATTGGTGGGAACTAAGTCCAGTTCAGACCTGGGAGCCAACTGGCATCTGTTTGTTCTGAGGAAGAAAAGACAGATTATGATGCTGCTTTATTGGCAATTTTCAGAAAACCCCGTCTGACCCTGAGTTTCTCCAGCCCTCATCTCACCAACGTAACCTCCTGGCTTTATGTTGACAAGTCCTGATCATGAAATCATTGCCACTTCTCTTTCACTTACGGAAACTGAACTAGGAAGAGGTTTATAGAAATAAGAAACAGAGAAGTATAAGACCAAAAGGATATTCACTTTAACTTCAAAGGAAAGGGTGCACAGGAAAAAATAAAAATAAATAAAAATAAAAAGGCAGAATCTTCATTTCCCTTGAAAATGAGGTCTCCTTTCTCAAGGATCCTTAGAATGCAGCCACATCAGTCTCAGGGGCTCCTTAACTCCACCCTCTGGAGTGTGTAACCCAACATTCACCGCAGGTTCCAGGGACCTGACCTCCATGGCCTCCAACTCAGGACACCATCGCTTATCTCCCTCAGCAATGAGGTGATAAAAAGATCTGGGTCCTCTATCTGTGGGTGACAAGGACCTCAATTTCCCTTTGGAAGTCCAAGGTCATAAAAAATTCTAAACTAATGATTGGGAAGAGTGGGGATTAATTTTTAATCCTTTGCTTAGCAACTACCTCTTCTACGGCCATAACATTCTCCCTTTGTGTGAGAGCAGCCACCACTGCCACAGCGATGGTAATAAGTTATAATTCTTTATCATCATTAACTTCAGAAGCCGCTGTCCAGTGGGGTCCAACCACCTCCCTAGACAGGCCTTACCTGCAGTTAGGCTTCAAAGGGCCAGCTGTAAAGTCTGGGAGCCCGTTTTGGAGGAAGCACATATTGGCATCATGATGTTGTTGCAGAACACACTTCTCAGCCTTCCCATTGCTGGCCCTGAGCAAGGGCCCCTCCCTCATTCCTGGCCTCTGTCCCCATGCACCCTCCCCAAACTCATGTGGTCATGAGTCAACTAAGATGCTCCCTTAGAATGGTCTCCCTTGCATGGGGTGCATACCAACTCCTCTGCTGAGGCAGCTGGGATGTAGATCTTTTTGAAGAGGCCCCAGCATACTTCTCTCTTGGGTTCCCGATCACGGGTTCACTCTGCTCACTTCTCAAGCTCCTTCAGGGGCAGGGACTGCGTGGTGCACAACTTCCTCTGTCTAAAATAATCACACGCCTTGCCCAGCCAGTGTGGCTCAGCGGCTGAGCGTCGACCCATGCACCAAGAGGTCGCCGGTTCGATTCCAGGTCAGGGCACATGCCCGGGTTGTGGGCTCAATCACTGGTGGGGGGCATGCAGGAGGCACCAATTGATGTTTCTCTCCCATCAATGTTTCAATCTCTCTCTCCCTCTCCCTTCCTCTCTTTCTAAAATCAATTAAAAAAATAAAATAATCATACACCCGACAATCATTTACGGAATGGATAAATTCTTTAGGCCCAGACATATGGCACCAATTTCCTTCTTTCAGGCAAGACTGAGGAATAAAAGAAATAATAGCTTGGACGTCGGGAGGCCGGGCTGTTCCTGGCCAACTCCTATTTATCCTTCACGACCCAGCTCAGGTTCCCCTGTGAAGCCTTCCCCTCAGGTACTACTATCTTGCCCACTGCACTTGTAGTCCTCCATTACAGCAATTTGCAACCTTTTCATCTCATGGCACACATAAACTTATTATTAAAGTTCTGCAGCACACCAAAACAATGTATTTTTTGCCGATCTGACAAAAAGTAGGTGTAACTTTGATTTATACACACTAGATGGCTAGTGTTGTGTTGGTTGTCATTTTTTAAAATTTGACAATCTAGGGAAAAGAGGTCAGTGCCCCTGACTAAATAGTCAGGTATTGCATGTTTTAAAAATTCTTGCAGCACACCAGTGTGCTGTGGCACATGGGTTGAAAAATCGCTGCTCCCTTACAGCACTCTCCCTACCGTACAGTGCCAATGCCCACTTTATATTACCTGTCTCTCCGCCCACTACACTGTAAAGATCCTTTGAGGGCTGAGAATCTTTTATCACCTATCACTGTGTCTCCCACATGGGGGATGTTCCAATAAATTGTTGTTGAATAAATGAATGAATGGAATGAAAATGTCAGGATAATGATAATGACAAACACTTATATGGTGTTTATCATATACCCTGCAGTATTCTAGGCTCTTCACAAATACTAGAGGCCCAGTGCACAAAATTTGTGCTCTGAGGCGGGGCAGGGAGGTGTCCCTCAGCTCGGCCTGCGCCCTCTCGCAGTCCGGGATCCCTTGGGGGATGTCCGCCTGCAGGGGATCAGGCCTAAACCAGCAGTCGGACATCCCTCTCACAGTCCAGGACCCCTCACTAGGGGTGTCCCTCAGCTCGGCCTGCGCCCTCTCACAGTTCAGGATCCCTTGGAGGATGTCCGCCTGCAGGGGATCAGGCCTAAGCCGGTAGTCGAACATCCCTCTCACAGTCCAGAACCCCTCACTCCTTACTGCCCACCTGCTCGCTGCTCGCTGCTCCTTACCGCTCAGCTCACTGTTCCTAAGTGCTGCCGTGGAGGCAGGAGAGGCTCCTGCCACCACCACTGTGCTCACCAGCTGTGAGCCCAGCTTCTGGCTGAGCAGCGCCCCTCTGGTAGTGCACTGACCATCAGGGGGAAACTCCTGCATTGAGCATCTGCCCCCTGGTGGTCAGTGCGCATCATAGCGACAGGTCGTTCTGCTGTAATGGTCACTTAGGCTTTTATTATATGGACTAGAGGCCCACTGCACGAAAATTCGTTCAAGAGTAGGCCTTCCTTCCCCCGGGGTGCTGGCACAGGCTTTCCTCCAGCACCCGGGACCCGGGCTTCCTTCCCTCCGGCCAGCCACAGGCACCCAAGACCCCAGCCAGCTTGCCCCGGGCCGACTGCAGGCACCCGGGCCCCAGCTTTGTCAGGAAGGACATCTGGAATGACATCTGGAAGATGTCTGGTCTAATTAGCACATTATCCTTTTATTATTAAAGATTAACTCATTAAACTTCCCAATAACTATCTGGCATTGGCACTATTTCTTTTTCTTTTTTAAAATTCTCACCCGAGGATATGTTTTTATTGATTTTTAAGAGAGAGGATGGGGGGGGGGCGGGGAGAGAGAGATGAGAGAGAAAATTGATAGGTTGCCTCCTATATGTGCTCCAATTGGGGATCAAATCCACAACCTACATATGTGCTCTGACTGGTAATCGAACTTGCAACCTTTTGGTGTATGGGAGGACAATCCAACCAAGTGAGCCACCTGACCATAGTGGTACTATATCATCATTCTCATTTTACAGATGAGGAAACAGAAGCACAGAGAGATTCATTAACTTGCCCAAGGCTACACAGTAAATTGCAGAGCCAGGAAGTAACCTGAAGCAGTCAGCCCTAGTGACTGAGCTATTAACCACTATGTCCTCAAAAAATGCACTCTACGACTAAACCCAAATATTTTTCAGTGATATACAACTCCAGATATGCTACTGCAACACTGCTTTGCTCCATCCACAAAGATAATTTGCAGTTGGCCCTACAAAAGCAATCACTATTGCAAAGCTTCTCAGTTCTTTGCCACTAAGTTTATTTGTAAATCAGAGTCCAGTACTCTCCAAGAGAAGGAAATGGGACTGCCACATACTCTATCAGGCATCTATCAGACAATCCAGTGGGTGTGCAACCCAGATAAAAAGTGATCACAAACCCCGCAGGCCTCTTTCATCTTAAAGAGATGTGCATCCTTGCGGCTGGCTTGCAGACTGGTGCGGTGAGAGATTCCAGTGATCAACCTAAAGATAAGGTTGCGGATCAGCCTGCTGGAGGAAAGCAGGCAGCCCTGAGAACAGTCACTGATTCCGCTGCACCCACAGCATGCTCTCTAAAACCTTTCCCCGGGCAAAGTAGAGAATGAAATAAAAAGCTCCATGTTTGGGAAATGCACATAGTTTGGTGCCATCTGGTGACATTTTATCTGAAGGCCAAAGATAAACGCTCCAAAACACTGGTGTTCTTTGGTCTATTACAAGGACCTTACTGGAACGGATCGCAGGTTTGGTTTAGCAGATTCCCTGGAAAAGCACTGGACGAGGAAGAAAAAGTTCCCACTTCTAGGCCTAGCTCTACCACTAATGATGGGACTGTAGGCAGATCACTCAACCTCTCCCTGCCTCAGTCCTCTAGTCTATAAAATAGGAGTCAGTCTCTACAGACTCTAATACTGTAAAATTCCATAATTCATCTGGGCTGTGTTTTGCTTTGTATGGAGGATCAAGCAGTGTGCTAAAACCACCAACAAAGAGCTCCTGTGTCATCACCTCACGTCACTGTGTGGGGGCTCGCACAGATGGCAGGGAGGTGGCCTGCTGCTTATTGGACAGAGGACAAAAGAGCAGCCATTTCCATCAAAGAAGGCAGAAGAACGCTTCCAGAATCCATAGAAACCCAGCTCACACATCACTGCAGAACTATAAATGGCCGAGAAGGAACAGCAGCCAAAGTGCGGACATGGTGTGTGATTGTTAAGAACTGGAGCCATGCTTGGAGCAGCCTCTGGTCCAACCAGAGACAGAGATGGCGTTGCCAATAGCCTCAGACGCCGCCAGGATCTCCACAGTAGTCCATCAAGTGAGAGGCGGCTGGGCCCACACCAACCTTTGCAGCCACATCTGCCAAATATATCACTGTTTACAAAGTCACATTTTAAAGAACGGCACCACTGGCAGAATCCTATTATTAGCAGAGATAATTTTAACATGAACTCTGATTCACCCATGGTCAACACATATCCTCTCTATACTCAAGAAAACCTGCCCTAGCCGGTTTGCTCAGTGGATAGAGCGTAGACCTGCAGACTGACTGGTCCCAGGTTTGATTCCGGACAAGGGCACATGCCCAGGTTGCGGTCTCGATCCCCAGTGTGGGGCGTGCAGGAAGCAGTCAATCAATGATTCTCTCATCATTGATGTTTCTATCTTTCTCTCCCTTAAAAATCAATAAAGTATATTAAAAAAAAAAAAAAAGAAAACCTAACAAACATAAATAGCATCTTGATATCCCCAAATGGGAGATCTGATTTAATAAATTATGATAAATCTATAAAATAGGATACTGCATATATTCAAATATTTTTATGTAGATATTTACATTTACTGTTACAGAAAGATGCACATGAAATACATGTGCTCCATTTTTTTTCACTGTAGTCTCCCCTGCACTTAGATTGACTAGGACATAGTAGATGTCCAACAAAGACTTGCTGAATAAAAAAATGAAAGATATTATTACAAGAAAGAAGCAAATTAAAAGTATGTGTCCTGCCCTGGCCAGCGTGGCTCAGTTGGAAATTATGAAGAAATCTGCCCTAAACATCCATGTGCAGCTTTTTCTGTGAACATACGTTTTCAACTCATTTGAGCAAATACCAAGGAGCATGACTGCCGAATCTGAATTTTCTTTATTGCTACTTCCTATACTTTCCACGTCTCAGCTCATCTTCCCACTTCAGCAGGTACTATTTTTCAAACAGCACAGCACACACCTTCCACGTGCAATAAACAGTAGCTGTGTTTATTGTGGTGGAAGAATTCGGAGGAGCTGGGGAATTTGGAACACACTGAAGCAGTCTAAGGTCAACCAACAGTTAGCTGGAGGTGATCATTTTTTTCCTCAGAGACTTCCTGTTTGGGTCAAGGTGAGCTCTGCTACCTGAAACACCTGCTAATGAAAGCCTGGGGACAGGAGTCTCCCAGGACTTCCCCTAAGGGTGTAATTGGCAGCTTCATTAGTGTGGCTTGGCTTTAGCAGCATAGCCTCTAGCCTTTCTGCTGCAGGAAGCTCTGTCGCCCATCTGCAAACCTGCTGGGACCTGGGCCAGCCCAGGTGAACCCTGAATCGAGCTGCAGATTTCCACTGGCAGGAAATCAATCTTGGAATGGTACTTTCCATAGCAGAGGGATCTGCTAGCAAATTAAGTCTGGGCTGGAGCACCATGTGAGGAATGCGGTCTCCTAGCTGTGAGAAGTTAACCTTTTTGCATCTGAGGCAGGGCACTCCCTGGGTGGTCCATAGACGAGGGCTTTTTATTTGCTACTAAGAAACAAGCAAGTCGCTTCATTCTCAGTTTCTTTTAGATATCCCCAAGGCCTTAGTTCTATTCCACACAGGCCATGAAGAAGTCTTCTCCAGCCCGGCCAGTGTGGCTCAGTGGTTGAGCGTTGACCAGATCTGCTAGCAAATTAAGTCTGGGCTGGAGCACCACGTGAGGAATGCGGTCTCCTAGCTGTGAGAAGTTAAACCTTTTGCAGCTGAGGCAGTGCACTCCCTGGGTGGTCCCAAGACGAAGGCTTTTTATTTGCTACTAAGAAACAAGTAAGTCGCTCCATTTTCCGTCCAAGGCCTTAGTTCTAGTCCACAATGGCCATGAAGAAGTCTTCTCCAGCCCAGCCAGTGTGTCTCAGTGGTTGAGCGTTGACCCAGGAACCAAGAGGTCACTGGTTTGATTCCCGATCAGGGCACCTGCCCGGGTTGCGGGCTCAATCCCCAGTAGGGGGTGTGTAGGAGGCAGCTGATGGATAATGTTTCTATCAGCCTCTCCCTTTCTCTCTCTCTCTCTCTCTAAAAATCAATAAAATCATATTTTTTAAAAAGCTTTAAAAAGAAGTCTTCTCCAAGCCATCTTGATTTCTTTGCTCCGTCAACACTTAACCTACCTATTCCCCACGTTTGGTATCAGAACATCCGGACTCGCATGCTGCCCCACTGCTATGTGTAGAGAGCCTTGTCTCTCCTGCGTATTCTCCAGCCCGGCCAGTGTGGCTCAGTGGTTGAGCGTTGACCCAGGAACCAAGAGGTCACTGGTTTGAATCCCGATCAGGGCACCTGCCGGGTTTCGGGCTCAATCCCCAGTAAGGGGGTATGTAGGAGGCAGCTGATGGATGATGTTTCTCTCAATCAGCCTCTCCCTTTCTCTCTCTCTCTCTAAAAATCAATAAAATCATATTTTTTTTAAAAAGCTTTAAAAAGACGTCTTCTCCAAGCCATCTTGATTTCTTTGCTCCGTGAACACTTAACCTACCTATTCCCCACGTTTGGTATCAGAACATCCAAGAGGTCACTGGTTTGATTCCCGATCAGGGCACCTGCCCGGGTTGCGGGCTCAATCCCCAGTAGGGGGTGTGTAGGAGGCAGCTGATGGATAATGTTTCTATCAGCCTCTCCCTTTCTCTCTCTCTCTCTCTCTAAAAATCAATAAAATCATATTTTTTAAAAAGCTTTAAAAAGAAGTCTTCTCCAAGCCATCTTGATTTCTTTGCTCCGTCAACACTTAACCTACCTATTCCCCACGTTTGGTATCAGAACATCCGGACTTGTGGGCTGCCCCACTGCTGTGTGTAGAGAGCCTCGTCTCTCCTGCGTATTGGGTTGCAAGCTCCTTGGGACAGGAACACTGACTTACACATTCTCTAGTTCTCGCATGCTGCCCCACTGCTATGTGTAGAGAGCCTTGTCTCTCCTGCGTATTGGGACAGGAACACTGACTTACACATTCTCTAGTTCTCCTATCAGCAACTATCAGAGGAAAGGTGCCCCAGAATGTGTCAATAGAAAACTGTTCAAACACAAAAGTGAAATAAGACTCTCCTTTGGCCCTCTTTGCTTCTAAAGGCAAAACTGGTGAGAGGTGAGATAATGAACATGGGAGGCATTTTTCAAAAGGAAACAACATTTGAGTCGGCTCTTGTTTATCTGTGTGTGAATCATCAACGTGGTGAGTATCCTTAACCGTATTTAAATTGTTAACTGATTTCCAATCATCCGCTCGCATTGGGCCTATCTCCCCCTACCACTGGTAGTACTTTTGTGCCCAATAATGCCTAAGCAGAGATGCAGGAAATAGAGAGGCCAGGCAGGAAAAAAAAAAAAGCAAAATAACATTGGAGCAGGAGTCAGGAGACCTAGTTTTCTATTCTTGCTGCTCAGAAGAGGGCAGAATAGACTGTCCTGGTTCCCTGAACAAGCCGCACACATCACACTGCCAATGCTAATTGTGCCCCTCTCTGCCTGGCAAAGCTTGCTCTCACACGTGGGCTGAGATGTAATCTCCTCTGTGAGGTTTAGCAACAGCCTCAAGCAGAATGAAACACATCCTGTTACATCAAGCACATCCAATGCACTCCCCGGCGTTATGTTGTAAGTGGATATACTTGCTTTTTCCTTTATAAAACTTTACAAAAAATGGTTTTAGACTCGGGGGAGTGAACACACAATACAATATACAGATGATGTATTATGGAATTGTACACCTGAAACGTATAACTTTATCAGTCAATGTCACCCCAATATAGTCAATAAAAAAGAAAAATAAATAAAACATTAAAAAGTTTTTAGTTTGTGTTACTTGATTGTGAGGATAACTGAAGCACAGAGAATGTAAGCGACCTACTCAAAGCCCCAACCCAAATCAGCCCTAAGGTACGGGCAGACCTCTCTGCTTCTGATTTCTGTGCCCCAAAAGCCCAACCACCTGTGTCTCAGGAAAAGAAAGCCCATCAAACATGAACAGAAAAGGAAGAGATAGCTGAAAAGTGAGTGCCTGTCTGCCTCTGAGCTAACGACAGACGAGGAATCCCGGCTCTCTAACATCCTAGGTGTATTATCCAGGACACCTGTCCCAAAGCCTTCCATAAGGGCTCGTTCTCCTAAGGGCACCCCTGCCTCACTCCACTTCCCAGCATGGCCTCTCCTACAGTGTGAAGTAGTAATTCATAATCAGTAGCTGATCTGGCAGAGAATCATTCGTTATTCTATAGAGGAGCTTTGTTTGAAAGGTCTACCTACTCAGTTCAGATCAATGCCTGTGAACTGTCACACAGCTCCACTCCCACCTCCATTATGTGACAAGTACCCACCCAGCCTGCAGGTCCTACTTCCTTGTGATTACTGATCCTTCAGGATTACTTTCACTCCAAGATCTCAGATGTGAAGTTCCCCCTTCCTGATCCCAACACTCCTGACTCCCACTGGTACCATTCCCGCGCGTCTGCGAACACACTCTGGGCTCCTCGCCCTCCAGTCCTCCGGCCTTTCTTCTCTCTCAGTCCACCTTCCTCATCTGGCCCCGCTGCTGTCTCTACACAAACTGGGCCCCGAGCCTGCCACTTCTCATCTCCCCTGGCCAGACTCCTCACCCCCACCCCTTCACTGGGTCCACCTGCCTGACCCACCTTGCTTACACCTGACTTCTCTTTCTTCCTCACAAGGCGCCGTGTACTAGTATGGAAAGTCACAAAACATTATGAGACCACTACAAATTCATGCTTTTAATCCTCAACCGAGACGTCACCTTACTCATCTGGATGTCCCATCAGCACTTTAAGCACTGTGTGAATAAAACAAACTTTCTCCTGCGGTACCTAGTTCTAGTTATTGGTGGGACCAACCTCCCAGTCACCAAGCCTTGCAAGCAAAGCAAAATTTCTCCTTTTCTTCCTCCTCCTTGCAAATCCCAGACATCAAATCCCCCTTTTTAAAAAGTGCAGCTTATCCCAAACCTATTCCTTATTTCACTTCCCCTGTAGGCCTGTGTCCTGCCCCAGCTACACTATGGTGATAACCGCCTTCCTACCTGACCTTGCACCCTCGTCTCTGGTCCCAGTTCTATCTGACCTGACTGGGCTGAAGCTCAGGCCTGATGATGCTACGTCCCAAAGCCGCCAGGAGCCCTCTCTCTCCTCTTTGCCAACTAAAGCTCACATTTCCGAGGCTCTCAGCTGAGTCTTCCATGCCCTAGCCCTAATGGACCCACAGCTTGATTTCATGCAGAACAAAACAGAGGAAATAGAACAGAGCATGTCAGGATGCATCCTGCATATTAAAGTACTGTCACGAATCTCCTGGTTCCTGAAATAAAATATATTTCTTAGCAAGGTTCATGTTAAAGTTTGAAAACCACTCATCTACCCCATCTAGTATTCCTAAACATGCCCTATGACTTCCTCTTTCATTTAAAAATTATGAAATACTTCTGGCACACAGAAAAGTATAGAGGATAATACAGTGGTTTGTCAACTCTTGATATGTCATATTTATATCAGATTAAAAAATATATGTATATATGTGTATGCATGTGTATGTGTATATGTATATATATATCTATGTTTATATAACTGAGAGCTAGCCTCCTACCTGACATTCCCTTGTTCCCCAGCAGCAGCCACTATACACAGAATTTGGTGTTTTTCATTCCCATGAATGTTTCCAAATGAAAACATTATGACACTTGAAATTACATAACTACTATGTAATTATTATGTTACCAGGGGTCCAGTGCACGAATTTGTGCACCTTGAAAGGAACTGTGGGCTGTGAGGCTGCTTTGGGCACAGGGATGGGTCTCAGCCCATACTCCATGCCCCTGCCCAGCCCCTCCCACCACGGCCCCCGGTCTCCTCTCTGCTGGCAGCCCTGCTTCTGCTGCAGCCGCTCCCATGCGCTGATGTTGCTGGCCCCACTCACACCCGGGGCCGAGAGGTGGATGCCAGCCTCAATCGTCCCTCAGGAGCAGGGGGAGGTGGAGAAGCCCTGAGGGGCAATCAGGGCTGGCAGCCACTGCTGGCATCCACTGACGGCACTGAGTGATTGAGGCCGGTGCCAGCAGCAGGTGAGAGCACGGGGAGGGACTGAGGCACACAGGAGCAAAGAATTTTCAGTAACCACCAGAGGCTCGCCCCAATGACAGCGACTGGTGCCCTGCCTTGGTCTGGCACCTCCTCACCTGCTCCACCATCCTGCTGCAGCCTATGCCCACTATGTTCCGTGCGCACCCCCTGGTGGTCAGCACACATCATAGCTACCGGTTATTCGGTTGTTCCGCCATTTGGTCTATTTGCATATTAGGGTTTTATATATATAAAGATGCTATAATAAAATCATGAAATTAAATACAGTATTCATAAACATATATTGTTTTAAATATTTTTAATCTTTATGTAAATTTTGTACCTAACATTCTGCAGCCTTCTTCCTTTCATTTCATACATGCTTTGTGTTTTTTCCCCCACATTAATTATGACATGATTCTCCAATTGATTCATTTCTCTGCTGAATATTTTCTGAATGCCACAATTTATCTGTCCATCCTCTGGTGGATGGACATGCAGGCTGTTTCCAGCTATTTTCCCTGGCAAGTAAGGCTGTGGTGCAGTTTGTACATGCTTCTTGGGTACGTGCCTAGAAGGGGCTTCCTCTGCAGGTCTCTGCCCAGGAGGCTGTTCCCCCCTTACCCTTCCCTGATGGCACCTCTCAGATGCCGATTCGATTCCCCCATGCATCTAACTCACCCAGTCAGAGCTACAGCCTCCGTCCATTCTCCTGCAAACTTCAGTTTGCATCACTTAAAAATGATGCCATTACATACAATTCTGTCCTGTAGATATTTGAGTACTTTTCATATACCCCTAGCAGGCCATACGTTTCTGATGAGCAAGTCCTGTGTAACATGGCATTACATTCCCTCTCCTCCCCACTTAGAGCCTGGCACATATATTTGCCCAGAGTGGACCTTCGATGAATATCTGTTGAATCCACTGAGCTTTCCTTCTTTTGCTACTAAGTACTGCTATCACCATCTGACATACCTCTCGTGACAACAATATATGTATATATACACACACATATATATAATAATGGCTGCGACATTCCTATGTACTATCACTTCACCACGGGGGTCAGGAGAAGCCTGTCTCTATCATCCACACTCTATGTTGGGAGAAACCAGAGGTCCTGGGGAACACTCCCAGCCAGATGACTGCCTGGAGCTAAATGACAGTAGGCAGTTGCTTATGAGTAAAGGTAAGGAAAACATTCTCCCTCCTCTACTTATTGTCAAAGCACCCAAAATATTACATTTATGCCCAAAAAATGTATAAGAATTTTGTTCAGAACTAAAAATCAAATACTGGTCAGATAAGAATGTTACTAAAAATTGGGGGAGGAGGGGCATTTTCAAGATTGGTGCTGTGCTTATTTTGGTCAACCAGTGTTTATTGTCATCAGTGTAGACAGGATTTAAGGAGGAAATCTGTTCCTCCTCCTCCCACCTCGTCCTGTGACCTCAGCAATTATTATACAACATTAGCCTGGGGACAGAGTCACAAATAGCCACGCGTGTGCTGAATGGCTGTGGAGTAGTTCCAGAATCCTTGGCCAGGGACAGGCTTGTGGAGTGGCAAAGGTGGCTGTCTACCCACAGGTGTCCACCGCTCCTCCAAGGTCAGTGGGGTGGGGGTGGGAGCACGGCTAGAGACTTCTTCCTGATTCCAAAGTAGAGATTCATACTCATCATACTTCTTTCTTATTAGCTATGGAAGTGGTTAAAAAGTGAGATGCGGAAAAGTGAATTCAAGAATCCAGTACCGCCATAAGAAAGGATGAAATAGCATCATTTGCAACAACATGGATGGACCTTGAGAACATTATGCGAAGTGAAATAAGTCAGACAGAAAAAGCTAAGAACCATATGATTTCACTCATATGTGGGATATAAAACTGAAACTTAGGAACACAAACAGCAGTGTGGTGGTTGCCAGAGGCAAGGGGATGGGAGGGGAGAAGGGGGTCCTAATATGAGGTGACAGGAGGTTTGACTTTGGGGGGTGGGCACATGGTGCAATATACAGATCTTGTAACTTAGAAATCCACACATGAAACTTATATGTTTATGTTGACTAATGTCACCCCAATAAAATTTAATAAGAAATAAAAAAAAGAATCCTGTACCACAACATCTCTCAACTTCTTCATGAATACAAAGTATTGGCTTAAATGATTGGGAATTGATGTCTGTTTATCCCAGCCTTGTAAATTAGTAATACAACATGCCCAGGTCGCAGGATTTACTCTGAGAAGCCATATTACCTACCAGATGGGTACTTTCAGTTATTCTCCTAGTTTATGGGTTGACAGAAAGGTCAGCTGAAGTCTTGAAAATCCTCTTCTTGAGAAGGAGTTTAAAACGTATATTGGAAGTGGCTTAAGCAACAATATGCACACTCAGGACAAACTAAAAAGTCAGACTCCTGACTGTCATTTCTAGGTTATGGAGCTTCGCTTTAGAAAGGGCCAAGTATAAAAGCAGCCATTTCTCTTCACTGTAACATAACCTCAAGTCTCAGGTGACATGTGATTATAATCTGTGCAAGTGCTACCTGAGGGCCCGGATTGTTTTTCCAATCGAGTTGAAATGCCCACAGCCATGACTTCTGCATCAGCTGCCCACCAGCATGAGCTTTAAAGACATACACCACTTGCTCGTGGCCTAAGCACCGCCACACACCACCTGTGGGCCCTGGAAGGTTCAGACACTGATTATAACAGCAGCCAGGAGGAAAACAACTCCTTCCAGTGCTTGCTCAAATCCCACCTTCTCAACAGCCTCATTGCCCTAGTAACGCAGCTGCACCCTCCCCAGCACCTAGAACCCCCTTACTCTGCTCTTTTTCTTTGTTTTCTGTATCACTTTTTACCTTGTGATTTATTATGTTCTCATGCTTTTAATTTTTTAAAAAATATATATTTTTATTGATTTCAGAGAGGGAGAGAGAGACAGAAACATCAATGATGAGAGTCATTGATCGGCTGCCTCCCGCACGCCCCCCACTGGGGATCAAGCCCGAAACCCCAGGCATGTTCCCTTCACCGGAACCGAACCCAGGACCCTTCAATCCACAGAGCACAGGTGAGGAAACAGGTTAAGTCCCTTGCCCAAAGTCACCCAGCCGGAAGTGGTGGAGCCAGAATCCGCACACAGGAAGTCTTGCTCCAGAGGTAATTCCCGAACTTCTATACTACTCAGGAAATGCTGTTTCTGCTTTATTTATTGAAAATCATTCTAGAATGTGTTTGTTTACTTTACTAAATGTGTAAGTGAAAATAATGTGGATAATTCATAACCATCCGAGTCCTTCATCTCCTTCTCCATCTCAGTGATCCTTATGCAGCTCGGATAATGGACCTACCAATGGTTGAGAAGACCGGATGGTGTCTCTGGTGAGCCTAGAGCCCTACTGGGAAGTTGATCTTAAACAAAAGTTCTAGTAGGACTTTATTTCCCTGTGATTTCTGTGTTTTTTTCAAAGTGGACGATGTCAGTAAAAATTAGCTTAATTGAAGACTTTGATTAATCTAAGTTATACTGTAGTAGATACACTGTAATTAATATCGATAAGACACATCCATTATACAGTCCATTTAAAAATGGGACAACTTTTCCTTCTTTGAGGTTGTATTGATCTTGGAGGCAAGGAAGGCATAAGGCCCAAATCCTGCTCTCTTCAAATTAAATGAATCACATACTTAAAAATAAACCACAATCCTTCTGGCACCAATAGCGCCTCTGTAAACTGAGAATAATAAAGGCCAATGACTTAAGATTTCTGAATTAAAGTTGAAAAAAAAAAAGAATGTAATTACATGCCGAAGACAAGATGACTGCAGGTCCAGAAAGTATCACTTCCCAGCTGCAAGCTTATTCAGTATGTAAAAGCCAACATTACGTAACTTCACCACGAAATTAACATTCAAATAAAATGCTTTTCAATAAGAGGATTTTAACCCCAATGGGTGCATTTTAAAGTTCCCGTGTCTTTAGAAAACAAAAGGTACAGTATCAGCCATAGGCTATTCCAGCAAGTTCCACAGATCATATGGTCTTGGGAAGAGACAAGAACTTATTGTTACCAGAAAATTCAAGGTCAGTATTTACAGTTTCATTTCCAACACCCCAGCGCTCCCTTGGACAAAGGATTGTAGTATCTACTGACAGTTGCAATTATTCCCCAACTCTATTTCAGCCTCACCAGCCATTCATCCCACTCAGAATATTCGACTACTTCGGACTATTTGTTATTCCAAAATAACAACAGCAAATGATGTTTTGTGTTTTGTTGTTGTTGATTTCTTTTCATATGATATCCAAAAAGATGGAGAAATTAAAGAATAATAGTAAGCCAGAAGTGATTTCTGTGATTTTTAGATAAGCAAGGCTAGATAAAAGTACACACTTAAGGGGGGGAGGGGTGGCAGGGGCTCTAAATCTAACCTGATTCTTTACATATACCTTTAAAATACCTGGCCAATCTAATGCTTGTTTGACCTGGA
>NW_005371660.1:274447-276114 GCF_000412655.1 Myotis brandtii
CCTTCCCCTGTCTTTCTCCCTCCAGTTGAGACTTCTGATATGGAAAAGGACCTCTGCCAGTCCTTCCTGGTAAGTCAGAGCATCCCAGAATGAGCCTTGATTTGACTTTTTTTTTTCTTTTGGCAAAAGAATGTTCTGTTGATTAAAACAAGAGAAAACCACACTTGTGCTCACACAGCCTGATCCTAACCACCCAGACAGCAGCCTGGCATCCTCTGTCAATCTTCCAGGGGCAGCCAGGCCTGGAGCAGCCCGCACAGCTTCTTCCCCCACAATTTACCAGGAGGTAATGATTCCTGGTGACTACAGACTGGCCCAAGCCATTCCTACAGCCCAGTGCACTATCTACAACGTGGTCAGGAACAGTTAACACATCTTCTGTCAAGGAAATCCTGTTGTTTCATAAGCATTTTCTTAATACCCTCCAAGTTTCTTCAAAGGTAAAGAGAATTGCTCATCACCTGAGAGTTAACTAAGTTTCTTGCTTTCACATCTCATTAAACTACACTGAATTTTAACTCAGCTTAATACAACTGCCATGCCAGATGAGGAGCTCCTTAGGACAGGCTCTGGGCTTCCATTTCCCTTATATTCCTCTTAAGCACTAAGCATTCCATTTCTCCCATGGAAGTTGGTTACTGACTAAACCAACCAATCCACAGACCTACTGTGGGTTGAAAAGGGAGAGTCACGACCTCCAAATCCTCCAAGAACCATCAACATTAAAAATATTTCACCCTGGCCGGTTTGGCTCAGTGGATAGAGCGTCGGCCTGCGGACTTAGGGGTCCCAGGTTCGGTCCCGGTCAAGGGCATGTGCCTTGGTTGCAGGTTTGCTCCCCATTCCTGGTCTGGGCACGTGCAGGAGGCATTGATGTTTCTCTCTCATCAATGTTTCTGACTCTATCCCTCTCCCTTCCTCTCTGTAAAAAATCAATAAAATATATTTTAAAAAAATATATTTCCCCCTGTCATCTGCTCTCCAGGAGGGTTCAGCATTTTCCCTCCCTCTGATCTGATTTTGGTGAAAGAGGAGAGAGCTGGTCCCTAGCTGTTAGCGACCTACTGTGAGCACAAGAAAGGCAGGTAGGATTTCAGTTCCGAAGAGCTTTCCAGACCACTTACTTAGGAAACAGCAAATGGATTTCAACCCTCTTGCCAACCTGGTTGATAAGGGCTTCCTGGAGTCCCATACTGAGAGGCATTCCAGGCCTGGGCTGAGCTCAGAGGAAGAGGTGCTGTGATGGATGCACCATGTCTACCACAGGCTCTCAGGGGCACCAGGCTCAGGAGAGAGCTGGGCATGGAGCCAGGTATGTGCCATCCCTGAGCAAAATCTATTGTGGAGAGCTAAGCAACTTGCAACCCGCTGTTTCTCTCCCCTCCCCCCTACTTTTTTTTTAAAAATATATTTTCATTGATTTTTTACAGAGAGGAAGGGAGAGGGATAGAGAGTCAGAAACATCGATGAGAGAGAAACATCGACCAGCTGCCTCCTGCACACCTCCCTCTGGGGATGTGCCCACAACCAAGGTATATGCCCTTGACCAGAATCTAACCTGGGACCTTTCAGTCCGCAGGCCGAAGCTCTATCCACCGGGCCAAACCGGTTTTGGCATCCCCCCTACTTTTTAAAAGAGTGGAAGTCACATCAATCATAAAAAAAAA
>NW_005371660.1:276286-276573 GCF_000412655.1 Myotis brandtii
AGCTATATGGCTTCTGTGGTGGGACTGTGTGGAGGAGGGGGAAGGAAAAGAGACCAAGGGTTGAGAAGCAAGCCAATGTTAGTGATCCCCAAGACAAAGGAAAGTGCTAATCAAACAAGTCAATGTCATGTTTGTTTCAACAGGGAAAAGGGAGACTCAGTTTCTTGAACTTGAACTAGCAAAGCTCTCTGGATCAACCAATAGTATTCACTTGCTTTCTGCTTTGTTCTTAACACCAAGTGGGCACATACAAGGCAAATGACATGGTTCTTTTCACAGCCAGATTA
>NW_005371660.1:276628-292045 GCF_000412655.1 Myotis brandtii
TCTGGGAGAGACAAAGTTGGCCTCTCACCATCTACTCTGTGTTGTCAGCCAACTGGCTCCCAGGTGAGGAGAATGCCTTTGGCAGCCACAGTATACACACAGACAAGAGAGCTTAGAAAAGGCAAGGGAGAGGAGGCAGACATGTGATTCGGGAGACAAACAAACACAATTAGCTGCGCTTGAAACAAACTGAAAAGACTCAGTGGGACAACTTTGATTCCTTCTGCCAAAGAGAGAAAACCAAAGGAAAATTCATTTTAAAAGAAGCCTTTTACTGGGTTCCTTGGCTGTCAAGCCCAGTGACTGTCATATTTTCTGTTGAGTCCTTTTCATTGTGGGCTTCTCCAACATTTCAAACACTCTCAGAATCATGTTACTTTATCAGTTTTGCTGTCCAATGAGGATCCACTAATATTTCAGGCTTTCATTCTTGGAGATGACAATTCCAAGCCTTTCACAGTCATTCTGCCCCCATGTACCTAAACAGACCAATTTGCTGCAATGGTCCGGTGGTTGAATTCACAGAAATCAACAGTCGTGTTTCTGGTAGTGTGCACTTCTAACTCCAAGGTCTGATTCCACCCTGGAGGATCGGTGACAGCAGAGGGGTTGGTTGCAACCACCTAGTAGTTAAACAGGATGGGCTGAGGAGATAGGCAACTTGGAATTGAATCCTGACTCCACCACTGACAAGTTGGGGACCTTGGGCACATATTTTAACCTCTTTGTGTCTCATTATTTCCACCTATAAAATAAGGATATAATGGTATCTGACTGATAGGATTGCTGTGATGTTTAAAGAATTATCATAAAAGAGTCTTTATCTGCTCAGCTGGTGTGGCTCAGTGATTGAGCGTCGACCTATGAACCAGGAGGTCATGGGTTTGATTCCCGCTCAGAGCACATGCCTGGGTTTTGGGCTCAGTCCCCAGTGTGGGGCGTGCAGGAGGCAGCTGATCAATGGTTCCCTCTCATCACTGATGTTTCTATCTCTCTATCCCTCTCCCTTGTTCTATGAAATCAATAAAAATATATTTAAAAAAGAGTCCTTATCTTTCAAAATACATTCTGAAATGCTCACAAATAATGATACAATGTCTGCAGTTTACTTCAGAATCACCTGGGGGTAAGGTATTGGGGCAAAGACGTTGGCCCTAAGTTGATAATTGCTCAAGTTGAGGGATGGGCATTCCATCTACCTCTGTTTTGAAATTTTCTATAACAGAAAATTTAAGAGCGAGAATACAGGTAAAACTGCTCGCACACAGCATGTGCTCAATACATGTCATCTGTTATAAATCAGAGAGGGACTTGAAGGCATTGTTGCTAGGTCAAAAAGCACCATGATAGCAGCCTGCCTCTCTAGAGACCTGGGTGGTTCTGGGGCCAGCAATGGGAGATGGGGGTTGCATTGAGAACTTCACTGTCACTCTAGGCCATTCATTATTGCCCAATCTTTTCACCATCAAGCCTGTTTTAGATTATTATTAGTTCTCTATGCTTTGAAAGTTTTCTAAATCAACCACGGCCATTAAGTAGTCATTATCCCATAACTTTTAGTCAGCTACACATAAGCACAAGTCAGAATTTTGAGTCAGAGTTTAGATGAGGTCTAAATTGATCTTGTATTGTCCCAGCCAAAAGAAAGCACTACCTAGTTTTAATGGCCTGTGCAACTATTTGACCCACATATATTTGTAGGCATATGAAATAATGAAAAATAGCTTAACACCTCCCCCAACCCTGCCCCCTGCCACCAGAGTCTACGCCTCCAATAGGTTCAGGGAGTCACATATATAAATCCGAAGTCAGTACCAGAAACTCCCAGCTTCTGGAATCGCTTACACAAGCTGAGGGACAGGAAATGCCAGGCTGGACCAACTTCAGGCTAGATATGCACTCTAAGAGGATTAAATCCAAACTCATCTGCCCCCTGCCCTCTCACAGACAAGGAATCTCCAATCCCAGCTGTGACACTAACTGTAATGGCCTTGGGCTAGCCCAGCGGTTCTCAACCTGTGGGTCGAACGACCCTTTCACAGGGGTCACCTAAGACCATCGGAAAACACATATATAATTACATATTGTTTTTGTGATTAATCACTATGATTTAATTATGTTCAATTTGTAACAATGAAAATACATCCTGCATATCAGATATTTACATTACAATTCATAACAGTAGCAAAATTACAGTTATGAAGTATCAACAAAAATAATTTTATGGTTGCGGGTCACCACAACATGAGGAACTGTATTAAAGGGGTGCGGCATTAGGAAGGCTGAGAACCACTGGGCTAGCCACTTCATCTTTGTTTTCTCCTGGGTAAACTGGAATATCTCCCTCCTATGGTTGTTTTAGGAATTAGAGAGAACGTAAATAGAGTGCACTGCACAATGCCTGGCACATAGTAATTACTCAATACACGGTAGCAATGTTACATCTCTGTATGCCTTCACGTACAAATGGATGTCTTATCATTACCTCCTTTGTAATTTGGTTATGTATCTAGACACCACTGGTTCTCCAGGCTATGAGACATATCACAGACACATAATTATACAGTTTAAGATTTTCTTCTTTTTTTTATGCGAAAAAATTTTAATGCAGATGTATTCAATCTTCTTCACAGAGCTGATAAATAGATAACGATGTTGCTGTGATCAATACCTACATGTTCTCTTCTATGTGGTTCCCTCTTCTCCTTCCATAAATGATGTGTTATAGTATCTTTTATAATTTAAAAATTATTTTAAAAAAAGTTATGAGAAAAATATGGCCAAATTCAATTGTAGCCAGGCCATTCTTTTTCTTCTTTTTTTAATGTGTTTTTATTGATTTTTTAGAGAAAGTGGAAGGGGGAAGGATAGCGAGATAGAAACATCGATGACAGAGAAAAATCATCGATGGGCTGCCTCCTGTATGCTGCGGACGGAGCCAGAAACCCAGGCATGTGCCGTGACAAGGAATTGAATCAGTGACCTCTCGGTTCTTGGGTCAGCACTCAATGACTGAGCCACACCACCCGGAAGGCCATTCTTATTTCTATTGTGAAACACTTGCTGCATGTCTTCTGTATATTGTTGAGAGGATCAATGGATAAGACAGGTGTAAACAATAAAGCCAGAACTCCATTAGCAAAGACTTTAGTCATCATGCAGGATGTTTTGAAGAGAGAGAGATCCATGTGATCCAAGAAATATTTATAGCACTTTATGAACTAACCTGAACCTCTGCACAAAACTGAGATTTGATAAATCAGTTTCCAACTGCCTGAAATGCTGTCCAGTTTCAATGTCTTTTTTTTTTTAGGTTGTCATTTGGGGGTGTTTTTATTTTATTTTATTGTATTGTATTTTTTTACATAACAAAATTACTTTTGTTGGCATTGTATAAATAGACATATATTTTTCAAATCAATAGAAAACATTTTATTATTCAACACATGATTTTTTAAAAATAATCTAATTTCACCAATGACATTTTTGGAGCTTTACCTGAATCTGCTTGTCTGGGTGACATTCGAGTGCTGCAGCCAAGTCCAACCTCAGCATTAGCCAGGCATGAAACTGACTAATTCCACCTTCTAAAGTGCTCAGGATTCCTGGCAACCCAAGAGAATAATATCAACGCCTTTTATCTTGCTTAAGTGCAGAAATAGAAAAGCTAAGATAGGACTCCTGGAATGAATTCTGTGGACCAGAGTTAAATATACCACGGAGAATAGAAATTTTCTAATTCAAGAGCCATTACACTCCAATTCTGATTTTACATCATCTTCCCTTTCCTTCTATATTTTATACAACTTTACCAATTCTCTTTAGAATAAGCCTAAAATGAAAATGAGATAATAGTTTTCACCAGCAAAAAGTTTTATTTCTCATGTAAGGATGTTCTACAGGCAAGATTCCACAGAGCAAGTGTATTTTTATTCCATCTTGAACTGATGTGGGTAAGTGTAGACTTCTTCCAGTTTCCTGACTGTGGACCTTGGGAATTCTCTTAGACTCCAAAGAGCAGGTGCTACCATAGGGCAAGTCGAGTTTCAAGCTACTAATGAAAAGCAACAAATTCTTTATTTTTTCTTCTTTCTTAATTATTTTTTACCTTTTTAAATTTATTTTTATTGTTGAGAGTATTACAGATGTCCCCCTTTCCCCCCCTTTGCCGTCCTCTTGGCTCCCGCCCCACCCCAGCCTTCGCCACACTATTTCTGTATCCATGGGCTATGCATATATGCATATAAGTTCTTTGGCTCTTCTTAATCTTGGCCTATCTCACCCTAGAAGGATAAATGTCATTGCCCTTAATGCTATCTGTTTTCTCAAGACCAACAAAAATCTCTTAAACCAATAACCCTACCTCTGATCTTCACATGCTTACAGTCCTAGGAACTGGAGACTGGTTACAGTCAGGAACCGGCTCAGCCTGGAAAAGGGGGAGAGCTCGCCTTGGTTCTTCTCTGGGTGTGCTCATCTCGAAATCTTGGTGTTCCCCATTATCGCTATTATATACCAACATTCATAATTATTATAATCATTATTATTAATCCACTCATTTGACAAGTTGCACTCTGATATACTATTGAATCCTCCTCACATAAGAAAATAGGGACAGTTAAAAAAAAAGAAAGAAAAGAAAATAGGGACAGATATTAGTTATCTAAGGCTTAAGTCAGCCTAATCATCCAATCCAGGTGACTTATTACAGCAGAGAACAGTTCCCCACCTTTGGGGAATTGTGGTTTCTAAACACCATGTGTGATAATGTGAAGTCTAACTCTTTCTCTCTAACTTTCTGAGTAGGAAACCAACCAGTGTCCTCCCTATCGATATGTGGCCAGAGCTTTACTTTGGCCATGTGCACAAGAATTTAAAAGCCATGATAAATACTTTCTCTACCTATCTTTGAATTGGAGGGTTACATCTAAAACTTACCTGTAAACTATAACCTCCATAAGGTTAGGGACAGCATTTTAGCCCATCATTCTATCCCCAATGTATAGCATAGACCCTGGCCCTTAATATTTGATGAATGGATGGATGAATGAATGAATGAATAAATAAATGATCGAATGAACAAGATATCCTTTGGTTCCCAGACCACTGATCAAAATCTCACTCCACACAGTTTAGTGTTCAGGTTCCTCCTCAGCCAGGACTACCCAAGCCACACCATGAATTTCAGTAATTCATGCCATTAAGTATCACAAATAGCCTGAGCAAGTTTCCATAGAGTAGTTCTATACAACAGAGAGGGCTTTCCTGCCTTAATCACTGGGTGGTTTGGGAGGGGATTTTCAGCCACACACACAAGGAAAGGTGAGTGGAAGCTATAGGTACTAGGGTGTTATGAACTGAATGTTTGCACCTCTACCATCTCCAATGCTTATGTTGAAGCCATAATCCCCAATGTGATGGTATTTGAATCTGGGGCCTTTGGGAAGTAATTAGGTTTCGATGAGATCCTTAGAGTGGGGTCCCAGGATGGGAGTAAGTAGGAAAAAGGGACTGAGAGCTAACTCTTGCTCTCTAGGGCATTCACCCAGTGCTTGCTGTATGTCTCTCTGTCTCGCTCACTGCCACGTGAGGACACAGCAAGAAGATGGCCATTGACCCTGCCCAGATAGCTCAGTAGTTAGAGTCAACCTGATACACCAAGGTTGAAGGTTTGATCCCTGATCAGGGCACATATAAGAAACAACCAATAAATGCATAAATAAGTAGAACAAGAAATCGGTTTCTCTCTCTCTCCCTCCCTTCTCTCTCTCTCTCTCTCTCTCTCTCTCTCTAAATCACTCAATAATTTTTTTTAAAGAAAAGAAAAAAAAAAAGGTGGCCATCTGCAAACTAGGAAGAGGACCCTCACAGTACTTAAACTTACTGGCACTTTTATCTTGCATTTCCAAACCTCCAAAACTGTGAGAAATAAATTTCTGTCGTTGAAGGCATCTAGTCTGTGGTATTTTGTTATGGCAGCCTGAGCTAAGATATAGGGACATTTCCCTGATATTTAAACTGTCCCTAGAGACAAGAGTCTAGAATCTGGAGAAATGTCAACAAGCTAGTACTGAGGGAACAAAGGACACAAATAAAGAATGTGACCTTGCTGTAAGAACTCTGCTCCTTGGGCGAGTCACAACTCCTCTGTCCCTCAGTTTCCTCATCTGCCAAAGGGGGCTAATAGGAGTAATCTCCTTGAGTTGTTCTGAGAATTAAATGAAGTAATATTAATATACTAGTGGCCTGGTGCACGGATTCATGCACATTGAAAGGAAATTAATTAGAAGAAATATTTTAATATCGCTACTTGTCCTTTCTATATAATAGAAGTGTCAACCAAATTTACAATCAACAATGACAGATCAAAACACGCACGTGCGATTGGCGCCACTGAGAGCTTTATATGTATCGCGCATGCATAAGCCAATTTAGTGTTTTATAGATATAGAATAAACTTGCTTAATTAGACCTGCTTTCAGAAGGCAGGGGAGGGTTGGGGGGCAGGAGGGAAGGGGGTAAGAGATCAACCGAAGGACTTGTATGTATGCATATAAGCATAACCATATCAACACTAAGCAGATTATTATTGTAGATCACGCAGGGAGAACAAAGGGTAAAATATTTAACTGCAGCAATGTTTGACTATATTCTACGCAGTGAGAAAACCTGAAGTCATTTCCAAGGTCCACCATTTCTTACTTCTTTCAGTCAGGTCAAGTTTCTAAATCTCCATTTTTTGGCTAATGAAAAGAAAATAGGATTCCACCAAGTCTCCTATCTAACTACTCCAGGACTTCTGTGAGGATCAAATGAGATGAGGCATGGTTAAAACACTTCAGACATTTGGTTAAAGTGTGAAATGCTTGCACCTGGCTATAAAGCAAGTCGTGTTCCTGGGCTGAAGAAACTGCAAGGAGGCTAGCCGTCGCTAGGGAGAGGAAGCTGGGTGTTGGTACATGATGTCATTACCTAGTGCCCACAGCGACCATTTCCGGGCTGGGTTGGGCTGTGGGCCACATTTTGTGCCATGGGGTCTCAGCAGCGTTGGCTGCGATTTGGTGGGGTGTCACTCCAGGGTGGTGGCAGGGCCTGTGTCCCACTTGGGGTAAGCCAAGTGTTGCTTTGTGGGCACCAGGTCCGTGGTGACGTTTCTCTGTGCACATCACAGCAGCTCCTGCGTTGAGCGTCTGCCCCCTGGTGGTCAGTGCGCATTATAGCAACCAGTCAGACACTTAGCATATTAGCCTTTTATATATATAGACTAGAGGCCTGGTGCATGAAAATTTGTGCACTTGGGGAGGGGACCCTCAGCCCGGCCTACACCCTCTCGCAGTCCTGGGCCCCTCGGGGGATGTCTACCTGCTGGCTTAGGCCCGCTCCCCAGGGGATCGGGCCTAAGCTGGCAGTCACACATCCCTCTGGCAGCCCGGGAGCCCTCAGGGGATGTCCAACTGATGGCTTAGGCCCACTCCCCGTCCGACATCCTTAGCACTGCTGAGGAGGCAGGAGAGGCTCCCGCCACCGCCTCTGGGCCTGGCTTGTGGCTGAGTGGAGCTTCCCCTGTGGAAGTGCACTGACCACCAGGGGGCAGCTCCTGCGTTGAGCATCTGACCCCTGGTGGTCAGTGTGCATCATAGCGACTGGTCTTTCTGCCGTTAGGGTCAATTTGCATATTACCCTTTTATTATATAGGATTACCTGACACTAGTAAATGGTCCATTGGTAATTATTTGTTGAGGCCAGATTCATGCTCTATCACAGTTCCTTTACACAGGCTCTGCTAAATAAGAAGAGAGAGAAAGATGTCATTGACAGAGCCTGGTGGCAGTAATCTGAAGCCCTGGGTTTGCGTCTTTGTTTTTGCCATTTTCTCATTATGACTTTGACAAATTTTATACCCTCTCCAACTCCAAGGTCCCTTCATCTGTAAAAAACAAAACAAAACAAAACAAAAAACCAGTATAATGATACCTCCTCTCTATGCCTCCTAGGATAGTTGCAAAAGTCGTACTGCAGATCCTTGCACAGAAATATTGCAAGAGGTAAATTTGTCAATATTCATTAAATACCTTTAAGGCTCTAAAACAGTGGTTCTCAACCTTCCTAATGCCGAGACCCCTTAATACAGTTCCTCATGTTGTGGTGACCCCCAACCATAAAATTATTTTCATTGCTACTTCATAACTGTAATTTTGCTACTGTTATGAATCGTAATGTAAATATCTGATATGCAGGATGTATTTAGGCGACCCCTGTGAAAGGGTCGTTCGACCCCCAAAGGGGTCGCAACACACAGGTTGAGAACCTCTGCTCTAAAACAATGGTTTTCCAACTTTTTTTTTTTACTAGAACCCATTACAAGAAATATATTTTACATTGCAAACAGGCATACATTGATCACTAAAATGAAAGCTTAACAAAATAAAATTGTTACTTTGATATTTTTAATTTGGTTCTGTTCCTTTTTTTTTTTTTAATGTAGGTCATTCGTTTCACCAGGCATAGTCCTGACCCTCAACTCTTACTGGGCATCAGAGTCATCTGAGGAGCATTTTAAAAATCTGATTCCCTGGGTCCTACCCACCAAGATTCAGAATCAATGGCTTGGAATGAGGATTGAGCAATTCTTAGCCCCAGGTGGCTCTATTATTGTGCAGCCAGAACTAAGCCCCACAGAACTAATGGCTTCAATCTAGCTCCCAGCTAAAACACCACTGGATGAATTATTTACATCCCTGTCTGCTAACACTCAGCACCGGGATGTCACCCCACCCCCACCCAGCTGAAGGTCTGCTGGTGCCTGTGAGCGGATCGCTTACTCCTGTGGCTTCAGTGTGCTCCAGGAAACCCAGAAAGGAATAAAGATCAAAGTGGAGCCTGGGCTTTTTGGGAGGCCTCCTGTCTCCTCCCAGATGGCTGGGTGACTCCATGCAGAGCAAAATCTGGAATGGATTAGGAGGATATTGCTAAGAGTGAAGGGACCCCTTACAACAGCGGTTCTCAACCTGTGGGTCGCGACCCCTTTGGCGGTCGAACGACCCTTTCACAGGGGTTGCCTAAGACCATCCTGCATATCAGATATTTACATTACAATTTATAACAGTAGCAACATTACAGTTATGAAGTAGCAACAAAAATAATTTTATGGTTGGGTCACAACATGAGGAACTGTATTTAAAGGGCCAGAAGGTTGAGAACCACTGCCTTACAAGAACTTTTTGCTTGAGTAGGAGGAGCTAAGGAAAAGTAAAGGGAAACTGCTGGCCTCCTTGCCTGCTCTGACCTTGCAGACACGGGGGTTTCAGTAGAGCGTGGAGATAAGCTCAGTCGAAGGGTCTTCATGGCCTGGCTGTCTCCTTCTAGGTGTAGCCCAGATGAAACAGAAAGCTCTCCATCCTCAGTTCATCGTTTCTATACAGAAGAGAGGTCTGGGGACTGTCCTGTTCACCTGGTTGGAGTGATCTGCAGCCTACCCTGAGCTGCCTAACAGAACCAGGGCAGAACCTGGGCCAGAATGCAGAAGGTACCACGAATGGTGGAGGCCAGGAGTCTGTGTCCCTGCCCTTTTCTTGGACACACAGATGGGATTAAGAAACCTGTATTGGTTCTGTACACAATTCGTTAAACACACACACACACACACACACACACACACACACACACAAATGGCCCTGTGGGAAGCCACCTACTGTCTTCACTAGCAGCGAGGTGTGGACAAGGAACCCGGAAGGCTGGTGACCCTAGAAGCCCTGGCAAAGGTCAGGGCTGGGCACCCACTGTTAGTCCAGACAATGGTAGCTGAAGCAACTTCCCCATTTATTATTATGTAAATCCTTGCTGATGGGCTAGTCTGCCTGTTACTGGAAATTGCCTGCCTAAGGGCTATGCTATGGGTGGATCCCAAACCAATAAAAGGTTGGTGAGGCCTGAGCACCAGGGGAAGTCCTTCCCCTTGAGTTGGACTTGCCCTCCTGGCCCCCCAATATTTCCAAATTATTACTTGTCTCATCTCTTTCATTTGTGTGCGGCCCCTCTTCCAGATCCTGAACCCTGAACCACGTGGGACGTGGGGGGAACAAACAAACACATAAACTTTACACATGGCCCAGCCAGCATGGCTCAATGGTTGAGCATCTACCTATGAACCAGGAGGTCACGGTTCAATTCCTGGTCAGGGCATAAACCCGGCTTGCAGGCTTGATCCCCAGTGTGGGGCGTGCAGGACACAGGTCATCAATGATTCTCTCTCATCATTGATGTTTCTGTCTCTCCCTCTCCCTTCTTCTCTGAAATCAATAAAAATATAATAAAAAAATACACCCCAAAGCCATGTCTGTTTGAGGCATATAGTCCCTGGATTTACTAACCCAACATAATAATACTAAGAGTGACCATTTACTGGGTGCCTTCCATGTATTATCTCACTTAATTCCATGATATCTTTTCAGACATGCATTTTATAGATACACAGGTTTAAGGTACTCACCTAGGGTTGTGCATTTAACAACTGGTGGTGCTAGGATGCTAATGCAGGTTAACCCCTACCTCTAGATCCCATGCTCTAGACCAGTGATGGCGAACCTATGACACGTGTGTCAGAGGTGACACGCGAACTCATTTTTTTGGTTGATTTTTCTTTGTTAAATGGCATTTAAATATATAAAATAAATATCAAAAATATAAATCTTTGTTTTACTGTGGTTGCAAATATCAAAAAATTTCTATATGTGACACGGCACCAGAGTTAAGTTAGGGTTTTTCAAAATGCTGACACGCCGAGCTCAATAGGTTCGCCATCACTGCTCTAGACTAGGGTTGCTCAGCACTATTGACATTGGGATTGGATAATTCTTTGTTGTGAAGGTTTGTCCTGTACATTATAAGATGCTTAGCAGCTCTTCTGGCCTCTACCCATTAGATGTCAGTTATGACAATCAAAAATGTCTCAGACATTGCCAAATGTCCTCTGGCGATGGGGGGAGGGGGGTCAAAATCACTCCTCTTCTACTTTAAGAACAACTGTTATAGTCTAACCCACCATGCTGTATTGTTTCCTGGTACTTTATAAGTACAACAATATCACCCTATCCTATAGTTATATATCATTTTACAAATCACCAAGTACTTTTATAGCCAATATCTCCTTATGTGGCTAGGGCTTAATCCTGAAAGAATTAATACCCCTAAAAATGATGACCACTAAAAAGAGATCTATATATTTAGCCTTCTCCAAGAAATTGAGAGAAAAGGACATGAGTGCAGTCCATTTAATCTTTGGCCCACAAGCCATTGGGAGAAAAACACTTTTGCTAATGCATGTAATCCTTCGAGAGCACATTATGTTACTTTCTGGAGGACAAAGTCTGTTTCTTGTACATCTATCTTCTGCACAGAGAACACAGAGAATTCTCACTTAATGTCGAACATTTCATGGAACATCTACCTCATAGCAACCCTTAACCACTTCATTAAATTAAAATTATATTCCCACAGTTTGTATCTTCCATATTATGTTTTAATAAAATTCATATTCTGAAAAAAATTAATGGCAACATTGACAGAAGAGCTCAGAGTTCAGTGCCAGGTTGTCATTGAAAAAACAGAGCAAAACTCAAGTTTAACTGGAACAAATGTTCACCAGAATCATCCCTGTCAATACAGGCCAAGGGAACTGGAGCTGTTTCATTCGAGTAATATTTTATTGGATCAAGGAAAAGAAATTCCAGGAGAAGCTTTTCCACATTTTTTTTTCCTTCAGATCTTCACTAAACTATTATACCTAACAATCAAAACAGGAATGCTTGTTTTAAAAAACACCCATCTGAATCAAAAATAAAGTAGCTAACTACAGTTGCTTTTAAGGTCACTCTTTAAGAACTCCTAAGAGGCCAGGAGAGTAAAAACAAAATGTTCTCATTCACATATCCATTTGCAAAGCCCAGCTGAAGAGGACAGCGTTACGCGGAAAATGATAAATCCATACATGACTTCAAAAAAATTGTAATATAACTATCAATAGTCAATATTAATAACAAAAATAGCTGGACTCTATGGAGCACTTTTGTGCCAGGCACTGAACTCATGTTCTACATGCATAAATCTTACTAAATTCTCATTCCAGCCCCATGTGGTACATACTCATTAGCATCTTCTTTTTAAGGTAAGAAAACTGAAGCCAAAAGACATGTAATAACTTGCCCACAATCACAGCCAGATCAAGAGTCAAGCGATGGCTGTATAAAGCTTTAGGTTATAGAATCTGAAAAAACAACCACTGGGAAATTAGAAAAACAATGGCCGGAATTGAACCTGGGACCTTTCAGTCCGCAGGCCGAAGCTCTATCCACTGAGCCAAACTGGTTTCGGCAGCATCTTCTTTTTAAGGTAAGAAAACTGTGGTCAAAAGACATGTAATAACTTGCCCACGATCACAGCCAGATCAAGAGTCAAGCGATGGATGTATAAAGCTTTAGGTTATAGAATCTGAAAAAACAACCACTGGGAAATTAGAAAAACAATGGGAGAAAAGGGAGATGTTATGGCAGTTTTTCACAGTGTGTGCCATAGAATCCCACGACTGAAATTTTGGCATTTCAGAAACCATTCTCTTCCCCTTGCTTCTATATAGATCCTTGCACATAAAATCTCAAGTACTGGGCATTAACTGCACACCTGGGGTTAAGTACCTTTCTGGGTACTTTTTTTGGTGAGGAAGACATATCTTTTGTTTTGCTTTCTGTAAAAAAGCACAGTGATGAAAGGGGCCTGGTGAAGAGTCCCCACACGGGAAAAGAAAGACTTATCTTCTCCCGCTTACCAGGCCGTAAAGCACACCAACAAAGCCATAGGACCAATGTTTGCACACACATTCCCGAACATATACACCCAAAGGAGGGTTGCACTTCCATTACTCTCAATCCTAAACACATACACACGCCTTTACTGGATGCCCATCTTGGGACCACCAGTCCCCCAAGGGGACTCTCGTTACTTTCATGGGCACACTTTCTATGACAACCTGACTCCCCACCTCAGAGGCCACAGTTGGCCCCACATTGTGTCTGGCTCTTTCCCAAGTGAGGAAGGTTTGGCATCAGGAGGCAATTCAGTCAAATGTGTTGCCAACTCTGCAGGCAGTGCCAAAGCACGAGCTCCCAAATTATTCTCAGCAATGACAGCATCCCGGGGATTAGTGCGCAGCTTGCCAAGACAGGGCTTGTGAAGGGGAGGGATACTCACTTGAATGTATAAGTGCTGGCATATTTCTTTTAACATTTGGGTAAAGAAATGGAAGAATCGGCTAGCTTTAAGTCCAAGTGAATAAGTATTCTGCTGCAATCATGATAATGCAGATTTGGGGTAAGGTTCTGACCACCCCCTTAACCCTTTGAGTGCCAACCAATATCCTAGGAACTATGCTAAAATTGCCAAGGCATTTTTGCTGACTTTACAGCAGTTTAGGAAAAACTGCCCGCCCCTAAAACAAGCGCTCCTGGCACTTTTGGTGAAAGACAGGAGGAGCGTAGAGCTTCTGGCACTTTTGGTGAAAGACAGGAGGAGCGCGATTGCGCTCCCCGGCACTCTAGGGGTTAATGGAAAAAAAAAAAAAAAAGCTTGTCCTGAAATGCTACCTGTAAAAAGCAGAAATCACTTTCCCGTCAACTTGCATAATTATTGAAGAGATTTCCTTTTCATGAAAAAAAAAAAAAACCCCACTAAAAACTGGGCCCAACAAATGCTAGTTGCCAACATAGTGCTGGATCCTCCCAGGAAGCTCAAATCTCAGTGTGTGCGAGAAGATGGATCTATATCCAGGACAGAAGGAGTGGGGGGCATCTCTCTTCCCCTGGACCCCCAAAGCCTAGAAACCTTCCAATAGAAAAATCCACATAATAGAACCCCAGGACCTGAATTAGCTGTTACAGCAAATAAAGTAATTATCATACAGAAAGGGAGCTGGCACCGAAGACAAACAACAGAGAACAAACAGACACTGCACTGGTCGTTTGTTTATCTTCAGACACACTTGGATAGCCATCCGCTGAGGTCCTAAGCAGCCTGGCTTCCTGCCAGGTGACCTGGACACCTTAGGGGTGGGCACAGCCGGTGGACATCTTAAGAGGGCAAAGGCAGCCTACCTTCCGAGTAGATAACATCCTATTCACTTCAGTAAGGGAGCCCTAATGAGCACAAACGATCCAAAAACTGTACAATACTCCCGGTGTTTACTTGGTTGAAGAATGCAGCTCATTTGTGGGCGGTGTGTGTGTGTGCGTGTGTGTGTATGTGTGTGCACATTGCTGATTTTTTTTTACTCAGAAATAGCCTCTCACAGAGAACAGGAGAGTGGGGAGCAAATAGCTCATGTGGACCCAAAAAATTACACACCCCTTTGTAGATCTTACCTGTATATTTGAAATCTCACTCCATAAGTATTCTCTTAACTCCTGACCAAAATCACTTCTAACCCAGTTCAGCAATACAGGGTGCAACAAAGAGCCCGTCTGGGTCTCCCCCTTGTCGGTGGGAGGCTGAGGGACCACAGCCGCCTTCAAGTCGCCGCGCCAGGTCTGCGAGGTGCACCTCCCCACCCCGCCTCCCCCACCCAAGTTGCCCAGTCCGGTAGCTAGCTGGGCGCCGAGTCCCCACCAGCGCCGTCTGGGGTGGCCCGGTCTTGCTCTCTCGAGTGACTGCCCTCTTGAGGTGTCAGTGGGCTGCGCCCTTGGCCGAGAGGGTCCGAATCTCTGCCCCACCACCCACCCGGCCACCTCGGATCCCCCGCCCGGTTCCATCCTTCCAGGCCCCTGTTCTCCACACCGGACCCAGCCGCCTCCCCCGCCCCCCCTCTCAGAGAGGCCCCTTCCATCTTTTCCCGGAGAAGTCACAGCCTCGTCCCACCCTATCCTTTCTGGGGTTCCCCTCCCTCGGGCTCCCCCTCCCGCCTCGGGTTTCCTCTCCTCTGCATTCCCCTCCCGGGTTCTGGTCTCCGCCCAGCGGGGGGCACCCCAAGAATGCCGACAGAGCACCCCCGGTTCCGCCCCCCTCCACCCCCAGTTCCCGCACCGGAGGTCCTCTAGGTCGCGGTCCTGACCCCTCAGCTCTCCAGGTTCGGGCTCCGAGACTCCTCACCGTCGCGATCCCGATCCGCCCTCTCGCCCTCGGGGTTGGGGTTCAGAGAGTCCCCAACATAGGGGCACTGACACTCCGCCCCGGGCTCGGGTTCCTCAACATCGCGATCCCGAACGCCCCTCTGGGCTCGGGTTCTGGGGCTCCCCTAAGTCGCGATCCTGACACCTCCGCCCGGCGTACGCGCGCCCCGGGCTCCCCAAGAACGCAGTCCTCACCCCCGGCCTGACCCGCTCTGCGCCTCCGGTGATGGGGCACAGTCAGGGGCGGCGCTGGGTCGGTGCGCGT
>NW_005371660.1:292237-300255 GCF_000412655.1 Myotis brandtii
GCCCCCCGCCCTCCGCCCGCGCTGCCTCCCGTGCTGCGGCGGCGGAGGAAGTTGGCTGACGCCTCTTCCTTCTCCCCGGGGCTCAGGTCCACACAGCCCCCTTTCAGCTGCTGAAGGCCCAAGGGGTTGAGAGAGAAAGATGCGTGCATCGCTGTCCAGTTCTTTCCAAGATCCCACCCTGGGGGGTTCTCCCCGGTATTTCAGGAGGGGGACAAACAACAGCAAACTTCACCTTTGATCTCAAGACTGATTGACATCCTCATCTTCTCTCCACGGGTGTCGGCACATGCAGGGTCATTCTGCCTATGAAGTCATGTTATAACCCTCCCGGGAGGGCCCTTGCAAACACATACGCTTTCGCGCCCTGAGATACGTGGGTGAAGGACTATCCCATGACTTACACACAAACATACCCCTTACACTGCCGTGCTGGGAATCCATTTCCAAACCATTTCATTCTCCTTCCTCAGCTCTCTAGCCGGTCCTTAAATAGCAATGGCCTACACATACAAGCAGCAGGGAGGCAGAGGAAATTCCACATCTGGTCCCAGACTTGCTCCTGACCTACAGTCTACATTTTACCATGAGAAGAATACACTTAAGCTGTAGGAGCATCGATTAACAAATCAAATGGTCTTTGGGGCTAAAGAAGCCGTCTTCACTCTCTGGAAAAAGAGAAACTGATCAGATCCTGGAAAGATGGCCAACAGCAGTGCTGCCCTAAGAGGATCATTTAATTCATTTCATTACACTTCCGAGACAATCCGGCCTACTTCCTGGTCTGTTGATGCCTGGCACTTTCCCATTACACCACCCTGCTTCAGTCACAGGTCTAAGAACACCTCACGTGTGTATAGTGTCTTCACATTTCAAAACATTTGAAAAGTCATTATTTCCTTTATCCTCAGCAAAACATCGTGGAGCAAAGGTAGTAGGTTATCCAGTTGGGATTATTTTACTAGGAAAGAGTCAAGCGCCTGGTCTTCAGGGCCACTGTTCCTCCCATAGAACCACGAGCCCAGCACACAGGTGCTGGTGGAAATGTCCCAGGAGGCCTTGGAAGACTTGCCCTCTCCATCCCAAGATGTCAATGAATTCTTCTGTATCCACAAAATCTCGAGCCTCCACTATTATCAAGCATTTATTTTCCAGCCAGAGATCGTAACTGCACAACAGAGCTGACTGAGAGGAAGTGAAAAGTCCCTTTTCTTCCTTTCTCTGCCACCCTCGAAACAAAATTACAGGTCATGAAATATGAGGTTCCAACCACAGGCTCGGTCCAACTGAAGTGAGCTGTTGGGTGTGAGCTGATACATCTGTGAAATACATGTTGATTACTCTTAGGTTTTTGTGTGTGTGTGTGTGTGTGTGTGTGTGTGTGTGTGTTTCTCCCAGAGAGTTCCTCTGGCTGAAGTGTGGAGGGGGTTCTCTGGTTTTAAAAGAAGATTAACAAGTCTTGTAATGCTTTTTCAATGTCACAGGAAGAAAATGGTAAATGTTCCTTTCCACCGAATCTTCCTCTAGGGCAGTGATGGCGAACCTTTTGAGCTCGGCATGTCAGCATTTTGAAAAACCCTAACTTAACTCTGGTGCCGTGTCACATATAGAAATTTTTTGATATTTGCAACCATAGTAAAACAAAGACTTATATTTTTGATATTTATTTCATATATTTAAATGCCATTTAACAAAGAAAAATCAACCAAAAAGAAATAAGTTTGCATGTCATGTCATAGGTTTGCCATCACTGCTCTAAGGGGCAGGTATGAAAGTGTAATGGGTGTTAGGCATTTTTACCTGTGGGGGAGGGGTGCTGTCCAGAGCCACCTAGATAAGAGCGGCAGTTTCTCATCCTTCATGCTTTTTTGTTGTTTTGTTGTTGTTTTTTAAAGTGTGGTAAAATACATATAATTTTACCATCTTAACTTTAAAAATATTTTTAATTGTGGCAAATAGGCAAAATATAAAACTTACCTCTTTAACCATTTTTTAATGTACAATTCAGTAGTGTTAAGTACATTCACATCCCTCATGCCTTTTTGTTGTTGTTTTTTAAAAGTGTGGCAAAATACATATAACATAAATTTTACCATCTTAACTTTAAAAAATATTTTTAATTGTGGCAAATAGGCAGAATATAAAACTTACCTCTTCAACCATTTTTTAATGTACAGTTCAGTAGTGTTAAGTACATTCACATCCCTCATGCCTTTTAAAACTACTGGGATCTCACAGCATGGAGGGACCTGGAGAGTACCATGCTAAGTGAAATAAGTCAGTCAGAGAAAAGCAAATATCACATCTCACTCATATGTGGAATCTAATTAACAAAATAAACTAATAAACGGATCCAGGAACATGGAAGCATAGAACAGAGTGTGGAATTTCGGAGGGAAGGGGAGGGAGGTAATCAACCAAAGACCTTGTATGCATAGATGCATAACTCATGGATACAGACAATAGGGTGGTGAAGGCCTGGGGCTGGGGGCAGGGGCTAGCTGGAGGGGGCCAATGGGGGAAAAAGGGGACATATGTTAATACTTTCAACAATGAAGATTAAAAAAAACACTACTTGGATCTCACACTAGCTTCTTCCATATTCTACTCTGAAGTGATGGCCCAGTTTGGGCAGTACAAATGATATTTTGGTGACTCTGGAAACAAGAATCCTAAAGTGACCATACTATTTTTGAATCATAATAAAAAGCTCTTGGATCTTTCATAGAGGACAGTCAGGAGTGCCTTTAGTATATGGAAATTCACAGTCAACTTCCCACCATGAAACACTCATCTGGCAACACAATTTTGACCTGTGGTTCTTCCAAAAGCTGGAAACAGGCAAGATCTTGGATATTGCAATATTCCCTCTAAGAGGAGAATGCTAAACTGCTAATCCAACCAACATTCTAGTAGACGTGTTTTTCTTTCAGAATGCCCTTGAAAGCCACAGACACAGGGCAATATACAACATGATTAAAAAATAGACACGTAAGATTAAGGAGCTATTTTTGTCTCAAACTCTAACAAAATAATCTGATCCATTTTATATTGTATACATACCACACTGCCACTGTTTTCTATCATTTCTGCTGCATGGTTTTTTATCCTCATTTGAGGATATGGTTATTGATTTTAAGGAAAGAGAGAAAGAGAGAGAAAGAGAAAGAGAGAGAGAGAGAGAGAGAGAGAGAGAGAGAGAGAGAGAGAGAGAGAGAGAGAAACATCACTCAGTTGCCTCCTGTATGGGCCCTGACTGGGGATTGAACCCACTTTTTGGTGTATGGGACAATGCTCCAACTAACTGAGCCACCCAGTCAGGGCTCTGCTGAGTGTCTACATAGCATCCTTTTTTCAAGAAGCTCAAAGTACATGTGAAGATAACATATCACTAAACTTCATACATTTTATGTGAAGAAGGAATAGGATAGGAACTATTCTGTAGTAATAGACTGTAACATGGAGAAATGGCAGTGTGAGGTAGTAAAAACATTTTCCTGAAACATCTTGGTATACAGGTTTATACTGGCCTATCCTAAAAGAAGACCTACTCGTGAAAACTCATGCAAGAAACTATTGTTTAAAAGCCCTGCCTATTTGTTTTCTTTCTACATCTTATGGAAAGACTGAGGGCCATCCTTCACCATCTTGGAGAGGACTTAGCACTGTGAACTTGGAATTCAGATCATCCTGAGTCTGAATCCCAGTACCACCACTGAGAGCTTTGGTAACTTACTTACCTATCTGTGCTTCAGGCTCCTTATCTGTAAAATGGAAATAATAATCATACCCGCTGCATACAGTTATTTCTAGGATTAAATAAAATAATACACATTAAGCACTCAGCACTACGCCTATCACATAATGAGGGCTTGATAAACCCTGGATGAAAAGGTACTGGCTTCGAGTAAGTGGTAGTTTATAGGAACCTTGCTCCAATGTTTTCTACTGGAAGAAAAGATGTACTATCCCTGCAGACTTCCTGGGGGCAATTCGGAGAATCTTGAAGATTTGTTTTTCTAACTCTTAAGCCAAATCTCTCCATTCCTTAATGTTTCATAACAAGATAGCCATCAATACTTAGCTTTCTATTTAGACCCTCTGCCAGCTGGCCAATTTGAAAAGCAACCATGACACTAATTTCATCCACAGGAAGCTAATGAGCTGTGGTTGAATCGGGTTAAAAATAAAAATCAGAAGAATGGTCTTCCTGTGCTGTACGTCCATGTGATCTCATTTAATGGTGAAATGGTAAGGGTTCATTCATTAAAAGCTAATTCCATCTGGAGTGATTCATTCCTTTTTAATTTTTTCCATTTTATTTCTTAAAAATAATAATTAATTAATTGACAATTCAGGGAACAAACCACTTAACACATGTAGACAAGAGAGATAAAATGCAGAAATTGTTCCTGGGCCTTCAGCAAACCTGGGCACCTGTGAGGCTGCCCCGCCTTGCACCTGCTCTCCCACTCTCTGAGGATATGTTTATTGATTTTAGGGAGAGAGAGAGAAGCATCAATGTGAAGGAGACACATCAATTGGTTGTCACCCACGCATGCCTTGACCAAGGCCAAGGATTGAACCTGCAACCCAGGTATGTGCCTTTGACTGGGAATTGAACCTGAGGCCCTTCGGTGCATGGGCCGACGCTCTAACCACTGAGCACGCCAGGCAGGGCTGAGTCTTTTGTTTCTTACCAATAACCTGCTTAAAATAATATCCCAAAAGGACATATTTTGGGGTGGCAAACTCTATTCTCCCTCAGTGGGAAACTGAGGCTTGAATGTCGGGACTTTGCCACAACCCTGCTGGTGTGTTGCTAAGGGAAGTACACAATCCCTTACAGCTCCTCATTCCAATCTACCATCTATCATCTACATTAGGCTAAGGAGTCCATGCACAGTCCTCCTCTGTTGAACAGCTTGGGTCAGAATCCCCAGTCATGACCGAGTGTTCTGTCTGTAGCTTTTTAGTTGGTGTCTGTCTGGAGGAGACTTATCTTGGTTCTCAGGTCCTTTAACTAGGATGCAACTATGAAAATGGCAATCTTGGACAACATGATAACAACTGCATTATTCATGCTTGATTCTGGCTTGGTTTCAGGGTTTTAATGTAACAATTGACCAGTTTAATTCAGTCCATGTTTGCTGACTCTGTTTTCGCTGCCTAGGGTGAGCTAGGGGGCCAGAACTGGCTTTCCATGTGGCCATCTGGAAGGCCTCTCAGAATAAACGAGACCTGGGCTACACCCCATCCCCGACCTCAGAACTGGGGGAGATAAACTGGAGTCTTCACCAGTTCCTATGTCTACCTCTCTGAGTGACTGCAGGGACACAGATATTGGGCCAGGTTTTAAGTTTTAAGTTTGTCAAGGCGACCTCTGCTCCTGTGAGACATCGCATCTTGAGCTGACCTCTCTTACATCATTTCATCGTTTTGTAATTCCCTACTTACTTCTTTGGTAGACTGTACACACCTGGAGAGCGAAGTTGGTGTACGTGCTCTTCATTGCCATCCCCATATGACCTAGTACATAGTATGCGCTTTAAAATATTGTTGAATGCATGGACCTAGTACTGTGAATGCTTAGCATATTTGGAATTCAGTTACTCCAGGAGTGCATGATAATTTACTCCAGTATCCTTAGACGATGCTAGCATAATCTAGAAATGCACTAGGAGAGAATATGCTAGGGGTGAAAATAATGAGGATAAGACAAAGCAACTGAGAAGCACATTTTTTCCATCTGGGAGAGGGGAGAGAGAAGGAGAAAGAAAGGACAGGGGTAATTCTGGGTTCCCAGCAGGATGTGCTACAAAAATAGACCACTCCATTTTTTTTCATTGTCAAAATGAATTGAGCTGAAGCAAACTGAGTTGCAGGAATTCGGCCTACTGAAGGGTTCAAACTTCACTAAAATTCTTCTTCCCTTTCATTCCCCCTCCCAGTGAAACTGAAAATCTCTGATTACCCTTCCCACCAGAGAGATCCTTCAGCTCTGAGGACACCCAGGGAAGATTCTGGAAACTACCTTGGGTGTGGAGACCCAACGTCATTGGGTCTTTCTCCCCCCAAGTGTTCCTGAGAGCCTCCAAGAATTCCCTAACAGCCTGGGAGTTTTGCCCTGAGCCTTAGACTCCTGGCAGTGCCAACTGGAAATTCCAGAAGGAAGCTTCCGAGGCAAGTAGTCCCTGGGGTAGGATATGATGACTGAGGCCTGACCAAATTAGCGAGGGTCCATGCACGAGATGGAATACTGTACAGCCTTTAAAAATTACAGAGACCACATGGCATAGAGAAACATGCAGTGTGATCTAAATTAAATAAATGCCCTAGATCAGTGATGGCGAACCTTTTGAGCTCGGCGTGTCAGCATTTTGAAAAACCCTAACTTAACTCTGGTGCCGTGTCACATATAGAAATTTTTTGATATTTGCAACCCAAATTAAATATATGCCCTAGATGTTGATATTCCAGAAGAGCTTAATTTTCTTTTTTAAAATAATTTTCAATGTTTTAAAAAGATCCTTAATAAAATACACAATATGAATGGCTGCTATTCACTGCTCTGTATGTAATTCCCATGAACTATAATTAACTGTACATTATTACAGGTGAAAATATCATGCAGTAAACTGTTGCAATTGTGATGTGTGTGGTGCTTTGTGAACACCCTGTGCTTCTGAGCTCATAGCAACAAACAAGAATCTTTACTCTCTTTTTAAAATATATGTTAAAAGAGGTAACCTGTTCAAAGCAACCATAACGGGGTCAGGGTCACTCCATTATCGGTGGTACCATGGGAGGACATGGCAAAGATGTCAGACTCCACGTGCTCAGAGTCCAGGAACCTGGGCTTCTTGGGGAGGACACTGAGTGTCATAGGCAATGTGCCCCTTCTCCTAACAGCCACTGATGGACATGACTGGCTGCTTCGGAGCTGAGCAGCCTCCCTTCCTCCCATGCTCCTCTTTAATGGTGCACTCACCATCCCTTGTCCCCTCTATTAAATCAGGGCTGGAAGAGAACTGACACTGACCCAATTTTATTGAGATTGATTTCAGTAAACTTTGCAACAAGATGAGGCCTGGCTGCTTTACATCTCTCTCTTCCTCTGTCTTTCTCTTTAGACAAACCCAATTAGCCCTGATCCCTCTACATTTCTGACAAGGGATCAGCAAATTGTTTAGGTCAGAAGCAAAACACCTTCTCCGGTGGCTGTGAGGACACTAAATAAGATTTAGTCTGGGGGCAAATGGACACGTGGTTATTATTCAACTAGTGACCTGGTGCACGGATTCATGCACATTGAAAGGAAATTAATTAGAAGGTGGCTGGCGGGGTGGGACTAGGCAAGACGGGCTGGGCATGCCCTGGAGCCAACCTCCCCGATCTCTCCCAGGCTGGCTGCACCTGGAGCTGTGCCATGGCTCAAAGGGTGTCTGCTGAGTGAATGGGGTCCCTCCAGAAGGTGGGGTCCCTCAGCCTGGCCTGCAGGGATCGGGCCAAAACTGGCTCTCTGACATTCCCTGAGGGGTCCCCAAGTGTGAGAGGGATACTCTGCAAAGTTGCTGTCGTACAGAGTGTGGAACGCAAATGCAAGTGTGCATTAATCCAGATTTGGGGCCCACAGTGCCCCAGCAACAACATAATCCACAGCCGAAGGTGGAATCACATGGTCCCAGGAGGAATCAGGCTCCCTCCTCTCTGGTTTTGGGGTGCGTCACCCGAGAACCACTGCTGCCAAGTCACTGCAGCTCGGCAGCTCCTGCGTTGAGCGTCTGCCCCCTGGTGGTCAGTGCATGTCATAGCTACTGGTCGGATGGACACTTAGCATATTAGCCTTTTATATCCTATCTAATAAAAGAGAAACATGGTAATTAGCCGTACATCCGCTACCCTTCCCATTGGCTAATCAGGGCGATATGCAAATTAACTGCCAGCCAAGATGGCGGCCGGCAGCCATGCACTGAAGCGAACAGGGAGGCTTGCTTGCTCCAGTGACTGCGGACTCCAAC
>NW_005371660.1:301214-325044 GCF_000412655.1 Myotis brandtii
GGCATCACAACCTCCTGATCCGCCCTGCTCTGTGCGTGACAGGGGGCAGCGCCCCAACTCCCCAATCAGCCCTGTTCTGAGCCCGACCAGGGGCTGCACCTAGGGATTGGGCCTGCCCTCTGCCACCCGGGAGCAGGCCTAAGCCAGCAGGTCATTATCTCCCGAAGGGTCCCAGACTGCGAGAGGGCACAGGATGGGCTGAGGGACCCCCTCTCCCCGCCCCCTGAGTGCACAAATTTTTGTGCACCGGGCCTCTAGTATATAGATATGCAGTATTCTATTATTTATTCATTCATCTATCCAGAAAATATTTATTAAATATGCACCGTTACATGTACAATATTACAAGGAATGGCACATACAATAGATGCTACAGAGGCTGTAAGAGAGGTACACTGGGTGTTATGGAAAAACAGGCTAGTTCTCTAGTCACTTGGCATTTTAGTGTTGGGAAGGCTGGCAAAAGTTCCATTCTGAGTCATGAAGAATGAGGCCTAAAAAGCAGACAAGAGGGGAGTGAAGCATTCCAGGCTGAGGGAACAGCAGGCTCAGAAGCTCAGAGGTAGACAACAGCACGACTGCAGGGAATGACAATGGCTAGTATGTAGGGTACATACGGGTGCAACCCCTGCTTACAGCCCTCCACATGAAAGGGAGAGATGGTGCAGTTCATAACCACAGGGTTTTACTGTTAGTCACTATTAACACACAAGGAACATAAAACCAAGAAAAGCAGTCCCTTTACTTTGGGCTCCAGTGCCATGTTCTGACTCACAAAATCCTCAGGGGAAGAGATATTCTGAAGTTCCTCTTGCCCAACCAGTTCCTCTCACCAGCACCAGATGAGTTAACTCACTGAGGCACCAATAGTCTTGTTTATTGGGGGATAAGGATTGGAAGGAGAAGAGCTACTGTATTTTATTCTTTTCTCTTCACCCACATTCTACCAACTACCAACTCCTTTCCCCCAGGCTTGTGCTCAGCTGGCATGCTGTAGCAGTCATTAAATATTGTGAATATCATCCCTGCTTCTCAAAGCCCCATGCCCGCACCTGCACATACCCTTCCCTGAACACTCCTGCCACCACAAGAGGATGTAGGATCAGAATCAAGTTTTGTTTGAGTGAAAGGAAATTTACTAATGTGCCTTTCCTTACACTCTAGATAGAATGTTAATAAATACATTTTATTTGTTACCTTTATTTATTATTTACGTATTACTTTTATCTTTGGCTAGCTCAAGCGAATTTCTGTTACTGATAACCAAGAGTTATAACTCAGAATGATTTTAGTAGAGACCTTAATTTTTTTACTGGAGTTGGAAGAGACTTTAGAAATCACTCCATCATCTGACAGATGTGAAAACGGAGATACTGAAAGCGAAGAAAACCGATCTGATATCACACAGATGTGTCATATGGAGACTGCATTCACTTCCAGTCTTTCCCCTTCAACATTCTAGCCTCAGTCCACAACCCTCTCATCATGCAAATACGGATGCATTATTTAATGGCAGGAGAAATATTAATTAGTGCTTGCACTACTTACCATGAACATTGTCATTCATAAGGAGAATATAACTGTATTGTAGGGAGGGTCTGTGGCCACTTTGAATCTATTCTTGTTGAATGGCTAGGAGTTTTTTTACTATGACTGCACACAAATTTACTGCCAAATTAGTGGCTTAAAAATAAAGCATTTTTTAAAATATATCACAGTTTCTATAGGTCAAGAGTTTGGTTACAACATAATAGGGTTTTCTTTAAGGCTGCAATTGAGGGGTCAGACAGCTCTAGGTTTTCATCCATAGGCTAAACTGGGACATAGTCTGTCTCTAAGCTCATTCTTCCTGGTAGAATTTGTTTTCTTGCTGTTTTAGAACTGAGGTCCCTGACTTATTGCTGGCTGCCCTCAATTTCTAGAGTCTACCACAGTTCCCTGCCAAGTGAGCTTCCCCAACATGGACACTTAACTTCATCAAACCAGCAAGAAGAATCTCTAGAGCAGTCTAGCAAAACAGGTCTTACATAAACACGGGAATGACAACCCTTTACGTTTGCCATAGTCTACTGGGTAAAAGCAATTCATAGGTCAAAGATCCCACTCATCCTCAAGGAGAGATGCATGAACCAGGAAATGAGGGTCATGAGAGGCCACCCTAGTATCGGTCTGCCACAGACACCATACATAGCCAGGCCTGCATATACCCAACTCATTTACCGGAAGAAGGGTGATGGGAAAGTTTTCTGGGAAATTAAAAATATAAGCTCCTTCAGTTCAACATGAAAGTGAAAGAGACATTATGAAAATAGAATTGCTGAAATTTGGCAAACATTGAGTTGGTATAGGAAATGGAAGAGAAAGGCGACTCGGGGCTTAGAGCCAGTGACTAGAAAGAGATCAACACTATCACTAAATCTGGGAACTCGAGCAGAATGAGTGAGAAAGGAGGAATCTGAAGAGATTCATTTCAAGTTCCCATAGGACAGTGATGGCGAACCTTTTGAGCTTGGCGTGTCAGCATTTTGAAAAACCCTAACTTAACTCTGGTGCCGTATCACATATAGAAATTTTTTGATATTTGCAACCATAGTAAAACAAAGACTTATATTTTTGATATTTATTTTATATATTTAAATGCCATTTAACAAAGAAAAATCAACCAAAAAAAATGAGTTCGCGTGTCACCTCTGACAAGCGTGTCATAGGTTCGCCATCACTGCTCTAGACTGTAGCCCCGTCCTCGGGTTCCTGTGTGAATTTACGCCGCCAGTCGTTTTGGTGAATCACCGCACGGTTGCCATGGAACGGTGCTCCAGAGTTAAAATGCGGCCACGTTGACCCATTTCTGTGGTTCCCAGTTGTTCACTTTTTAAAGTTGTGCTTTAGTCTTTTGTTGGTTGCAAGACCCCCTTTCAGAAGCACATGGGGTTTTAAAAATGTTTTTCTTGATTTTAGAAAGAGAGGAAGGAACAGGGAGAGAGAGGGAGAGAAACATGGATATGAGAAAGAAACATGATTGATTGCCTCTGGTACACACCCTGACCAGGGATTGAACTGGCAACCTGGATATGTGCCCGGATCGGGAATCGAACTGGCAACCTTTCTGTTCATGGGATGAGGCTCAACCAATGAGCCACACTGACCAGGGGCTCTCTACACTCTTATAGACCCTCTCCCTAGAACTCTATTATACTCCCTGCGCTCTGTTTTCTCCGAGCCCTTGCTTACCATTTTCCACTGCATGAAATACTTCATCTCTCTCCCCATCATTGCCTGACTATGTATCCTTTGAATCTCCATGCAGATTATGCCCCTTGGAAAGACTCCCATGACTCCATGAGATAACTTAGGTATTCCCTCTTTGTGCTTCCAGAGCATGCTGTATAACCCCTTTCTGTAGTTCTAAGTCACTGTATTGTCATTACCTAGTTACCTGTCTCTTCTAGACGACAAGCTTCTTGAAGGTAGGTATGGGGTCTAGCCCACAGTTGGATGTCCAGGTCCTAGCATAGTCCTCAGCACACAGAAGATGCTTAATAAGCACCTGTTGAATGAATGAGTGAATGTTAACCTATTTCTCTCTTGTTTAAATTTTTTTGCTTACAACTATCAGAAAACTCAATCGAAAAAGGAATTAATGCTTAAGCAGAAAGGCGATCTAATGGCTCATGTGAGCAAAGAAGTCCAGAAGTTATGCTACTCTCGAGTGTGATTTAATGCAGATTCCAAACGATGTCATCAGGTTCCTTTGGCTTTGCCTACTCTAGCTTACTTTCATTCATGGGCTGGGTCTCCCTCATCATAGTAGGATGGCTGCATTTGCACCTGGTCTTACATATTTATACATTCATTCTCAGTGGAAAAAGTGCCTCACTCCCAGAAACCTGTGTAGAAGTTTCCTGGAGTCTCAGTGATTCTAAGAGGAGTCCCTGCCCATTCCTGAACCAGTCACTGTATGTCCAGGAGCATACAGGACTCTGATTGGCTAGGCTTGGGTCACATGCCATGCCCAGATCTGTTCCATCAAAGCCACTCAGAATGTGGGCAGAGGATGGAGGTGGAGGTTGGGAAGGGCTAGACTCTCCAGTCAGAAATCTTGGACTTTTCCTGGAATTTTGATGAGGGCACTCCCCAAAAGCAAATTTCCCTTAAGCAGTGACTAAACAGGGAGATAAGGAGGACAAAGATCAAGCAAAAATTCTAAGTGAGATAAAGCAAAGAACTAAAAAAAGAAAAAAATGCATAGTGTCATCCAGGAAAGAAGACTAATATTTGTTTAGCATCTACCATGTGACAGGAACTTTTCATACATTATCTCATTTAATCCTCATAATAGCCCCAATACACAGACTTTTTAAATCCCTAGTTGACAGAATCTCAGGGTAAATTGAGTCTCAGAGAGGATATGTGACGCCCCCAGGCCACACAGCTAGTAAGCAGTGCAGCTGGAACAGGAGTTTTCTGTCTTCAAAGAACCGTGTTGTGACAAGAGTTCAGCAAGATGTCTAACCTGGCAAGAGCGCTGAGATGAGTCAGTGCTAAAATGAGGACTGGCCATTTGGAAACAGGAGGTCCCAGCTGACTGTCATGATGGCTGTTTCAGAAATGCTGTGAGGGCCTCGGGGACTGAGCAATGAGCAGGTGGTTACTCTCCCAGGAAGCTTGACAATGAAAAGGAGAAAGGTGGTGGCAATAGATACCTGCTTCAGTGTGTCTCCTCAGGCACAAAGTGGTCTCCTCAAAGGCAAGGACCTTATCTGTTTTTATGCCTCCAGCCTAGGAGAGGCCTTGTGCATAGTGCCTATTACTAAGCATTTGTTCAATGAGTACGTAAATCATGGATTGGATGAATGAAAGAAGAAAAACTATATCCCAAGAGGAAAGGAAGACAGAGAAAGAAATATAAAGATAGGTTAATTTAAACATATTTCTAGGGCACGTACAAAGAGGTTGACAATGAAAGAAAAAGTTGATGAATGAAGCAAAGTCCCTTGTGAGGCTCAAATCCCATGGAGAAATAAGCCTTAGATAAGATTTCAATTTTTTCCTCCCTCAGAGCAAGAGGGAGGGAGGAAAAGATGGGTTGTGATCTTTAGAACATCTGCGGTGAAGGGGGAAAAAAATCAAAAACACTTTTATCCATAGCCCTCAGTTGTCACTGTGAAATAGTAAAGGTGTTTATTTCTCTAACTCAGCTGCATGTACTTTTCAGGCAGGCCCAACATTTCATCCATGCCTCCTCACCCCCATAGTCCCAAGACATAGAATAGATGCTAAGATAATTGTATAAACTCAATGGGTTGAGTAGAATAAAATTAAATTATCCTATATAATGAAGAGCTAATTAGACCGGATGGTGGAACGACCTTCTGGAACAACCAGTGGGCGGGGGATGGGGCCAAGAGACAGCTGGGGCTGCGAGAGCCAAGAGGCAGCCGAGGTGGCTGGGGCTGCGAAGGCCTACCCTTGCACAAATTTCGTGCATCAGGCCTCTAGTCTTTTATAAAAATCAGAGCACAGCCTGCAGAAAGGACAGCTACAGTATAATTCTAATTTGGGCTTGTAGGGTGCAGTGAGAAGATGGAGGAGGGTGGGACAATGTGTACTTGTGATCTCCTCTACAGAATCTTTGCTGAGCAAATAGCTCCTTATCGTTTTCTTTTCTAATACAGGCTGATACCCCACTTATTCAGAACACCTGGGCTTGGGCGGTGATTATTAGGTTGAGCGATGATAATCACAGGTCTGTCTTGGGAAATGTTAGACTGTGATGTCTCAGAGATTAGCAATCAATAGTGATTTACTAAGGTTCCTGTGGGTCAGGGCCTGGGCCTTCCCTCAGTGGGACTGACTCAGCCAGCATTGACCCAGCCGAGCAGGTGACAAAACTGATTGCACCACCCCTGACCACATGCCCATTCTGCCCACTCCCTACAGGTCCCTGACAGCAGCCAGAAGAGTACATCCTAGGGCTGCTTGGAGTGCCACCAGCTGCAGACGGTAGCCTGACCCTGAACTCTAACCTGGCTTTAAATTATTCACATCCTAGCATGAGGTAACAGAGAAGATGGATGGCTACTAATTAGAACAATGGTGAAGTGAAGAAATAAAATAATCCACAATGAAAAACTCCCTCTCTTGCCTATGTTTAATCTCTAACAGGAATAAGGATAAAGTAAATGGTGGGGTGAGGTGGTGTCATCAGCAGGCCCCTCTTTGGATGTGTTCTACTGAGCAGAAACAAAGGAATGGCACTCACCCAGCTCTACAGACACAGTTTCCATCTTTACCAACAGGTACACTGAGCAGAAACAAAGGAAGGGCACTGGAGAGAAAGGAGTTTAATTCCCTCTTTGTGGGGCAGGGCCAAGGGCAGGCCGGGTGAGGCAGGGAAGCAGAACTCACTGCTTACCTCCAGGGATTTCCGGTCTTCCTATTTGTACACGCAGGTGGTTTATCTCCGTGTAAGCTATTTTGGATTCTTACTTTGCACAGAGTTGGTGTGTGCTTTCTGCTGAGACCCAAAAGGGAGGGGAGGGAAGTTGGGCATTGGAGCCAGCCAAAAGGGAGCTCTGGATATATGAATCTTTTACCCAATTTCAAGCAAATAGATCTGCTCTCTTTACTCCTTCCACTCACCTAGCTCTACAGACACAGTTTCCATCTTTACCAACAGGTATATGCTTCCCAACTGCCCCTCTACAGTGGAGTGTCTATCACAGCAACAAGGGCCAGCCCTGGGCAAAACTATGCACCAACAGAAATGAATCTCCAGCTCCTCTTTCTCTTGTCCCCCCCTCCACCAACTCCATAGCACAATCTGGTTGTCAAGGAAATCCATCAATTTCTGGATGTAGGGGTGACCTTCTCCTGGTGTACTTTTATTCTAATAATAGGCCTTATATTTTGATTTCCTGTACATCATCTCATTTGGCCAGCAACCCTGTGAGGAAAGCAGTGATAGTCATATTTCCCAAAAGATATTTTTGAGCACTTATAAAATGAACTATCATTTACTGAGTATTTTACATGCCAGCCGCTGTGTATTGCAATGCCTTACATACCTCAATTAATCATGATAACCGCTCCTGAGGTTTGGGCGTATCATCCCCATCTTACAGAGGAGAAGCTAGGTCTCAATAACTTCCCAAAGGCCATCCAGCCAAGCGGCAAACCAGGATTAAGCCCTGCGTCTGGCCAAGTTCAAATCCTGGGCTCCAGCTCCGACACCCTTCTGCCTGTGCCGAAGGCAGGCTACACCTGTGTGTTATTCTCTAATGGGCTTTTCCTGTTTTAAAATGGGAAGTTCAGAGAATTATTTTATGGAACTAACAGAGTTAGGGTTAAAGGCCCATGGGATAAATGATGCCAGAAGACAAATTCCTGCATCTGGAGGGACTGAACCACCAGGCCGCAGTTTCAGACACAGAAATAAGCATGTAACTATCTCCCTTGTACCTCTCAAACCGCTTAATAACACAGGTTTTGCTATCCTAAAGCAGATGGTCCTATGAAACCTTTATTAAGCTGAAATGGCCTAAAGTGAAGAAGCAACTACTATTAATTTATATAGAAAAAATTTTGAGCATTCCCAGACCCAAAGAATAACCTACCAAATCACACCAAACATGCTAATTTTGTCCGGTTTTACGCTAAGCATAACACCCTTACGAGCTCTCTTAGGCTCCTCTGATGCCTCAGGGCACATCTTGCTAACAGATGCACAATGTGAACTGAGACACACACAGATGCTCACAGACACAGAGAAAAGCTCTGTGGCTTGATGCTGGGATGCCGCATGTGGTTCCCAGGATGGAGCCTGGAGCGGCCACTCCCGCTGCTCGTGTGCACGCCGCCTCTCTAACAGCTATTTTTGGCTTTGCACCTTTCTTTTCATAACAGTGAAAAGCCTCTTCAGATTTCTTTTGATTGGTAAAAACGGGTCTTTTTTTTTTTTTTAAAGTAAGTCCTTTGTAAAAGCCAAGTGGCAAAACACAAGCTTTCGAAAAGCGGGGGATTCCTATACCGACTCTAATAGCTGACTCTTACTTCATTAGTTGAGTCCAAATGAAACGGAAGAATGTCCTGATCCCCCTGCAGCCTGATTTCCTCCCCTACCATTGCACTGAAATTGCTCCTGTTGAGGTCACCCGTGACCTCCTGGCTGAGCTATTTTACTTTACATTGGCACCTGTCTTGGCCCCTCTGCAGCAGCATTTACTGTAATTGCTGACCACTTATTGAAACCCTCCCTCCCTTGACGTCGAGGCAGCAGCCTGTCCTGATCCTAGTGCTATTTCTTTGGCCTTTCCTTCTCAGCCTCTTTCAAAGGCTCGGGCTTCTCTGACTATATCAGTCATGCAAAAGGCAGAATCCACCCTGGCGAGGGTAAGCAGAAAGGCACAATTACAGGTATTGATTGGGTTATAGCATCCAGGGGATTCCTGAAGAAGCAGACCCTGGGCGGAGTTACCAGCAACTAAGCCACTCTCAGGAGTGAATTGCCAGGGGAGTTGCTGCTTCTGCCATGATTGCAAAGTGCTTACTGCACTGGGAAACTGCCCTACAGCTACCATCCTGACATCTAGCATTGCTGTCCTCCACACCAGCTCAGTGGCTGCCGCCTGCCCAGCCTGCCCCCCCTTCAACACCCCTCTTCTCTGCTCTGAGGTTTGCAGTCTCATGTGAGTGGGTCTAATATGCAGAACCTAAATCACATCCTCAGAAACCCTAGCTACAAGGAGTCTGGGAGATGTCCTTTTAGCTTTGCAGTACGGGAAGTCTTACTGAAAGGAGACTGAAATAGATATTGAGCCCTAACCGGTTTGGCTCAGTGGATAGAGTGTCGGCCTGCGGACTCAAAGGTCCCAGGTTTGATTCCGGTCAAGGGCATGTACCTTGGTTGCGGGAACATCCCCAGTAGGAGGTGTGCAGGAGGCAGCTGATGGATGTTTCTCTCTCATCGATGTTTCTAACTCTCTATCCCTCTCCCTTCCTCTCTGTAAAAAATCAATAAAATATATTTTTTAAAAAAATAGATATTGAGTCATAAGTCCCTTGAAATTTTGGTGCTCTTCAGGGTTATGTTCTCAGCTCTTTTCTTTCCTGGTGCTAAGACTATCTTTCATCAACCTCGTGGCTTCAGTCACTATGTGGGTTACCTCTAACCTTGAACTCCAGACCTGAATGTCTAGCTGGCTACTAGGTAGCTCTACTTCCTCTGGAGTCAGCATCCTCCTGTATTTTTTGTATCAGTGAATGGCACCACCATCTAGCTAGTAGCTCAAGTCAGAAACCGGGGACAGTGCTCTGTCTCCCGTATGCTTCATATAAATTGTTGTGGTGTGCAGTTGATCTATAATTTTCAGTCCTTTTGCAACTAGCTAGGGGCATCTGACTATCTCCCGGTCAATGTAATCTGAACATAGGTAACATGAGCAAGTTCAGGTGAAACCCATGGAAGTAGTAACCTTTCACACATTACCTGCACTCTTTCCCCATCTGCCAACTAAATGGAGCACTTCAGGGACCTAAAGCAGAGCAGAGCCATAGATGGAAGGAGCCTGGGTCCCTGAATGACTCAAGGAGCTCTGCAGCTCTCAGAACTGATCTGCATTGTACTGTGAAGTGAGGATGTGGGGTCACAAAGTTGCCCTTCAGATCTCCTACTGGAGGCAACACGATGTACTGGTGCCCCAGTTGGATATATCACTTGGCTACACTTCCCAGGGGCTGCTCCCAATGACGGAGTATGCAGCGCATACAAATTCGAACCCATTCCTGCAAGACACTGGATGTTGCCAGCAGATGACTTTGACTCATAAGTTCTCCAATGGTGTGGATGAACTTTTCTGGGAATTACAGTGAAGTCCAGGACTCTTTCTACCTAATCCTCCTCCCCTGTTCCTCTCCTTCACAGGAGTCAAACCTGTCCTGTGGTCTGAAAGCTCTCCTCACCTCCCTTAGCATCCTCCTACTTGTCTTTCACAGGTATTTCCCCCAATAAAGCTCTTGCGTGTCTAATCTCATCCTGGTATCAGCTTTTCAGAAGACTCAACTAACAAAAGGGGAGAAATATATGTTTAATATATTACACCATAGATATTGTTTTAGTTCCAGTAGTGAGCCTATCTTAATGTGATAATCAAGTTTTAAATATTTCTAAAAGTTATTCTTTCTCCTCTTTGCAAATGCCTTAGTTTAGGTATCCTGAACTATCCATCTTCTACATCTCATCTTGGTCAGCAAGTCCATGTCCACATCACCTTCACAGTGACTGTTCTACTATTGACCACCCATTTTTAAACACCTATACCAGCACTAAATACACGTTCTTTCCCTTATCACAGCAATCCTGCAAGGGAATAATTATTAGCTCCATTTTACATAAAGGGAACTGATTTAGAGAGGTGACATATCTTGCCCTATGTTACATGTCTGGTAACTAACAGAACTGGGATTTGAACCCAGATCTGTCAGCAAAATGTGTGTTCTTTTCACTACCCCAGCATTGCCTGGATTGAAATTTTTTTTCATGTTGCAGTATATCATAAGCAATGACTTTCACATACATTACCTACTCCCTCGAGTTTATCTAATTTCTAATGCAAATTGAGCTGGAAAGTAGAGCAGATAGACCACAGACTGTTTGGGGAAGGGCTATTATATTCATAAAAGCATATTATAAATATGTGTATAAGTAAAGTATCCATTTAATGATATTGATGCTCTATGCATGTTTTATTCATTTATATTTTCTCTCTTTTTAAAAATAAAAATATAATCATTGGAAAAAATAAAGTGGAACTAAATACAAAACTATAAGTGAACACAATATTTCGATCTCCACTGGTATGAGAGGTTATATCAGGTGCATCTCTAAAAGCAGAAACAAAGATAAGCAGTGATGCAAGTTATACATGCTATTCCTGCAGCTCTGGTGATAATTCCAAAATAACATTTAAAAGCAAGTGGCTCAGAGCTCTATTATATGAAGGTATAAAAATGTACCTGTTTTAGTTTATTAAAAGCCTTTCATTTAATAATCTCAATTATTTATTATTATTTTCAAATTTTAAATGCAACTGAGAGAGACAGAAACAAGCTCCATGCATGGGTGTCAGTACCACACCTCACTGGGCTACCTACAGATCTGATTATACCATGCCCTGCTTAATACCTTTCAGAGGCTCTAAGTCCCACTGAGCATAAGGAGTAAATTCCTCAGACCAGCATTCCAGGCCCACTGTGAACCGGCCCTTGCTTCTCTCCCGTGACAGTCTCCGCATTCACACTCCACTCCTCCAGCCCTGGCAAGCAAGGGACCAGCTCTCCATTGCACCAGGCTCCTCCTGCCTCTGAGTCTTTGCAAATGCCATCCCTGCTGGAGGGAACATCTTCCTTCACTCTTGTCTTCTGAAAACTCTAAGAATTTCTTCACATACAATTCATGTGTCTTCTTCTCCAAAAAGCTCTCCCTGAAACCATTCTCAGCCATACCCTACTCCCAGGCTGAAGCGGGCACCCTCCCCACTGCTACCCTCTCTTCACCCCTTTCTTCCCTCTGTTGCAGCACACTACTGTCATTTCCACTCAATTCTCCCCATGAACTGCTTTGACTCAGAGATTGATTTTATGTTGATGTATTACAGTAAGTACTTGGCAAACAAATGTTTGTTAAATGAATGAGTGACTAACAAATTTGGCTTCTCTAGTTCACAATCTATGTATGCGTTACGTAATTTATAAGGACTATTCACTTGCCAATAAAAAAGAACTTTGCATCCTGTTGTGGACATGTAAGTGTATTATTACTTTAGCTAACATTTTAGGATCAGAATTTCAGGATCTGAGAGTGGTTATGAACTGGGACTTTTCCAGGGGTCCATGAACTAACTAAAACCATATGCAGACATGTGTTTGTGCGTATGTGCACAAGTGTTCACCTCATGCCCATGTATGCTTCCTTCCCAGGCAGGTCCACAGGGATCCTTTGAAAGGACACGTGGAACACGGCCAGGTCGATTTCAGACAAAACGCCATGGAAAACACGCTCATGGAAAATGAAGACTGAGGACGGGAGAGGTGGTCATAAGAATAGGAAGATGGCAGCTCCGAAGAAGGGATAATTTATACATTTTAATTTATTATTGGGTTCTTATCATCTGGTGAGGTGTATCACCATCAAAAACAGCATTAAAAAAGTATAATGTATTTACCAATTCAAGTATGACAGCGTCAAAATTTACATCCCCCCTGCACTCCCCGCAAGGAGTCTGTGTTTGACCTTTTCATGCTGTTGAGGGTAATAAGCAATGAGGACAGGAAAACTGACAGGTGCAAAGAAAGACTAAATTGATTTACATACATAAAACCGATTTGCATAGATACTTGGGGAAGGAAGGACTAAATCCAGAGGTGGACTTTTGCCAGCAGCAGAAAAGAAAGATTTGGAAAGCAGCAGCTTGGGAGGATGAAACCTACGAGTGAGCTGTCCAAACAGGCTATTTAGGAAGTGTAATACTTTTTAGGAAGTGTGAGGAAATGTCCTCGGCCACATTTCCACCAGGCTTTGGTGAAGACATAAGTGATTTTTAAGGTCGTGGGTGTCAGATTTATGTTCCTTTTTAGCGTGGGTGCCATGTGTCCATGAGCCTCCAAGCAGAAGCACACAGGCCCCGAGTTATTTGTGCAGGTTATACAGGTTTGCCTGTTTGTTCTGCTAAATCGCAGCCTGGAGTCGTCACCTGACACACCTATTTTTGGTCTGGGTTGGGTAGGCTGAGGGGAGGTGAGTCATGAGAAACTCACTGACCCCTATCAGCAGTTCCACTGACCAACCTGCTCCAAGTTTCTGTTTGTTTTGTGGGAGGTCTCAGCCCTTCTTCAGATGGGGAAACTGCCTCAGGAAGAACCACCAAGACTCTGGACAAAAGAACACAAAGGATGTCGCCATTTTCTCCTGAGCAATTTTGAGAAAAGTCACTTGATTTCTTTTACTATTAAAATATAACTGTAACAGCTTTAAAAATGTTTGCAGGGGATGCTGTAGTGTGCTGCCCAGATCCAGGTCTGGATTCCTTCAGCTGCTGGGAGGTAGATGGCTGACAGTACCCAGTCCAGAGCTCATGGTGAGAGATGTCATTATAGAATTAAGTTATTTGATAATAATGAGAATGATAATAAGGCTGAAATATTAGAGGTCAGGTGGCAGTGCTTAACCATTAGATGCCAGCGAAATCCTTCCCCTCTGATTATCCTCTGTTGATGTGAGCCACTTTATCCAAAGTTATGTGCCCTTCCCAGGGGCTACCTACACTCAATGACTGGTCAACGCCCTCAGTTTGAGGACAACTTATCAGGGCCCTCTCCGTTCCAGAGGCCCTCATGGAACCTGATATTGTGACGGCATCACAGCCAAACTTCTCTTGCTCAATCCTGCTTCTTCACACTCCTATACATGTTGATCCAAGAGCATCCTCCAACAAGGCTTCTGTTGTTAAACTCCACTGCCAAACCTGCCTCCAGATGCTGGAGCTGGGCCACCACTTGCTGGAAGTAAGGACCCCATTGGGGGAGGTTGGTAGAGCATGGACAAAGCCAGGCACACAGCAGCAATGAGACTGCTGTCATACCTTTGGGAGGGAATGCACTGGCCTGGGAAATGGAGGCAGTATGTGAGAAGTATGGGGGACTTAGTGATTAGGAGGACAATGGTATCAGATGGCTGTTGCTGGGGGAACAGCAGTGTTCTGGAGAAAGAAAAGGAAAGGCTGGGTGAGGGTGATTAATCAGCAGTTAAAGGCTAAACATAAAAACCAGAGGGCCGCCCTGACAGATTACAATGGGATTTCATCTCTTATAGCTGGAGGGTAGATAAAGCTGAAGATTTGGATTTAAGCATCAAGTAGCAGAGCTCCAGAAAAGATTAAATCCCCAGTGGCAGGTCTGCTATACCTAGATCTAAGCTGTAATTGGGAAAGTGAGAGATGTCATTATAGAATTAAGTTATTTGATAATAATGAGAATGATAATAAGGCTGAAATATTAGAGGTCAGGTGGCAGTGCTTAACCATTAGATGCCAGCGAAATCCTTCCCCTCTGATTATCCTCTGTTGATGTGAGCCACTTTATCCAAAGTTATGTGCCCTTCCCAGGGGCTACCTACACTCAATGACTGGTCAACGCCCTCAGTTTGAGGACAACTTATCAGGGCCCTCTCCGTTCCAGAGGCCCTCATGGAACCTGATATTGTGACGGCATCACAGCCAAACTTCTCTTGCTCAATCCTGCTTCTTCACACTCCTATACATGTTGATCCAAGAGCATCCTCCAACAAGGCTTCTGTTGTTAAACTCCACTGCCGAACCTGCCTCCAGATGCTAGAGCTGGGCTACCACTAGCTGACTGGAAGTAAGGACCCCATTGGGGGAGGTTGGTAGAGCATGGACAAAGCCAGGCACACAGCAGCAATGAGACTGCTGTCATACCTTTGGGAGGGAATGCACTGGCCTGGGAAATGGAGGCAGTATGTGAGAAGTATGGGGGACTTAGTGATTAGGAGGACAATGGTATCAGATGGCTGTTGCTGGGGGAACAGCAGTGTTCTGGAGAAAGAAAAGGAAAGGCTGGGTGAGGGTGATTAATCAGCAGTTAAAGGCTAAACATAAAAACCAGAGGGCCGCCCTGACAGATTACAATGGGATTTCATCTCTTATAGCTGGAGGGTAGATAAAGCTGAAGATTTGGATTTAAGCATCAAGTAGCAGAGCTCCAGAAAAGATTAAATCCCCAGTGGCAGGTCTGCTATATCTAGATCTAAGCTCTAATTGGGAAAGAGTGGGACATTAATAAATGGGATGTGGGTGTTTGGGTTAATGCAATGAAAACTTTGTACCTGCATATCCCCCAGAAGCCTCTAGGGCCTGCAGAAAGGGCCCACTCCTCCCTGTCAACGGCCAGTGCTCATCAGTCACTTGAGGACAGTGCCTACGCCTCTGCCTTGCAAGACATGTGCTACCCTCAGATCTGCTACTATCATTTCCCTTCCTGGCGGTAGACCCATTATAATCCGCTGTAAGTAATAACACAACCCATTAAGTCGCAACAAACCCAGTCAGGGAAACCCAGTCAGGGTCTGCTAAAGGAGGAAAAGGAACTGGGCCCTGAAGGAGCTGCAGCTTCTGGCTAATTCTCTACCAGCAGAGCTAAGAGAGCATGTATGGGCTTAGATTCTGAGGGTGTGGAATCAAGGGGAAGTAAAACACAAATTTGGCCAAGGAATTGTTGATTGATATCGGAGCATTCTCCTGGACTACAGCATTCGTAAGCTCTGGCTGGGACCCCAGCACACACTGCTAGGATGGAAATTAGACACTCACAGAACGTGATGTCCACACTCAGTTAAGAGTAAATGCCAGACATCTTTTGCAGATGGTGGAAAAAGAAGCAACTGTTTCATAGAAGAGGGCATGCATAAATGGGTTTATTATATAAGGCTGCAAAGCCTACCAGAAGACTATTTTCCCTGAGAGGGCTCAGAAAACACTCCCTTTACCAAAGCAGTTAGAAAGGACCTAGTGAGAGGGACTCGGATTCACTGATAAATGCACTGGTGGCTGTCCTGTATAGCCCAGAGCTCATGGTAAGAGATGTCATTACAGAACTGGGCTCTTTGATATAATAATGAGGATGATAATAGCCTGAAATATTAGAGGTCAGGTGGCAGTGCTTAACCATTAGATGCCAGCGAAATCCTTCCCCTCTGATTATCCTCTGTTGATGTGAGCCACTTTATCCAAAGTTATGTGCCCTTCCCAGGGGCTACCTACACTCAATGACTGGTCAACGCCCTCAGTTTGAGGACAACTTATCAGGGCCCTCTCCGTTCCAGAGGCCCTCATGGAACCTGATATTGTGACGGCATCACAGCCAAACTTCTCTTGCTCAATCCTGCTTCTTCACACTCCTATACATGTTGATCCAAGAGCATCCTCCAACAAGGCTTCTGTTGTTAAACTCCACTGCCGAACCTGCCTCCAGATGCTAGAGCTGGGCTACCACTAGCTGACTGGAAGTAAGGACCCCATTGGGGGAGGTTGGTAGAGCATGGACAAAGCCAGGCACACAGCAGCAATGAGACTGCTGTCATACCTTTGGGAGGGAATGCACTGGCCTGGGAAATGGAGGCAGTATGTGAGAAGTATGGGGGACTTAGTGATTAGGAGGACAATGGTATCAGATGGCTGTTGCTGGGGGAACAGCAGTGTTCTGGAGAAAGAAAAGGAAAGGCTGGGTGAGGGTGATTAATCAGCAGTTAAAGGCTAAACATAAAAACCAGAGGGCCGCCCTGACAGATTACAATGGGATTTCATCTCTTATAGCTGGAGGGTAGATAAAGCTGAAGATTTGGATTTAAGCATCAAGTAGCAGAGCTCCAGAAAAGATTAAATCCCCAGTGGCAGGTCTGCTATACCTAGATCTAAGCTGTAATTGGGAAAGAGTGGGACATTGATAAATGGGATGTGGGTGTTTGGGTTAATGCAACGACAACTTTGTATCTGCATATCCCCCAGAAGCCTCTAGGGCCTGCAGAAAGGGCCCACTCCTCCCTGTCAACGGCCAGTGCTCATCAGTCACTTGAGGACAGTGCCTACGCCTCTGCCTTGCAAGACACGTGCTACCCTCAGATCTGCTACTATCATTTCCCTTCCTGGCGGTAGACCCATTATAATCCGCTGTAAGTAATAACACAACCCATTAAGTCTCAACAAACCCAGTCAGGGAAGGACTGGGTCTGCTAAAGGAGGAAAAGGAACTGGGCCCTGAAGGAGCCGCAGCTTCTGGCTAATACTCTACCAGCAGAGCTAAGAGAGCATGTATGGGCTTAGATTCTGAGGGTGTGGAATCAAGGGGAAGTAAAACATAAATTTGGGCCGAAACCGGTTTGGCTCAGTGGATAGAGCCAACAACACAAATTTGGCCAAGGAATTGTTGATTGATATCGGAGCATTCTCCTGGACTACAGCATTCGTAAGCTCTGGCTGGGACCCCAGCACACACTGCTAGGATGGAAATTAGACACTCACAGAACGTGATGTCCACACTCAGTTAAGAGTAAATGCCAGACATCTTTTGCAGATGGTGGAAAAAGAAGCAACTGTTTCATAGAAGAGGGCATGCATAAATGGGTTTATTATATAAGGCTGCAAAGCCTACCAGAAGACTATTTTCCCTGAGAGGGCTCAGAAAACACTCCCTTTACCAAAGCAGTTAGAAAGGACCTAGTGAGAGGGACTCGGATTCACTGATAAATGCACTGGTGGCTGTCCTGTATAGCCCAGAGCTCATGGTAAGAGATGTCATTACAGAACTGGGCTCTTTGATATAATAATGAGGATGATAATAGCCTGAAATATTAGAGGTCAGGTGGCAGTGCTTAACCATTAGATGCCAGCGAAATCCTTCCCCTCTGATTATCCTCTGTTGATGTGAGCCACTTTATCCAAAGTTATGTGCCCTTCCCAGGGGCTACCTACACTCAATGACTGGTCAACGCCCTCAGTTTGAGGACAACTTATCAGGGCCCTCTCCGTTCCAGAGGCCCTCATGGAACCTGATATTGTGACGGCATCACAGCCAAACTTCTCTTGCTCAATGCTGCTTCTTCACACTCCTATATGTGTTAATCCAAGAGCATCCTCCAACAAGGCTTCTGTTGTTAAACTCCACTGCCGAACCTGCCTCCAGATGCTAGAGCTGGGCTACCACTAGCTGACTGGAAGTAAGGACCCCATTGGGGGAGGTTGGTAGAGCATGGACAAAGCCAGGCACACAGCAGCAATGAGACTGCTGTCATACCTTTGGGAGGAAATGCACTGGCCTGGGAAATGGAGGCAGTATGTGAGAAGTATGGGGGACTTAGTGATTAGGAGGACAATGGTATCAGATGGCTGTTGCTGGGGGAACAGCAGTGTTCTGGAGAAAGAAAAGGAAAGGCTGGGTGAGGGTGATTAATCAGCAGTTAAAGGCTAAACATAAAAACCAGAGGGCCGCCCTGACAGATTACAATGGGATTTCATCTCTTATAGCTGGAGCGTAGATAAAGCTGAAGATTTGGATTTAAGCATCAAGTAGCAGAGCTCCAGAAAAGATTAAATCCCCAGTGGCAGGTCTGCTATACCTAGATCTAAGCTGTAATTGGGAAAGAGTGGGACATTGATAAATGGGATGTGGGTGTTTGGGTTAATGCAACGACAACTTTGTATCTGCATATCCCCCAGAAGCCTCTAGGGCCTGCAGAAAGGGCCCACTCCTCCCTGTCAACGGCCAGTGCTCATCAGTCACTTGAGGACAGTGCCTACGCCTCTGCCTTGCAAGACACGTGCTACCCTCAGATCTGCTACTATCATTTCCCTTCCTGGCGGTAGACCCATTATAATCCGCTGTAAGTAATAACACAACCCATTAAGTCTCAACAAACCCAGTCAGGGAAGGACTGGGTCTGCTAAAGGAGGAAAAGGAACTGGGCCCTGAAGGAGCCGCAGCTTCTGGCTAATACTCTACCAGCAGAGCTAAGAGAGCATGTATGGGCTTAGATTCTGAGGGTGTGGAATCAAGGGGAAGTAAAACATAAATTTGGGCCGAAACCGGTTTGGCTCAGTGGATAGAGCGTCGGCCTGCGGACTGAAAGGTCCCAGGTTCGATTCCGGTCAAGGGCATGTACCTGGGTTGCGGGCACATCCCCAGTAGGAGATGTGCAGGAGGCAGCTGATCGATGTTTCTCTCTCATCGATGTTTCTAACTCTCTATCTCTCTCCCTTCCTCTCTGTAAAAAATCAATAAAATATATTTTAAAAAAAACACAAAAAAACAACAACATAAATTTGGCCAAGGAATTGTTGATTGATATGGGAGCATTCTCCTGGACTACAGCATTCGTAAGCTCTGGCTGGGACCCCAGCACACACTGCTAGGATGGAAATTAGACACTCACAGAACGTGATGTCCACACTCAGTTAAGAGTAAATGCCAGACATCTTTTGCAGATGGTGGAAAAAGAAGCAACTGTTTCATAGAAGAGGGCATGCATAAATGGGTTTATTATATAAGGCTGCAAAGCCTACCAGAAGACTATTTTCCCTGAGAGGGCTCAGAAAACACTCCCTTTACCAAAGCAGTTAGAAAGGACCTAGTGAGAGGGACTCGGATTCACTGATAAATGCACTGGTGGCTGTCCTGTATAGCCCAGAGCTCATGGTAAGAGATGTCATTACAGAACTGGGCTCTTTGATATAATAATGAGGATGATAATAGCCTGAAATATTAGAGGTCAGGTGGCAGTGCTTAACTATTAAAGAAGCATAGTGCGTTCAATTATTTGTAGTGAGAGGCAAGGTTGGAGAGGGGCCTGACCCACAGGAAGCTATGGAGATGGTTAAGAACAGAGCATCCTTGTGGGCAATATAGGTGGACAACCGATAAGAGCATTGTTCAGTCTACTCAATCAAAATGATCAAGGGCAGCTGCCCCAATAAAAACTCGATCCTTTGCTCAGTTTCCAGATCTGCGTCAGTTTTCACAGCCAGAACTCTTGACTGAGCCACAAAGACACTAAGTACTGAGCAGACAGAATGACTCAGCCAGTTACGTCAGCCAGCCTTTGTGTTGTGCCTCAGTGTTGCCACACAACAAAGAGCCATGGTGGCTGGGATGGAGGCTATGCAAGGGCTCAAAAGAATGGGCTCCCATTCACCAAGACTGGTCCAGCTACTGCTGCTATCAAATTTCCAAAATGCCAGGCAACAGGGACTAACTCTATGTCCCTAATATGGCACCATCCCTTGAGGGAGGCCCAACAGCCAATTAGTGGCAAGTTGACTTCATTGAACTCCTTCCACCCTGGAAGGGACAATAATTCGCCTTGTCATGTTGACTGAAATCAATAAATGGTCCAGCTCTGAGTTTGCCTTTCCTGCTTACAGGGCCCCGGAGAGCACCATTTTCCAAGGGCTTACAGAGAGTTTAATCACTCGCAGGGGATCCTACAAAAGATCACACTGGGAAAAAGAAATACACTTTATAGCAAATGAGATAGTGAGTGCAAAACCATTGGACCCACTGGCCTTTTCCCAGACTTCACAGATAGAGCAACGGAATGACTTGTTCAGGAGTGTTTTGTGCAGGGCTCAGCCTGTGAATAATAATGCTAGAAATCCCTGGGCCCGGTAAGCTTCTCACGGGTGTCTCCCCTCTTTCCAAACCAATGTTGGAACAACGCTTGCAATTCTTATTATGATTCCAAGTTGCCTTTCAGTACTCACGATCAGGAAACTTTGAAGGAAAGGAAAGTTTATTATTCACAAGTCCTAAAGCATCCAAGGCATGAACAGCAAAGTTGCTCATAGAGGGTGAGCAGAGGGCTGGGGTTGTAAAACACAATACAAACAGACCCACTTCACAGTGGAGTTGGAGCTGCCATCCCAGAGGAAACCCCATGCGCATCTTCCCTTTGGAATGTTAAAACTAGGCAAAATAACCTTTGAACTGAGCCTAAAGCAACATTGCATCTGAAACAACTGTTCGCTATGATTACAGAACGGAAAATGGGACTATCTGACTGAAAACTAAAGACGTTTTTTAGAATTAACATCATATGCTAGCTTATCTGCCATCATATCAGGACGAAGACACTGATTCATTCCCCCAGCTGCCGTGAGTGCTGTTTACTTAAGACTCCCGGCTAAATTCCTCCCAAGGAATTGTTCTCAGCCAATGGGAAGTGGGGTCAATGGTATCCAAGGACAGATTTATGCAGGACTACAAATGCTTGGCCCTCTTCTCTCAATTTAAGACAACTCTAAAAACCAGTTCAGTTCGGAACTCATGGAATTGGCTGAAGCTTTGTTGCCACTGCGTTTTACTTCGACTTCTCCCTCTATTCAATTTTGCTTCCTTCACTCCATTATAGGTGTGATTCCTGAGAGATTCCTCAGCAAACTTCTTGCTCTCAAATTTCTGTCTCAGAATCTGTCTCTTGGGGAACCCAATCGTCAAAGGGTATTTCTTCTTTTGTTGGAGGCAAACCTTACACATTCAACTAGAATAAATTTTAGCTGAATCAAAGCTTTGAATGTAAAATTTTTAAAAATTAAACTATACATGCAGTGGAAGAAACTAGAGAATTTTTTATACCCTTAATTGGTTTAAGTATCTGAGGAAAGAGTAAAGATACGAATATATAAAATGGAGTCACTTTAACCAAGCTGCTAAAAGTATGAACCTTATGAAGGTTGAGTCATGAGAAGAGACTCCATTCCTGTTCTAACTCACCTAGAAACTTAAACTTTTTAAAATTTTCCAATCCTGAGTCAATGCCTGGATATACATCCAGATAACCCTCTAATTGCCCCCAAATACACACATATCCAGTCACCTGATTTTTGCCTGAAGGACTCACGTATACATCCACCTGACATCCATCATCTGACTGCCTGACATCTGACTGATAACCATCCTGGACCAGTCCATCCTAAGAATGCAGGACTGATAATTCTCAAGAATGTACTTTTTGCTATAGGAACTTTTAACTTTTCTTAGGAACATTTCCTGGTTTTTGCATAGCTGTTTCCAGTTTATAAACACTAAGATCTTGAATAAGTCTCTCTCTACCATTTACTTCTAGCAAAGCCTCCAGACTCTTTTTGAGTTTGACATATCAAAACCCATTTTTTTTAGAAAAAGATGGACTTTTCCACATTAAAATAAAATTCTGATGAATGGATAAACAAAAATTTGCATATATATATATATATATATATATACGCACAATGGAATATTATTCAGCTTTAAAAAGGAAGGAAATTCTGACACATGCTACAACATGGATGAACCCTGAAGACACGGTGCTAAATGAAATAAGCCAGTGACAAAGGGCAACTGCTGTCTGATTGCATTTGAATGAGATACCTAGAGAGTCAAATTCATGGAGACAGAGAGTGAAATGGAAGATACCAGGGCCTAGGGAGAGGGAGAAATGGAAAATTATTATTTAAGTAGTGACCCGGTACACGGATTCGTGCACTTTGAAAGGAATTTAAGTAGAAGGTGGCTGGCAGGGTGGGACTGGGTGAGAGGGGCCGGACATGCCCTGCAGCCAACCTCCCACGGTCCCTCCCTGGCCAGCCACACATGGGGTGTCACTGTGGCTCGAAAGGCATCTGCAGAGTGAGTGGGGTCCCTCCAGCAGGTGGGGTCCCTCGGCCTGGCCTGCGGGGATGGGGCTAAAACCGGCTCTCCAACATGCCCTGCAGCCAACCTCCCGCGGTCCCTCCCTGGCCAGCCACACATGGGGTGTCACCGTGACTCGAAAGGCGTCTGCAGAGTGAGTGGGGTCCCTCCAGCAGGTGGGGTCTCTCGGCCTGGCCTGCGGGGATGGGGCTAAAACCAGCTCTCCAACATCCCCCGAGGAGTCCCAGAATGCAAGAGGGCACTCTGCAAAGTTGCTATCGTACAGGGTGTGGAACGCAAGCACAAGTGTACAGTAAACCAGATTCAGGGCCCACAGTGCCCCAGCAACAACATAACCCATGGCTGAAGGTGGAATCGTGCAACCCCGTGCGAGGAATCGGGGCTCCCTCCTCTCTGGTTTCAGGGTGCATCACCCGAGAACCACCGCTGCCAAGTCACTGCAGCTCGGCAGCTCCTGCATTGAGCATCTGCGCCCTGGTGGTCAGTGCTCGTTACAGCGACCAGTCAGACAGTGGGACACTAAGCATATTAACCTTTTATATATATAGACTAGTGGCCCGGTGCACAAAATTTGTGTGGGGGGGGGGGAGGAGGAGGGTTCCCTCAGCCCAGCCTGCACTCTCTCCAGTTGCAATCTGAGACCACTGGCTCCTAACCACTCACCTGCCTGCCTGCCTGATTGCCCCTAACCCCTCTGCCTGCCTGATCGTCCCCAACTGCCCTCCCCTGCCAGCCCAATCACCCCCAACTGCCCTCCCTTGCCGGCCTGATCCCCCTAACTGCTCTCCCCTGCCGGCCTGATTGCCCCTAACCGCCTCTGCCTCGGCCCCGTCACCGTGGCTTTGTCCAGACGGTCTCCGGAAGGTCTCCCAGTCTAATTAGCATATTACTCTTTTATTAGTATAGATGGGTACAGAGTTTCTGTTTGGGATTCCTGTCCTAGAAATGGATAGTGGCAATGGTTGCACAATATAGTGACTGTTCTTAATCACTGAATTGTACCCTTACAAATGGTTAAAATGATAACCATTTTAACATAATAAATAAGTAAAATTCTGTTTGGCAAAACCCACCAAAGTGAAAAGAAACAAAATATTTGAAACGTCTATCAGAACAAAGAATTTATCTACAAAGCAATAAGGAAAAGGCCCAAAGCACAATAGAAAAATGGGGAAATGAACAGAGAATTCACACAAAAAATAAAATGGTTCTTAGATAAATAAAAATACATTCAAGTTTATTCATAAAGAGATATACAATTCAAATCACATTGAGATACCACCTTACAAACCTATTAGGTTAGCTGAGATTAAAAAAAAGTTTGTAAGATGGTCCTGGCCGGTGTCTCTCAGTGGTTAGAGCAGCCGTGGGCAAACTACGGCCCGCAGGCCGGATCCGGCCCGTTTGAAATGAATAAAACTAGAAAAAAAAAAGACCGTACCCTTTTATGTAATGATGTTTACTTTGAATTTATATTAGTTCACACAAACACTCCATCCATGCTTTTGTTCCGGCCCTCCGGTCCAGTTTAAGAACCCATTGTGGCCCTCGAGTCAAAAAGTTTGCCCACCCCTGTAAC
>NW_005371660.1:325452-344283 GCF_000412655.1 Myotis brandtii
TTAGCCCTGAAGTGCATGGCCAAAACCTAGACATGGATATCTAAAGACCATCTATTTCTCACCTTCTCTCTCGAATTCTGAAACCAGCCAAAGTAAAGGCATCTTGGTGATTCATAACAACCATCTGCAGAGGGGACAAAGGTGCTTTCTTCTCTGATCAGGGGAAGAATTAATGAGCTGTTTTGTATTGCTAACTTCTCAGTCGGGATGCCAAGATGGCTCTTTGCCTTGCACCTGAACTGTGGCCAGTAATCCATTCTAACCTCTCTTAAATTCATAATAGCAGCTTCAATGACTGTGAAAGTTTGGGGGCAAATTTTGAGCCTTAAATATGCGCAAATAAATTAGATGGCTATTCAATATTGGGCATGCTGATCTGTATCTGTAATACAATAGATAGGATATATGCATTTTTTACATTGTCCTGTGAGTTCAATTTTGTAAGATTTATGAGATGGTGGATATGTTTGCACTTGAATTAAATTAAAAACAGTGGCCATCATCTATCATGTACACTTAATTTAGACTTAAGGCCATAATTTTCCATTTTTATAGCAGAGTATGCCTTTATCCCTCAAGATCATGCCAAGGGCACCAAATTGTGCTTAGATCACCCAGGACATTTTGTTTCCATTGGGTGGTTCCACATGGAAGGCTATCACAACTAAATTTCATCAGGGATGTCAGTTCTGCAATGTGTCCTCTAAGCCCAGATTTCATACCCTGGAGAACTCTATGACCTTCACGGTATTTAAAAAAGAAATCCCCTTTGTGTTTAAATCAGCCAGAGTTGGCTTCTGTAGCTTACTACAGAGAACCCGGATTGATATATACGTCTCATACATCAGTAAAATGTGAGTAGTGATAATTACATTTACTATGTTAAACAGCTGGTCTAAATACCTTTCTTTGCTAATATTACCAAGAAAATTATTTCACATTTTTAAATTAAATTAATTTGTATGGAACTACAAAAGACCTCAAATAGCCAAAGCAACCTTGAAAAAGAAAAACAAAGCTGGAGATATCAACTCTGGGATGGTGGCTATATAGTGACTGTTCTTAATCACTGAATTGTACACTTACAAATGGTTAAAATGATAATTTTTATTTATATTTTACCTCAATAATAAATAAGTAAAATTCTGTTTGGCAAAACCCACCAAAGTGAAAAGAAACAAAATATATGAAACTTCTATCAGAACAAAGAATTAATTTATCTACAAAGCAATAAGGAAAAGGTCCAAAGCACAATAAAAAAAATGGGGAAGTTCACTTTATGAGTGAACTTGAATGTATTTTTATATATCTAAGAGCTATTTTATTTTTTGTTCTGGAGTTCTGAAAAAAATGTATACCTACATTTTCACATTATTTCTCACATATCCACCATCTCATAAATCTTACAAAATTAATTTCAAACTCTGTATAGAGCTACAATAATAAAAAATAGCATGGTATCAGCATAAAAACAGATACATAGATTAATGGAACAAAATAGAGAGCCTAGAAATAAACCCACATATATATGGCCAATTAATATACTACAAAGGAGCCAAGAATATACACGGGGAAAAGACAATGTCTTTAATAAATGGTGTTGGGGAAACTAGACGGCCACATGCAAAGAATAAAACTGGACCACTATCTTACATTAGATACAAAAATTAATTCAAGATAAAGTAAAGATTTGAATGTAAACCTGAAACAATAAAACCCCTAGAAGAAAACATGGGAAAAACCTCCTTGACATAGATCTTAGAAATGATTTTTTTAATTTGATACCAAAAGCAAAGGCAACAAAAGCTAAATAAACAAGTGGGACTACATCAAACTAAGAAACACAGTGAATTATCAATAAAATAAAAAGGCAACCTACTGAATGGGAGAAAATATTTGCAAATTATATATCTGATAGGGGGTTAATATCCAAAACACATAAAGAATGCATACAATTTAATAGCAAGAAAACAAACAATCTGATTTAAAAATGGGCAGAGGATCTGAAGACATTTTTCTAAAGAAGACATACTGATGGCCAACAGGTACTTGAAAAAATGCTTGATATCAGTAATCATCAGGGAAATGCAAATCAAAACCACAATGAGATATCACCTCACACCTATAGAAATAGCTGTCATAAAAAAGACAAGCAGTGCCCTAACCGGTATGGCTCAGTGGATGGAGCGTCGCCCTGTGGACTCAAGGGTCCCAGGTTCGATTCCGGTCAAGGGCATGTACCTCGGTTGCGGGCACATACCCAGTGGGGAGTGTGCAGGAGGCAGCTGATCGATGTTTCTCTCTCATCGATGTTTCTGACTCTCTACCCTTCTCCCTTCCTCTCTGTAAAAAAATCAATAAAATATATTTTAAAAAAAAAGAAAAGACAAGCAGTAATAAGTGTTGGAGAGGATGTGAAGAAAAGGGAACCCTTGTGCACTGTTGGTGGGGTTATAAACTGGTGCAGCAGCTATGGACACCAGTATGGAGGGTCCTAAAAAATTAAAAATAGAACTACCATATCATCCAGCAATTCCATTTCTAGGTATTTATACAAAGAAAAACAAACCCTAATTCAAAAGTACCATGTTCACTGCAACATTATTTATAATAGCCAAGATATGGAAACAACCTATATGTCCATCAACGGATGACAGGACAAAGAAAATGTGGTATAGATCTGCAATGGAAAATTGTTCAGCCATAAAAGGAATGAAATCTTGCCATCTGTACACCCAGCAGCACTGAGAGCCTCTACAGTGATTAATGCTCAGATGATGCTGTTGTTGGGCAGCATGAGAAAAATGACAGCAATATTTGGGCCAAAAACACAAAACATAGTCCTAATTTTCTCCCTCTGTGCCCCTATTTTCCATCCTTGCAATGGAGATTGAATAATTGTGTCTTGATTTAGAGAGAAAAAAATGTACACTCATGGTCTAATTACCTCAGATTCTCAATGATAAATAATGCAAAGTAAATTCATGGCTCAAATTGTTCTGGAGTTTTGAAAAAAATGTATACCTATGTTTTCACATTATTTTTCCAATTTAAGATCATTTAATGAACAGAGGGGTGCATATATCTTTGTGAATACAGGATTCTGAGGTGTTCAGAGAGGGATTGCTGGGTCGTATGGTAGCTCTATTCTTGATTTTTTGAGGAATCACCAGACTGCTTTCCATAGTGGTTGTACTGGAAACAACCAAAGTGTCCTGCAATAGAGGACTGGGTAAAGAAGATGTGGTACATATACACAATGGTATACTACTCAGCCATAAGAAAGGATGAAATAGCGCCACTTGCAACAACATGGATGGACCTTGAGAACATTATGCTAACTGAAATAAGTCAGACAGAAAAAGCTAAGACCCATATGATTCACTCATATGTGGGATATAAAACTGAAACTTGTGAATACAAACAGTGTGGTGGTGGTGTGGTGGTGGCCATAGGGAAGAGGGTGGGGGGAGAAGGGGGTCCTAATATATGGTGACAGGAGAAGATTTGACTTGGGGTGGTGAGCACATGGTGCAATACATAGATTTTGTAACACAGAAACCCACACCTGCAACCTATATAAGCATATTAACCAATGTCACCCCAATAAATTTAATAAAAAAGGAAATATCAGGAAAAAAACAAGGATTATTTAGTGAATCCATGTCAGATTATCTATGCTTTCTCACCTATGCCAGCTATGGTTAAAACCTTGAATACTTCAAATTTAATAAGGTGTAGTGATGGACATAAGAGAATAAAAAATAGGATCCTGCTTTTGAAGAGCACTTAGAATCTCAACTGTGGATGACTGTGAGGGTGCGCAGAGCAGTCTCCCTAAAACTCATCTCTGTTTTCCCCAGTTCACCATCTACCCTGCAGTTCATCTCCCATTGCTTTCATCATGTCTCACCAACTACTGTCAATGGCTCCCCATTACTATCAGAACAGTTTTCAAGGCCCTCTACGATATGGTCTGAACCTACCCGTCTAATTTAGTCTTCCACCATTTCCAAGTGATAATCAGACAGCCAGGCCAGTGTTTCAACTTTCTGAGACCAGCAAACCTATCTTTACACCTGGCTTCTCCTCATGCTGCTCCCCCAACTCAGAAAGCCCAGCCCCACTTCTCCATCTATCCAAATCCTGCCTATCACTCGTCTTCCTTGAAATGCTCTCAACCCCTTCCTTATAGATCCATGTCTCTTTTCTGATTTCCTTTTGTTTTTGTTTGAAGACTTCATTTTTTTTAGAGTAGTTTTAGGTTCACAGCAAAATTGAGAGGAAGGTACAGAGATTTCTCACACATGCATAATCTCCCCCATTATCAACATCTCCCATCAGAGTGGTGTATTTGTCACAACTGATGAACCTACACTGACACATCATTATCACCCCAAATCCTTAGTTTATATTAGGGTTCACTCTTGGTGGCTATTTTATGGATTTGGACAAATATATAATGACATATATCCACCATTCCAGTATCATAGAGAGTATTATTATTTCCTTTTAAATCTAGGCATTGCTACTTACTTGCTCTAAGAGTGTGTCCTTCCTCTCTCATTTATTAAACATACTAGGGGCCCAGTGCATGAATTCGTGCACCTTGAAAGGAACTGTGGGCCGCGAGGCTGTGGTACCCACCACAGGGTGCAGGGGCGGGTCTCGGCCCATCCTCCGTGCCCCCAACTGGCCCCTCCCACCACGGCCCCTGGTCCCCTGTGTGCCGGCAGCCCTGCTCCCACCACAGCTGCTCCCATATGCTGAGGGCACCAGCACTGCTCGCACTCACTGACGGGCGAGGAGAGATAGGGGCAGGCGCCAGCAGCAGGTGCAAACAGGGATGGTGACATCAGTAGGTGCGAGCGGTGGCTGCTGCCCTGATCACCCCTCAGGAGCAGGGCAAGGTGGAAAAGCCCTCAGGGGAAGTCGGGGCCGGCAGCCACCACTCACACCCGCTGATGGTGCTGAGCGATCGGGACCGGCACCGGACACTGGCAGTGGGTGCAAGCGGCGACTCTGGCGCTGGCTGTGGGTGCAAGTGGGGCTGGCGCTGGCAGTGGGTATGAGCAGCAGCTCCAGCACTGGCAGCGGGTGCGAGCGGGGCTGGCGCTGGCAGCAGGTGAAAGCACCGGGCAGGACTGTGGTGCTCAGGAGCAAAGAATTTTCAGTAACCACCAGAGGCTCGTCCCAATGACAGCGACTGGTACCCCGCCTTGATCTGGTGTCCCCATTCCACCATCCTGCCCCATCTGATGCCTACCATGTTCCACACATGCCCCCTGGTGGTCAGCGCATGTCATAACAACTGGTTGTTTGGTTGTTCCAGTTTTTCCACCGTTCGGACTATTTGCATATTAGACTTTTATTATATAGGATACTTAATGAATACTTACTGTCTGCCAGACTAATGTGATTTATACTGAATATACAGCACTGAACTAAACAGACCTGGTTTGTACCCTCCTAGACTGTATAATTGAATGAGGCAAGATAGACTATAAGTAAACAAACAAAATAAACAGAAAGTAATTTCAAGTGATAAGTGTTGCAGAGGAAAAACACAAAAACTGAAAAACATCAGAAAGCTATGAAAGAACAACAGAGGGACCTAAATTAGATAGAGTGGAGGGTGGGGGCAGGGTGTACTCAAGGAAAGTCTCTGAGGAAGGGACATTTAAACAGATAAATGTCTGTTTGATAAGTGGATAGGAGTTAGGTAGCCAGGATAAGATGGCAGGAAGAACATTATAAGGAACAGCATCTTTAAAGGCCCTGAGGTAGGAAGGAAGGAGCTCAGTGAATATGAGGGCCTGAAAGAACTGAAAGAAACCAGGGAGGCAAAGGAGAGTTGGGAAAGATGAGCCCCTTCTAACCAACTAGACCTTGGACGCCTTACACCTGGGGTTTTTCCCATTTTATCATTTGTGTATCATTTTATCTTTTTTATATTAGACTTAAATGGTCTGAGGACTGAGCATAGTACTTAGCATATAGTAGATACATCAGTAGGTTGAAGGATTTGACCACTTGCTGATACACAACTAAAGTGACATAGGAAATTAGAATAAAACATGAAATAATGCATAATCAAGCAAAGCTGTCTGAAGACTCTGGAAGATCCTGGGCACTCTCACTCTCAGATGCCCTACTACTCCCACACGATTAAAAAATGAACCTAGGGTGGACTGGAGGGGGTCGAGGGGGGACAAAGGGGGATATATGTAATACTTTCAACAATAAAGAATTATTAAAAACAAAACAAACAAAAAAATATAGAAAAAAATAAACCTAGATCAAACATTAATTGTATGTTATCACCTCATAATAGAGTTGAGTTGAAGTTAATTGCTTTCCATAATACTAAATTTATGAACATTTAAAGATACAAACATTAACTTTTATTTTGTAAAGTTTGTTTTAAGTCCATTTTTTTTTCACCTCTCAAACACCCTTTTAGACTTTAAAGAACCATAGGTCCTGAGCACTTTGCCTAACGGGCAAAGGCCCTGTAATCAAGGGCTGAATTCAGCAGAACAAACAACAAATGCTACAGGAGTCAGGGAAGAGAGACATCAACAGGAGCAGGAAGGCTCACGGGCTGTGTATCTAGTTGATTTGCCTGGCCAACAACTGCAGCTCCTAGAAAACAGAGGAAGTAAGAGGCCCTGTTAGTCTGGGCCTAACTTGGACCCTAAAGCAGAAATTAGTAGGTCAATTTGAAGCACTAAGGGTCTTGGGAAGAAGTAACCATGTCTTTTAAAAGTACGCAGTACCTGACAACGGGCAGATTTTATGAAGGCAAACGTCAAACCATTCAGAAAAAAAGCATAGGTCTGCTTACCTGGCCTGAGACACTGCACAGGAAGAGAACTATCCAACCACAACTCTGAGGAGACAATGGACAATGGGAAGGTAGGCAGCTGAGTAGGTCGAAATGCAAATTCAGTAATGAGGTCAGAGTTGAAAAGGCCACACTGGGAAACGGAGGGCATAGATAGAAAGAGTCTTAGTCTGTTCAGACTGCCAGAACAAGATGCCACAGACTGGGTGGCTCAAACAACAGACATTACTTCTCACAGTTGTGGAGGCTGAGAAGTCCAAGATCAAGGTGCCGACAAGGTGGGTTTCATTCTGAGGCCTCTTTTCTTGGCTTGTAGGTGGCTGTCATCTCACTGTGTGTTCACATGACCTCTTTGTGGGCACAGGAGAGAAAGAGAGAAGGAGAGAGAGTGCACATGCTAGCTCTCTGGTACATCTTCTTTTAAGGGCACACATCCCAGCATGAGGCACCCACTATCAAGACCTCATCTAATCCTAACTCCCAAAGGCCCAATCCCCAAATACTGTCGTATTGGTGTTTAGGGCTTCAACACGTGAATTTTGAGGGAACATAATTCATGTCTATAGCTGAAGGATACACCTCAAAGAGAAACAAGGGACTGAGCCAAGGGTTGAGAAAAATAAACACAATTCTTTTTTTTTTAAAGGTGCTGTAATAGAGCAGGAGCTTCCTAGACAGTGCTGGGCTGAATCCCAGCCTTGGACATGTTACTTAATATCTCTGAGCCTCAGTTTCCACCGCTGTAAAATGCGGACAGAAATGCTCATGTTCTAGGGTTGTTGTAAAACTTAACAGGATAGAGGGTTTAAAGTAGCTGGCACAGAGAAAAGACCTTTCAAAGGTTTTGATGGAGCATGGAAGGTACAGGTATGTTGCTCAGGAGCAGAAGTTGTGATGGTAACTTGTGACGGAAAAAAACTGTTGCATGCTGAACGCACTGTTTCATGGGTACCGGTCTCACTGAGTGGGGGGTGGAACCCAGTAACTTGTCCAGTACCTTCCACCTCCTGTAAATCCACATATCTATGAGGAACCAGATCTATTCATCTCATCTGCTTTGTTGTTACTATCAATTCCTGCTCAGCACTCTTACAAACATTATCTCCTTTAATCTTCACTACACTCTGACAACCAAATACTAATAATCATAGCTGTTACTATTCCAATTTTATAGATGTGCAAACTGAAGCTCAAAGAATTGGATAACGTAGTCCAAGGTCAGACTGCTAGAGAATGACAGAATCTGGGTTTGCATCCAGGACTTCCTGGCTTCCAGCTCAGAACACCAGCTTCCCTGCTCCCACTTCAGTGGAGCTGCGTGTTGGTCATACAAATACCAGGAGGAAGATGGTAAGAGAACACTAGGCTTTGAATGAGCTTGTGTCTCCGAGCTTGGACAAATTCTGGCTGGGCTATCAATAGAATTTATATACGAGAAGACTGTTGGCAGTTTTTCAGGGACTATGGAGCCAGGGGGAGATGCCAGAAGACTGTAGATGGTACACACTGTTCCAATTTGTGAAAAGGGGACGAAAGTTGATTCTGTAAACCGTTGATGGCAGTCCTGGGCAGAGTTCTTGAAGGACAATTTGTGAACATAAAAAAGAGAAGTAAATAGAAGTTATTAGGCTCTAACAAATATTCACTGAGAAGAAATTGTTCCAGATGAACCTCACTCTCCTTTTTGATAAGGTATAAGACTGGTATGTTTTTATTTAGACGATGCATTTTGCTCATTACAATGAGCAAGTTAGAAATGTGTAGACCAGAGGTGTATAGACAGATGGGTTCATAACTAGTTGAACATTTATTTTTTCAAATTAAGAAACAATTTTAAATTTTGTTTCCATAAATGCATCAATTTTTGGTTATTCACTTTTTAAAAATGAGACGATTGTGGATTTACATACAGTTGCAAGAAGTAAAAGAGAGAGAAATCCTCTGTACAGTTTGACCAACTTTCCTTACTAGTTATATTTTGCAAAACTATAGTATAATGGTACAATCAGGATAGCCATATTGATATAATCCACTGATTTTATTCAGATTTCCTCAGTTTTACTTGTACTCATTGTGTGTGAATTAAATTCCATACGGTTTTATCAACTAAGTAGAATTGCCTATTCGTCCACCACATCAAGGTACTAAACAGCTCCCACTGAAAAATCATTTTTAATGTAGGAGATAAAAGTTTAACTAAGCCTTGAAGGACAAAGGAGGGGGAAAATATTTCAGGTGAGAGAAGAGCAAAATGAGAATCAGCAACATGAATGAATATTGGATGTGGGGAGGGCATCAGTGCTATTAAAGGGAAGGACTGTTAAATTATAGAAGAGGTAATTAGGTTAGGTAGGTAAGATGTATAGCCATATTATAAAAGGCCTTGACCATCAGGGACCTTATCACTCATATTAAAAATAGTATACCACCTAACTCTTAGAAGGCACTCAGAAAGTCATCCCTGCGCCCAATGGTACAAAGAGGCATCGTGTCTTGTGCCTGTTGTTCTTTCCACCTAAAAACTCTTCTCTGGATACTCAGGTCTGGATCCATCTCATTAGTCAAATCTAGCTTAAAGGTCACCTCCGCAGGGAAGCCTGTCCTGCTCACCCATCCTAGGGTGCCCACCCTGCTCTCTCTATCCCAGGTCCTGCTTTATTTCTTTCATAGCCCTTTTTATTTTGTTAAACTTAGGTTACTCATTCATTGTTTCTTTTCCCCCACATACATTTTATGAGAAAAGAGATATTGACTGTTTTGCTTACTGCTGTATCCCTCTGCTGAAAAAAGCACTAGCACACAGTAGGTGCTTACTAATTGTTGAATGAAGAAACAGGTTGCCTGCAGAAGTTATGGCATATACCGTTTTTTGAAGCGTTCTTAGTCTTGTCATCCTTCTTCCTATTTTTCCTTCCTATTCTCTCTTACCTTGTGGATTCAGAACAAGCAAATATGAAATGGGGGAGGGAGATTTCATCATTACTATTGTGTATGTTTCCTGAATTTCACTTCAAACCATACGAAAATCAGATGCTGAGTAGTGAAAGGACAGAAGGTTATTATTTGTTAATATGTGATCAGGCTAAAAAACAAACAAACAAACAAAACCAGACCATTCACTGAGTTAAAGATTTGTGCCCATCTGAAGTATCAGGCAGCCATCAAGAGACCCTATCTTCAAAGAACTCAGAGCTTAGTGTGGGAGACAGGGATGCAAAATTATAGTAAGTGCAAAAAGCACCATGATGGAGGCATGGACTGGGTGCCACTCTGAGAGCCATTTAACATCTGAGTCAGGAAGGGATTAATAGAGGAGAGACCATTGAGATTGGGACTGGAAACAAGAGTGGCTATTTACCAGGTAATCAATCAGAACTAGAAAAACACAGGGCAGCTTCACATATTCTGAAAGATACCTCTCCGCAGCAGTTTTTCCCTCCACCCCTCCTTTTCTTCCTAAAATTCAATTTCAATAGTTTTTTTGAGATACCTAAGGTATTTTTCACCTTCCTGACCTCAAGGTGTTCTAAGGTACAGACACCAGAGCTCCCACTCTGGAATCAGACCCTGGGTTCAAATCACAGTTCCACCAGCTCATTAGCTTTGTGAACTGTGAAAGCAACTCAACCCCTCTATTCTCTCAGCTTTCTCATCCATAAATTGGGGATAAGAACAGTACTGTACTAACCTCGTAGGGTTGCCTTGTATACAGTAAGTATTCAATAAATATGGCTGTTATTATTTTTAACAAACTATTAAGAGTTATGGGACTAGGGAAGAGGGAGAGAAAGAAACACAGGATCCCAATGCTAATCACAACCATATTCTTTCCCAAGTGTTTTGATATTCTCTTATTAGGTTCTTCTCATTCATACCGAAGTAATATAATTTTCCGTGGCCAGATTCATTTATTTTTCTGGTTAATCAATTTGTATAGGTTTTATATCAATTCAAGGCTTCATCTTGGTTTCCCAAAACATTTTCTCATGCTTGGGAGAGGCAGATCAAGGTCCTTATGAAGTATGAGGGTGAAAATGAAGATCACCTGCTGGGAAGTGGTGCCCCCAGGTGGTTAGACCTGGGGTAGCAGAGGCCCTCACACAAATGCCTGCAGGGAACCGGTAGGAAGCAATGTGTGAATCTTGCTCAGTAAAAACTTTATCTACTGTGTCTAATAACTGTCTTTTGCTGATATGTGGAAAATATAGGTTCAGTGTTTATGGCAACTATGAATCTTTTTCTTTAAAAAAAATATTTTTATTGATTTCAGAGAGGAAGAAAGAGGAAGAGAGAGAGATAGAAACATCAATGATGAGAGAGAATCATTGATTGGCTGCCTCCTGCATGCCCCCTCACTGGGGATTGAGCCCGCAACCCGGGCATGTGCCCTTGACTGGAATCGAACCTGGGACCCTTTAGTCTGCAGGCTGACGCTCTATCCACTGAGCTAAACCAGGTAGGGCTTTTCCCCCCAAAAAAGCTGGAAATCCAAATTTTATAAGAAATCTAATATTTTAATGATAGCAATTAATTTAAAAAATTAAAACAAGTCTGCAGGCAGGACCCAGCCCATGGGGCCAGGAGCTTGGCCTCTGGGGGTTCAATGTTCAGGTGCAAACAGCCTTCCAGCCTTCTACACTCTCCCTTGCAGAGGAGGAAATGACGTTGGAAGCCACACAGCTGTTGTAGAAGCCAGAGTAATCTTGCTACAGGTTGAATTTAAGCATTTATTTCTCTATCAGTCAAAGTCCTCTAAGGGCCAACTTCTTGCACTAAGGATGATCACTTCTGTGAATTTTGTTTGTAATCACTCAGGGAGCTCTTTCTTGAGAAAGGAAGTGGAAAGCCAGAACTTGTAGGTTTTGTTTGTTTTAGTTTGAATGCTTTTTTCTCTCTTCTCTCACTTTTTTTTATTTCTAGCTGGCAGGGCTGCAGAGTGGGTATGGGTTGGAGGTGGACACCTCCTGGACCACCGCCTTCCAGGGTCTCCCAGGGAGGGAAGAGTGTGGGCAGATTGGGGAACCAGGGGACAGCTGGTTCTCACCTGCCTTCTCCCCTAACCCAAGTTCAAACTCAGTGAACAGAAGCCCTTCTGCGAGGTGAACCAGGCAGTCAGGAAAGCTAGGCATTTAGGTCACGGTTCATCTGCGTCTTCTGCATGGCCCTAGTATAGGTTTTCAAGTTTATCAAAACACACCCTTTCCTTCACACACCACGGGGAGGGGGTAATGTGGGTGAGGAGGAGAGAAGAGCAAACCTTTGGGAGAATGGAGGGATTCTAGCAGTTACTGAAGGTAAGATGAGAAAAATAAAGTCCTTCAACTGTCTTTATCCATTTTTCTTCCTTGTTAAAAAATATGTTTTTAAAAAAAATTGATTTCAAAGAGAGGAAGGGAGAGAGAGAGAGAGAGAGAGAGAGAGAGAGAGAGAGAGAGAGAGAGAGAGAGAGAGAGAGAGAGAGAGAGAGAGAGAGAGAGAGAAATAATAAGAGAGAAACATCGATTGTCTGCCTCCTGCACACAACCTACTGGGGATCGAGCCCACAACCCAGGCATGTGCCCTGATTGGGAATTGAACTGTGAACTCCTGATTCATGGGTCCACATTCAAACACTGAGCCATACCAGCAGGTCTCTCTTCATTTTTTAAAGGTGTGTGTTGGAGAATGGTGTTAGCCAGGAGCCCTCATTTTTCATAGAAAGTGACTCATCGGCAGCAGAAGGACTTGCTCATAGGTAGGCAATGGGATGGGGAGAAAAAAAGCTGGAAACTTCCTTCACCTCCATCTCTCCTTATGGGGTCCAATGTGACCAGACTATGACCACTTAGAAAAACTTTAAATGATTTGTGAAAAGACCTGACATCTCAGATGGTAACTTGAGTTAATAACTAAGGAGGAAGTGGACTTCCTAGGCAATGAATTCTGAATATGTTAGGAGGGCATATTACTCAAGAGTTATCATGAAGATGTCTTCTGTCAAAGGAAGCCACAAGGCAAAGAAAGCAGAAGAGACACTCATGGTTTCTCTTGATCAGTGCGGGTTGCCTAAGTTGTCATTTCCAAGTGGAAGATGCTGGATAGTTCAGTAAGAGGATTTTTCCAGACAGATGAGTGGGGAATATACTCTTACTATAGGCCCGGTGCATGAAAATTCATGCACTAGAGAGGGGGGGGTCCCTCAGCCCAGCCTGCCCCCTCTCACAGTCCAGGAGCCCTCAGGGGCGGGAGGCGACCCAGTAATCAGGGGAAGGTGATGCCCCCATCACACCTCTGCTGCTGCCACTGCCGGCAACCCAGGCCTTGGCCGGCCCTGGTTACCTGAGCCTTGGGCGGCCCTGGGTGGCTGGGCAGCCGCCATCTGAGGCTTGCCTGTGCCTCAGGCTGGCCCTGGGCGGCTGGGGGGCTGAGGGGACTGGGGGACTCCGGAGGCAGGTGCACAGCTGAGGGGACTGGGCACCACCATCTTGTGGCTATGGGTACCACTATCTTTGAGGGTGTGGCAGTCAATTAGCATATCCCTCCTTATTGGCCGTTGGTGCCACCATCTTTGAGGGCGCAGCAGTCAATTAGCATATTCCCTCCTTATTGGCTGTGGACGCCACCATGTTTGCGATGGCATGAGGGTCAGTTAGCATATTCCCTCTTTATTAGATAGGATAATGAGGCTACAGTAAGCCCCAATGTGTGACAGTAACTAATAAACTCTTTCCAACCCAGATAGAGTTTTAGAAAATACGTTTAATTACTACATGAAAGGAATCATCTAAATCATTAAAGTGCCAAAGTGTTTAGTCCTGCCTAAGTCAAGAATCAGCTACCAATGGCAAGCAGAGACTTTTCAGTTAGAAACAGCTACCTAGGGAGGAATGACTAAATACCACATATCCTTTCTCCAAGATCCTGATCTAACCCACACGGCATTCAGTGTCTCTCATGGCTGTCTCATTTTATCCCCCATGCCTATCACAATTCCTAGCACATAAGATTCAGTAAATATTGGTGGAATGCACTGTTGAGTTCATAATGTTTACCACATTAAATTTATGAGCCCACCTTAAAAACAAGCTCTGGGATGCAGTTTCAGCCATCTTGGCTAACATCTTGTGGGATTTGGCATCTAAATTAACCTCAGGAAGTTAGATCAGCAAGGGACCTTTAGGCTCAGTGCAATCTATTTGTTTAACAAGGAGAACACTTGAGACACAGAATTCTCTTAGGACAGTAACTTTCCTAAGGTTACATGATCTATGCAGCCAGGATATGAACACTCCTAGTCCTGCCTAGGATATACACCAGCTCTTAAAGAAAGAGAAGCCAAAGGGCACATGAAATTATAGAAGTAGATTTTCATTAAGGAAAAAAAGTCAGGAAAGGCATTGCAGTGGTGTGTGGAGAAGTTCTTTGCAGCCTCTTAGTTCTAGCATCAGGCAACTTGTAAGGGCATTCTAAGTGACTTGGCCATGTCGAACTCTGAGGTCTAGAACTATCCAGTGCTAATGATGAATCTATTTTGCCTTATGATTGTTCATTCTGAAAACTCTAAGGAACAACTGATCTTTCCTTTTTTTTTTCACTCTTGTAAGGTAGGTCCTTTTTCATAATAAAGAAGTTGAAATCCAGAGTAATTTTTTAACTGAAAGCCAGGTGACTGAAATTGAAAAGGATCTTGTCTTTCGTCAACAACAAAACAAAACACTAACTAACCATCTCTTCACGTGCTTCCTTGTGAGGGCAGCACATGATCACGGCAAGTAAAATTGACTGGTGAAGTAGTTTGGTTTCTCTGGGCACTTCATGATTTTAGTGTGTGGGAGGGGACTTCCGGTAGAATTTCACCGATGTGTATGCTTGGTGAGGAGAGAAAGCCAGGAGAAATTAAAAGTCCTCTAGAGGAGTCATTAAGGAGAGGAAAGCAATCATGAAGAAAAGAAGGCAAACTAATACCACACTAAGAACCTAGTCTTGTTTGCTCTGAGCCATTTCATCCTGACTCTTGTGCTGTAGACTGAATCTGTAAGAAAACGGACAGAAGTTGCTGATGTGTGGTTTACAAAGATGTAATTACATTCGTACCCTTGGCCAATTCATAATGGTAGGCATGATACTCATCAGCTAACTCAACCCCGAGCTTCCTGGTGCTCACACCTGCCTGGGAGATAAGTATTTCATTGACCATCATTGGGAAAAGCATATACACCCACACATCACTCTGCCCAACTCTGCTTAATGGCACCCTTGACTCCCAACGCATGCCCCATGGATCCAGCTTGTAAGTGGGGGAGCTGCAGCTTCTTGCACAAACCACTGTGCAAATGGGAGCCACAAGCTGAGAAAGCAGCTGCCCTGGTCTGGGCCATGTGGGGGCACATGAATCTATCTGTCCTACATACCTGAGAACCCAGGGGGTCATCCAATTTCTGCTTATTCAGCCACAAATGTCTGCCCACAGGACCTGGGCTCTCCCTACACCATCTCATCTTTGGCAGGCCCTCTGAGAGGATAGACTTCACCCTACAGATGAAAGCAAGCTCTCTGGATGTCTCAGGAGACATTTTACTCTATCTACAAAAAGCTGGGCCCACAACTTCAAAGGAAAGTCACCCACATGAAATTGGTTCTCTGTGCCTCAGAAAGTGGCCAATGGACTGGATCAGCCGGCCTCCTCTGTGCTTCTGCATTGTGTAGCTTACAGCCGTGGGCAAACTACGGCCCGCGGGCCGGCTACCGCCCAATTATAAAGAATAAAAATAAAAAAAAAAAAAAAAAAAAAAAAAGACCGTACCCTTTTATGTAATGATGTTTACTTTGAATTTATATTAGTTCACACAAACACTCCATCCATGCTTTTGTTCCGGCCCTCCGGTCCAGTTTAAGAACCCATTGTGGCCCTTGAGTCAAAAAGTTTGCCCACCCCTGGGCCAAGCTACTGGGGAGGGCAGATCTAGAGGTAGGTGTGCCTTCCATGAGGTATGGATGCCATCTGTGCTATATTTCAGCACCTCCAGGAAAACCAGCCTGACAAAGAGGGGGGTCATGAAGAGGTTCTGGACCAAATGTGGCTTCCCAGTGAGTGCTGGGGCTACTGGAGGCACACACATTGAGGTGCCCAGCCCTAAAAGTCAGGAAAAGAACTATCCAAATGGGTGTCAGTACTTTTCAGTAATTCCTCAAGCCATGGCTGGTCCTGACCTTCATTTCATCCAAATGTTTGTCAGCTTCCCAGGATTCAGCCATAATCCACATGAATTGGAGGCAAGTCGGCTTGGCCATAGGGGAGATACAAGCACTCTCTCACCCCCATCCAAAAAAAACCCAATAGGGGCCCTGTCCTCATCGGTGAGGGAGCATACCCTCTCCATCAGTGGCTGACAGCCCCAGTCCACCAACCCATCACCGCTGAGGAGCTGCATTTCAACTAGAGGCTCTCAACTGTGGAGGCACCACTGAGCAGGCCTTCAGGCAGTTGAGAGGCCAGTGGCAGTGTCTCCAGGACAAAGCACGATGTTGGGCAAAGCGCATCTGTGAGGTGGCCACTGGCTGCTGTTTGCTCCACTACCGGTGTGTCAACTGAAGTGAGGCCTTTTGCCTGGAGTGGGACCAGAGCTTCCAATCTTGCTGTGGCATGGAGCAGAACCAGCCTGCCGAGCGGCAGGAGGCACAAAGGCAGCTGGGGTTGTGGGTGGGCCAAGCCATTAGTTGGCACCTGTCATTCCAGGCCCAGCCAACTGGGGATGATGACTATCCATCCTGCTTTTTCACTTGACTTTCTCCTTCAGGCGTTCTTTCTTCTTTCCATGTTAACCCTTCCTTCTTCCCTCCAGAGAATAAAGCACTGAGGTTAATGTTTCTAACATTCTAAGCTTGCTGTATCTTTCTATAAAGTGTCTGAAAAGGGCACGCAAGCTGGCCATCCCCAACAGAAGGGGAACAAATTGTCTGGATCCGTGGTCGGCAAACCACGGCTCTTTGGCCCCTTGAGTGTGGCTCTTCCATGAAATACCACGTGGGGGCGCGCACGTACAGTGCGACTGAAACTTCGTGGCCCATGCACAGAAGTCAGTATTTTGTGGAAGAGCCACACTCAAGGGGCCAAAGAGCCACATGTGGCTCGCGAGCCGCAGTTTGCCGAGGCGCAGTTTGCTGACCACTGGTCTGGATGGTCAGAGAGGCCTGTAAGAAACAGACTACAGGTGTGTAGCTGCTTTATAGTCCGAGCATTTTATAGCGGCAGATCTAAGCATCTTAGTTCTATTTTAAATATCTTGAGTGCCGATTTTATCGCCCATAAAGTCATATGCATTTTCATAAACATCTACATTTACACTTGTGTACACACACACACACACACACACACACACGTCTGTCCTTCTCTGAACTAACCCTGTTCAAATACTAATAACCTGTATTAGTTTCCTATTGCTACTGTAACAAATTGCCACAAAATTAGTGGCTTTGCCCGGAGGATGTGGCTCAGTGATTGAGTGGTGACCCATGAACCAGGAGGTCACAGTTCGATTCACGGTCAGGGTACATGCCTGGATTGCAGGCTCAATCCCCAGTTGAGTTGTGCAGGCGGCAGCTGATCAATGATTCTCTCTCATCATTGACGTTTCTCTCTCCCTCTCCCTTCTTCTCTCTCTCAAACCAATAAAAACATATTTAAAAAAATTTATTATCTTGAAGTTTTGGAGGTCTCAAATCAGTTTCAGTGTGCTAATGTCAAGATGTGGGCAGGGCTATGTTCATTCTGAAGGCTCTAAGGAAGACTTTGTTCCTTGCCTTTTCTAAAGGCAAATACCCTTCTTGGCTTTCTCAGCCCTTCTCCCCAGCCCACCCTCACCCATCCAGCTGAGGCCAGAGCTTGCAAGACTGAGAGGCAAACTGTGAACTGGAATTTTGTAGGGTGGAGAAGGAGCCTTGGCTCCTCCATCTTTAGAAGTGTAACCAGACAATCCCAAACCCAGTTGTGATTCTGCACGTATTTATTTTGTGCTTCTCCCTTTGTCCACTTTTCTTTCCTTCCCTCACACAATTTCAAATAAAAGTGAAAAACCTTATGTGTGTGTGTGTGTGTGTGTGTGTGTGTGTGTGTGTGTGTAGGGGGCATAAGGAGGATTTTAGGATGAAAGATTAGATACCACAATGAGAAAGCTCTACTTGTTAAAAAGTGTAATTAAAAAAAATTGGGGGATGACTGGTTTGGCTCAGTGGATAGAGAGTCAGCCTGCGGATTGAAGGGTCCCGGGTTCGATTCCAGTCAAGGGCATGTACCTTGGTTGCGGGCACATCCCCAGTGGGGAGTGTGCAGGAGGCAGCTGATCGATGTTTCTCTCTCATCGATGTTTCTAACTCTCTATCCCTCTCCTTTCCTCTCTGTAAAAAATCAATAAAATATATTTTAAAAATTTGGGCAAAATCCAACATCCACTTATGATTTAAAAAAAAATGAGGATAGAGGAAACATACCTCAACAAAATAAAGGTCATATATGACAAACCCACATCTAATATCATCCTCAACAGTGAAAAGCTGAAAGCTTTTTCTTTACAATCAGGAACAAGAAAAGGATGTCCACTCTCACCATTTTTATTCTACACTAGAGGCCCGGTGCACAAAAATTTGTGCACTCGGGGGGCAGGGGAAGGGAGGTCCCCCAGCCCGGCCTGTGCCCTCTCGCAGTCTGGGACCCCTCGGGAGATAACGACCTGCTGGCTTAGGCCTGCTCCCGGGTGGCAGAGGGCAGGCCCAATCCCTAAGTGCAGCCCCTGGTCAGGCTCAGAGCAGGGCCGATTGGGGAGTTGGGGCGCCGCCCCGTCATGCACAGAGCAGGGCGGATCGGGAGGTTGCGATGCCACCCTCAGTCACGCTCAGGGTAGGGCCGACTGGGGGGTTGGGGCACTGCCCCCTGTCACACTCAAGGCAGGGTCGATGGGGAGGTTGCGGCGCCACCCCCTGTCACGCACAGAGCAGGGCCCATCAGGGGG
>NW_005371660.1:345092-360790 GCF_000412655.1 Myotis brandtii
CATATGCAAATTAGCCGCCATCTTGGTTGTCAGTTAATTTGCATATACTCACTGATTAGCCAATGAAAAGGGTAGCGGTCGTACGCCAATTACCATGTTTCTCTTTTATTAGTGTAGATAGTATTGGAAGTCCTAGCCACAGCATTCAGATAAGAAAAAGAAATAAAAGGCATCCATATTGAAAAGGAAAAAGTAAAACTGTCATTATTTGCAGATGACATAATATCATATATAGAGAATGCTAAAGATTCCACCAAAAAACTATTAGGGCTAAAAAATGAATTAAGTAAAGTAACAGGATATAAAATTAACATTCAGAAATCAGTTGCATTTTTATACAGCAATAACAAACTATCAGAAAGAGAAATTAAGAAAACAATCCCATTTACAATTGCATAAAAAATACCTAGGAATAAATTTAACCAAGGAGGTAAAAGACCTGTACTCAGAAAACTCTAAAGACATTGAAGAAATAAATGAAAAAAACATAAGTAAATGGAAGGATATACTCTGCTCATGGATAAGAAGAATTAGCATTGTTAAAATGTCCACACTACCCCAAACAATCTGTAGATTCAAAGCAATCCCTATCAAAATACCAACAGTATTTTTCAAAAAATTAGAACAAATTATCCTAAAATGTATATAGAACCACAAAAGACCCTGAATAATCAAAGGAATCTTGAGAAAGAAGAACAAAATTGGAGGTATCATACTACCTGATATCAAACTATGCTACAAGGCTATAGGAATCAAAACATCATGGTACTGACATAAAACCAGATACAGAGATCAATGGAACAGAATACACAGCCCAAAATAAAACCATACCTATAAGATCAATTAATCTATAACAAAGGAAGCAAGAATATACAAAGGAGTAAAGATAATATCTTCAATAAATGATGTTGGGAAAACTGGACAGATAACATGCAAAAAAAATAATAAAACTAAACCATCTTATTTTACCAAAGAATAAACTCAAAATGGATTAAAGTGTAAGACCTGAAACCACAAAACTAGAATATAGGCAGTAAACTCTCCAACATTGCTCTTAATAATATTTTTTTGAATGTCTCCTTGAGCAAGAGAAACAAAAGAAAATAATCAAACAGACTACATCAAACTAAAAAGTTTTTGCAGAGATAAGGAAACTATCAACAAAATGAAAAGACAACCTTCTGAATGGGAGAAGATATTCACCAATGATACATCTGATAAGGGGCTTTGAGGGCCGAGGCAAGTTGCTGCGACAGCTGAGCTCCTTGTATGAATTTCGTGCATCGGGCCTCTAGTATTGTAATAACTAGGTATTGTGTCAGATGGGTACTAGACTTTTTGGGGTGATAAGTTTGTAAGATATATAAATGCCTAATCACTATAATGAACACCTGAAACTAATATAATACTGTATGTCTACTGTAATTGAAAAAAGTTTTGGTTAGTTTTTTTTTATTTCCTTTAAGATTTATGGGTCACTTTGGTGGAGGTGATAGGTTATTTATAAATTCTTTTTAATGTTAATGATACTAAGGCAGAGAAGATAGCATTATTTTGGTTAGGGGACACCGTTGTGATAGAGCAGGTGTTTAATTATTTGCTAATTTGGGGGTGAGAAGAAGAGGAATAAGCTGTGTGCCTGAGCTTGTTTCAGGCTTGAGGAGAGAGAAAGGCTGTTCTTAGGGCCCAAAGAATTCTAAGCAGCTGGAATCAGTGACCAGTAGAGAGGGGCTGGGACACAAACCTTGGATCAGAAGAGTAAAACCACATCTCAGGCCCATCATTTCCTTGCCCCTGCACTTTGCTATGGGGCTGAGATAGAATGAAAAATAAGAAAAAACCCCAAATACTAGCTTTCATGTGAAGATCTTATTATTAAAATCCTAAATTCCTTTGTCTTTTATTTGCCGTTATCTAACCCTTTCCTCTATTTAATTTCCACATTTCTCCTAAAAGAAAAATAAGGAGAACAGAGAAGCAAAAATCTCAGTTTCAGGGGAGAAATCTCCCCAAGGTCCTGGGGAAGCAGGATATGGCAGAGGCAGGAGGTCTCAGTCCTGGCTCAGGTGGCCTAGAGATGACTTTAGGAGGGCTACTCTCTCATGGACATCATCAACAACGTCCTTAAGAATGGCCACCACCTCCTGGCCTCGGATGTAGCTGTTTCCAACCACCACAGACCAGCACAATACCCACAGGGTTGCCATATGAGCATTGTGTTGGGCTATGTGGCACTGCAGCTGGGCAGCTGATTCCCCAGCCAGTTTGCTGACCAGGCACTTGTTCTCTGCCATTTCAATTGCAATAATTGCAGCAGCAGTCTGGTGGCGCCTGAGGGTCCTGGCTTTGGGCTGGAACTGGCACACTTGGCCTGCCGAGCTGCAGGGGAGACTGTAGACACCCCTGGAGCCTCTGGGACTAATGATGGAGTCTCTCTCTGAGGCTGGTTTCCATCTGGAGATTCTGGCCTCCTCTGGACTTTTGTTGGAGACAAAAGAGCAAAATTCTAACTGCTCTCCCGATCCTATTCTTTCCAGGTCCCATGGAAAAGATTACCATGATGCCCAGTTATCACCAACAATTAAGGCAAGAGCCAGGTATAAGCCAGTGGAAGGGTCACTGGGCCAAGTTCTAGAGTCAGCCTTAGCATTAACTGGATGTGTCACCTTCTGCAAATTACTTTCTTCTGGATTCATTTTCTTATCTGTAAAATGCAAGGGCCAAAGATGGTCTCCAGCTGTCCTTTCCAACTCTAACATCTGTAGTGAAACCAAGCTTTCTTAAATTTCCAAGAACCCTGAGGGGAACCCAACCTTGGTTTTATCATTTATGACTTCCTTCTCCTCTCAGTTCTGTGGCATCAAGGCTTTGGTAGAACACATTGGGTCACTTACCTGTCCCAGTCCCTTGGACATCCTGGCTTATGTCCATCTCAGTTGTCTTGTCCACCTGGGCTTTCAGGACTGAGGCCCCTGGACAGCTCTAGTGCTTCTATTTTCAACTTAAAATGATCCTCTGTTTCTATCTCCACCTCTGGTTCTCTGCCTACTGCTGCTCCTGGGGAGTTTCCTTCTGCTCACCCACCTTCTTGCTCCTTGCCTTTTTTCTTTCCCTGGGTCAGCCAGTGGTGGTGGTTGAGATTACAAGGCTGGGTCGGCTCCCGGAGGTGGTCTGGGCTGCTGCTGCCCATGAACTGCTTTGTAGAAGGGGCATCCTTGAGGGGCTCTCTCAGAGTGTGGGATGGCCATGTGGGGATTCTCGCAGGCCACCTCATGGGCCTTGAACTTGGTTTGACACTGATATGCATGTCAGACACTCCAATCTGTGACAGGGAGAGATACAGATGCACTTGTTGTCTTGTTCCCTCTTGAGGCAATGGCGGGCTTCTTCTAAGTGAGCCACAGGTGGCTTTGCCCACTTGTGTCTGTCTCACCAAGTGTGCTCCTGAAGGCACCTGGCCACCTTCAAAGACTGAAATGTTGTATTGAAGTATCTCTAGGCACCTCTTGATGGCAGGCTTCTCCGTGATGGTGAGCGGGTGCTTAGATCTCCACTGGAGCCCAGTGGACTCCCGATGGATCCTCTATGGTGCCTGGGATAGTTCCACTGGTTCCTGGCCTGGGAGCATGAAGGCTGAGGCCATCACTGCATGTTCTAGACATGTCCTATCAAAGAGAAACAGCATTGGATACTTGTTAGGTTGGCAAGACAGATTTTATTCAGGTTACTGCAGTAGGGAAGAGAGACTCCAAGATAAAGTGAACTCAACACCAACTAAGACAAAGGTGACTACGGTTTTATAAGGGGCGAAAGGGAGTTAGCCCATTTAGAGATAACTAACAGGGGCTTAGGGGAGAACAAAAAGGGGCTAAGGAAGACTTTGGGGACCTTAAAAGGGCTAGGGAGAGATGGAAAATTACTGAAAACAGTTTGGCTACAAAGCACATTTTGTGGTTTTGGCAGAATTGTGGTTTCTTGAGTAAAGACTCAGCACCGGGGCTGGGGTCACTTTTAGGGACACAGGGACTGGGGTCATCTTTAGGGACACAGATTAGTATAGGAGGGAGCCAGGCTAAAGTTTGGTCAAGTCTCTTGGCACAGTGTCCAGGCAAGTCTTTTGGGCCGCGTGGGAGATAATAGTTCACAGTTCGTTCCTGGTGCCTAGTCTCCCTACTGGAGCAGTCTGGAGGCTGTGGGCCAGTAAGACTGGGGTTCCTTTTCTTCCTTTGCACCCCAGTCGGTGATGGGAGGGTGAGGGTGGACCACACCTAGGCCAGCTTAACATGAAGCGTCCTGTGCTCTGTTTCTATGTTTATTGCAGAGAGTGGCTGGAATGGCAATAGGTGAGGGACAATGTTATTGAGGAAAGGACTCCCAGAGAAGCCCCAGTGCTGCAGAACTTGCTGTGGCCGCGGCTTTGGTGTTCCTTTAGCTGCTGGAGCTTATCATGGATGTGCCTGGTACAATAGATGATGCTATGGAGGTTCCAAGATGGCAGAGCTCACTAATGCCATAGGCCCTTGTGCTCTGCCCTGCTTTGCTCAGGTTAAAGCCTATGGCAGGGAGGGGCAGAACCAGAGAGTTGTGAGGGTCACCCACCCGGGCTGACCCTCCAGAGACTGCAGACCTGCCCGGGACCCAACAAGACTGGCTATCAGTTTCCTTGGCCAGCCACAGCCACTCCAATCTGTGACAGGGAGAGATACAGATGCACTTGTTGTCTTGTTCCCTCTTGAGGCAATGGCGGGCTTCTTCTAAGTGAGCCACAGGTGGCTTTGCCCACTTGTGTCTGTCTCACCAAGTGTGCAAATGTCTGACCTTCATTTACACTCCCTGCCTCACTTCAGCAAGGCTCCAGAACAGCTCACCGCTAATAGGCCGGCAGGTCTCCCACGCTGGATGTCCAATGAGCAAGCAGGCTCAAGGTGGGGCCAGCCATCCAAACAGACCATTTGCATAAATGTCTTTGCTGGAAAATCCCTTCAATGGCAGCCAAATCGAATAGACCAGTTCCCACAGCACAGTTAAGAGAAATATCTTGGGGGCCAGATTACTATCTCCGTTAAGATAGTACCACCCACACCTGTAAGCACCTGCTGGTTTCTCTTGAAAAGACAGGATTGCTATCAGACCAGGGCTGGCTTTGGAAGGCCAGGACTGGGTGTGAGAAGGTGGCTGGGGCTCCCACACTTCAGCCTGGGACACGGGAGGAAGGGAATGAATCCTCTTGGCAATAGCTCCCTGCCAGAGTTCCCACAAAGTAAAAAAGTCCACTTGACACAGCACTCTGCAAAGTGCAGAGGCTGGTTTGAGTGTCCCAGCTAGGAGATAGTGATAGAAAAGGCTTAAATATTTCAAACTGTGAGGGCCTGAAAAAGGATCCAAGAAGGTGGTAAAGCAAAAGAGAAAAGCTTGGGGGGCTTAAATAAGATGCCAGGAGGAAATGATTTAAGATCTGAAGCTGTGTATTCAACGTTAATTCAACAGACATTCATTAGAGCTTACTTTATTTCAGGCATTGTGCTAAGCATTCAGGTAAAGAAGTAGAATAAGACATGGTCCAGTGGGGGAGACAGACATGTAAACAATAATTGCAATACAATAAAAGGAGCAATAGAAAAATGTCAAAGCAAAGAGATGAGGTCATTCCATCCTGCTTTCTTCTACAAGGATATGCTGGGGATGAGCAGTCAGTTGGTAGCTCTGAACCAAAATTTTCTCCTCTCCCCCTCTCTTCTCCCTTTTCCTCTTCCACAGCTGTCCAATGGCCCCCAATGCACTCACTGGCCCATTAAGAGAACACAGTAAAATGAGTTGTTGACCTCTGTCCTAAGGAAACAGAACTTCCCAGTGGAACTGGGCTGTCCAGCTCCTTAGTCCTCTGCTGTGAGGAGGACTCATTATATTAGATTGTTATTTTGTGGACAGATGTTTCCTAAGTGACAGAAAATCAAATTCAAGTCCTAAGATCTAAACCAGTCAGAGAGAAATAGTCGGAAGCAGAAAAAAGATGAAAAATATATAAATGTTTGGTCTACTGTATTTCTTTTGAATTTGGATTTTTATTTATGAAAGATAATAGTTTAAAACTCTCATCAGTTTCAGAAGATGTAGTTTGAAACCCAAGAACTTGCCACCTAAATTTTATGTTAACATTTTGTCATGTTTGCTTCAAATCTTTTAACATACTTACATTCAGCTATAGATCTCCCTTTACCTTTGCCCCTCCTCCAGAAGAAACCACTATCCTGAAGTTGGGTTGCACCATTCATTTTAGTACATATTGTTATAGTTGATATTTTGTGAGTTAATAAATAGTAATAATTTATTAATTTACTAGAGGCCCAGTACATGAATTTGTGCACCAATGGGGTCCCTCGGCCTGGACTGCGGGATCGGGCCGAAACTGGCTCTCTGACATCCCCCCGAGGGGTCCTGGATTGCGAGAGGGTGCAGGCCCAGCTGAGGGACCCCACTGGTGCACAAATTCGTGTACCGGGACTCTAGTAAATTAATAAATTATTACTATTAACACCTTTTGAAACTTTATATAAAAGTGCATATCTTTTGCTATCCCACTTTTTCACTCAGTATTCTCTCCCGCCCCCCCCCTCTCTCTCTCTCTCTCTATATATATATATAGATATAGATATAGATATAATTGATTTCAGAGAGGAAGGGAGGGGGAGAGAGAGAGATAGAAACATCAATGAAGAGAGGGAATCATTGATTGGCTGCCTCCTGAATGCCCCACACGGGGATCGAACTCGCAACCAGGGCATATACTCTGACTGGGAATCAAACTGTGACCTCCTGGTTCATAAGTCGACACTCAACCACTGAGCCACACCGGCCAGGCACTCACTCAGTATTCTCTTGACATATGAGGCTACATTCAATTTCTGTATTCCATTGTAAGAATAAATCAGTATATTTCTTTATTTCTTTCTGTCATATTTCTTATGCTTTCTATTTATCATGTTTTCCTTTGATTTTTTCCATCTCTTTTCCTATCTTCTGTGTAGTGATAGTATTTTGTTTTTCTTTTCCATCTACTACTTTAGGAATAATACATTCTACTTCAATTTTTCTAGTCATTATCCTTAAATTTTTAACATGAATAACTGCCTTCAAAATACTCATTTTCCTTATGAATAAACAAAGGTCTTAGAATATTTAACTTTGATCTACTTTAGCCATTTGTCACGTTATTATTGTCTAAAGCTGAACCGTTTAATATGATCATCATTAGCCACAAAGTGGCTAATTAAATTTAATTAATGTTAAATAAAATTAAAAATTCATTTTATAGGTTACATTTTAAGTGCTTAATAGCCACATGTGGCTAATGGCTACTATCCTGGCCAGAGCAGATATAGAAAATTTCCATCATTGTAGAAAGTATTATTAGACAAAGCTAGTTATTTCCAGTTAGTTTTTACTTCCCTCCAAATTAGTCATTATTAGTAGTATTGATTTTTAGAGTCAACACTTTAGATTTATCTTCTGTGTTTATCAATTTCTTTGCTCACCATTGTTTTTTCCTTACTTCTATATTTAATTTCCTTTTTCCAAAATGTATACTTCAGGAATCTGCTATGGACTGAATTATATATCCCCCAAACTCATATGTTGATGCCCTAACCTTCGATGTGGCTGTATTTGGAGATAGTGTCTTTTGGAAGTAAGTAAGGTCAAGGTTCATTATGATTCTTTAACCTGAGAATTCTTGTCTTCGATCAATTCTGAAAAATTCTTAGGTATTATTTGTCTTATTTCCTTTATTTTTATCCATGTGGAATTCCCATTATATTTACTTGAACCTTTTATTCTATCATTCATTGCATTTAACTTCTTTTACATTTTCCCCACTCTGCTGCATTATGACACTTTCTTCAGCTCCATCTTCTATCTTAATAATTCTCTTTTCAAATGTATCTATTCTGCTTTTAACCAGTTCATTAATTTATCCTTTCAAAAACTGTATTTTTCAATTCTAAAAGTCTGATTTGTTCAAATTTACCTTTCTTTCCAGGATCTTGTGTAGTATTTCTTTACCTTTTAAAGAAAAAAAAACACTTCTTTTTTTGTGTGTTGAGTATATTGATGTTGGAATCTAACTGAATTTCTCAGGAGTTCAGTTGTCTAGACTATGAAATGGGGCTTTATATGAAATGGCCTCTAAGGTGACTTCCAGCACTAAAATTCCAGTATGCGCCCTGATATTAATTTTTTTAATGAGCATTGCTGGCTGACTTTGCAATTCTAATTAATGAAGGTGGCATTAGAGCATGGCAGTGCATAAAGAATGGTTATTTTCAAAGCCATCCTCCCCAGACCTCTGGGGCTGTGAGCCAACACCTTCTGTGTGTGTATGTGTGTGTGTGTGTGTGTGTGTGTGTGTGTGTGTGTGTGTGATCTTCCTGGATCGGCACAGAGAAGCAGGTGGCTAACCAGATGAACACAGGACAGGAAAAATACCCATCTGGGTTTGGTTTCAGATCAGAGATATTTTTTTGGATGCTTATCAAAGAATCCAGTGAAAGAGTAGGGAGAACGGGTAAAGACTATACCTCTCAGCTGGCCAGAGAGTTTTGTTTTGATCTTTATAGCACTTAAAACACAAAATTAGAGTGTTAACAGTTTTTCTACACTCTCTAAAACCAACAACATATTAGAGTGCTGAAAGAAGAATAATATAGCTTGTATTTCTTCTTATCGAAAGATTCCCACAATTGAGCTACAGGAACGTAGAAAGGTGTTGAAGTGAACTGTGGGTATGAGCTGGAGTGGGGGATGGAGGAGGTGATCTCAGTATATTCCTATAAAGGGCAAGTAAGTGATCAATGCAACCATTTTTGGAGCTTGTATCCCAAGGTGCCTCACAAGCATCTTTGAAGTTCGACTCCCACTTTGTCAAATATTCAGTGGTAGAGGATGCAATGAGATTCCGTCTTCCTAAACCTTGGTCTTCTGGTCTACCAAACTAATTGTGAATGCTGTAGACAGGAACTGCAGTTTCTTAGTCAAATGGCACAGAGCCAATTAAAATTAGTATTCAGTCTACTTCAAAGAGACTTGGCTCTCCTCCAACAATGACAGCTGACCAGATATAGCCATCATGCTTTTATGATTTATTTATTTTTGCTTAGATTTTTAGAATAAACTTGATTGATGTATAATTTATATATGCCTGCCGGCCTGATCAACCACAATCTTCCCCCGCCTTCCAGCCTTATCACCCCTAACTGCCCGCCCCTGCCAGACTGATTGCCTACAACTGACCCCTCCCGCCGTCAGCAATAATACTTTGCTTTATTGAGGTACAGTTTATATATATTGTTTTAAAGTTCAGCAAATAAAATTTTCCTTTCTTTTCCATACTGTCCTGGACAAAGTTTTGGAACTAAATGTCAAAGTTATATCCTCCTGACTATTGGTATTTTGAGAGAATGGGTTATCTCTTAAATTTCTATTCCTCTGTTGTCATAACTGAAAAAACAACTGTTTATTTGAAATTAAGATCTTAATAAAGATCACTAACATCTACATGTGTTTTGTAAGCCCTTGAGGCATTGTGTGTGAGGCACATGTATTTATTCTATATACAAATATGTAATTCTTATCCCCCTCTCTTCCTCATTCCTACCTCCATCCAAATAGCTTCTAGATCTGTCCATTTTTTCTCTGAAATGTGTTACTCTCAACATTTTCTTTTTGTCTTTACTTTGAACACCCTTTCCAGACATCATTTCTTTTTTATCTAATTTAAGTAAGCCATTCTAAATAATCCATCCTCTGGTCAGATTAATCTTTCTAAAGCACAACTGATATTGTCTCTCTTTTGCTAACAAGTCATCCATGGCTCCCTTTTGCCTCTTAAATCAAGCACAGTCTTCTCACTCTGCTGTTCAGTCTCCTTTCAGTCAGGCACGGTACACCCACTGCTTCCAGTCCTACCCTGCACTCACCTCTTGTGCTGACCCATCATTTCAGCTACCTTAGTTTCCCTAGGAGTTGGTCATTGTTGCCTTTACATTTTCTTACAATGTCATGGCTGCCCCACCTCCCTAGAAAAATACTGTCCACCTTTTGATCCTCACATCAAATCCTTTTTTTAGCTTTACCTCACTACTCCTGTGTAAAAATTTACATCTCAAATTTTTAATGCAGGTGGCACTTTGTACCATGTCTAGAACACACATTGCTTTTTCTCATGATTATTTGTACTTGCACCTTATTTTCCATATTTGACTGTAAACTTTTGACCTTTTACCCCCCTAAACACTGAAATAAAATACAGACAGTATAATTTATAGTGTGAGTAAATACCAGCATCACAAAGCCCTGTTGGTTGCACAAAGACGGGTATTTTAAATATTTTGAAACTTCATGTGCAGTTTACTTGAAGGATAAGGTAAATAAAAACTGATTATAAATAATATCTAATTTACTGTCGTTTATCTAGCTCACACATAATTGATTAAATGAATGAATAAAAAAATGTTACAGGACACATACAAATGCTAGCCCATCTATAAGTCAGCAGAAGGTATTCATCATGTCCAGAGAAAGGTCTCTTTACACCTTAAACAGTAGCATGAGCAAGAAAATCTACAATGCACTAAGGTAAGATACAACAGACTGTTTTTTAAAAATCAATTAAAGTATTTTAAAATATAAAATATCTGTTCACTTAATATTTAAGTATATTCATTGTTTTTATTTTTATTTAAAAATACATTTTTATTGATTTCAGAGAGGAAGGGAGACGGAGAGAGAGAGAGATAGAAAAACCACTGAGCCATGCCAATGGGCTATATTCATTTGTTTTTTAAATGCTATTGGATGTGGCCATATAGACCTGAGTTCAAATCCTGCCTCTGTCCCTTATTGGTATAGGATTCTGTAGTCTTTTAAACTCTAGTTCCTCATCTGTAAAATGAGGATTAAAAATAACCACATTGCAAGGTATTATAAAGAGTAAATAAGATTATATGGTAAAGTGCATAGCATACTATCTGGCATATAGTATATGTTTAATAAATGGCTGTTGTTATTTCAAGTCAAATCGTAGCTACTTCAAAAGATAGATTTTTTATACTCTGAAGTCGTGATAATACGGTAGCCACTAGCCACATATGCTGACTGAACACCTGAAATGTGCCTCATCTGAATTGAGATGGGGTAAGTATAAAAAACACAGTAGATTTTTAAGACTTAGTACAAAAAAGTAAATATTTAATTAATACTTATAAAATATTGGTTACATGTAAAAATGACATTTTGGACATATTAGGTAAAGTAAAATATATTGTTAAATGAATTTAATGTGTTTCTTTTTACTTTTTAAAATGTAGATACTAGAAAATTATATAAGTGACTTGTATTATTTCTATTGCCAGCATTGATCTAGAGCAGTGATAGCGAACCTTTTGAGCTTGGCGTGTCAGCATTTTGAAAAACCCTAACTTAACTCTGGTGCCGTGTCACATATAGAAATTTTTTGATATTTGCAACCATAGTAAAACAAAGATTTATATTTTTGATATTTATTTTATATATTTAAATGCCATTAAACAAAGAAAAATCAACCAAAAAAATGAGTTCGCGTGTCAGAGGTTCACCATCACTGATCTAGAGTCTCTGGTCAAAGACAGAATTAGGTATACAGATGGTCAACTAAATGCTTGATTGATTGACTGATATGGCTAAATCTTTTCATTTCATGACATAGGCACAATATAAAGAATTAAGGGACTATACTTTTTAAAATGCACACTCACATCTAGACAGATTTAGAGAATGAAGTTATTAGAAAATCTCATATACTGCATTCATATACACTCATTACGGTTTTGGAAATTTCCTCCTGCAAATCTGTGGCTCTAAGCACTGAAACAGAGTTCTTCAATCAGAGCCTCAGTGAAATTGTGCAACTAAGAATGGGGATGACTTTTCAGTGACTAAGGAACTAGATTGCTGAAATTAACCTTGGCAAATGACAATGAATCACAAGTAATTGGTGTGCCCAACTGTGTTGTCAAATTTCATGGACAAATCAGTGTCACCAATGCTCTCTGGCTTCTGGATTTTCCTACCTTTTGTAGCATAACTAACCCAAAAGCTTCTAGGAAGCAAAAGACAGGACAGAAGCTATGGGACTATCCCATCTTAATAAGACACACTGGCTAACTCCAGGGACCATTTGACTTTCCATTAGACACCTACCAAATGCCTCTGATTATATTCAACACTGGCAGATTTGGAGCCAGACAACCTATGAATGTATTATTCCTTTAGCCAGATGGATTTGTAGCAAACAAGGTCTCTCAAAAAAGTGCATGGATTGGTTCTATTATCAACTTTTGAAAAGGAGTGGGAAGGACTTGAATTTGATTGTCTGAATTGTTCAGTAATGCACCAGGGTGCTTCTCTTTTTTCTCCCTAATATCTTGTGACCCCTCTCCAATCACTAATACTACCACCACCACTACCATTTATTTAGTGCTTACTAGATGCCAGGAACTTTTCTCAATATTTTATATCTATTATTACCTCACTGAATACTCAAACCATTCTTTGAACTAAATACTACTTCTAGCTTCATTTTAAAGGTGAGGAAACTGAGGTCCAGAATGATTAAGTAGGTTGTTCCCAGTCATACAGCTAGGAACTAGAGCAGCCAGAAAGAGAGAGGAAGTCTGCTTGTCTTGGTGCTCATGACCCCAGACTACAGCATCAGGAGAAGATTCTGACTAGTCCACATCACAGAAGAGAACAGATCTGCATGGCCAGGGCAAGCCTGGACCTGCAGGTTATGCCTTAAAGTGCTCTGGCACTAGAGATAGAGTTTTTGAACTCCAAGCTTTTGTGGCCTTTGAGTGTCAAAGGACTATAATGGATTATGGTGCTTTCCTGAGTGCTGAAAGCTAGTTATTAATCATAGGCTATTTAGGATATTGTTTGAAAAGTTTTGTAACATATAATACTGTTCATTGGTATAAATAATATTTATGAAATATTTTTAAATTATATTGTGCTTTTGGGTACTTTTTGTTCAAGGACACAGAAAAGTGGAAGTATTACATACATTTTGCAATTTCTTTCCTGCAAACTTCTGCCCTCCAGGGAGCCCCCTAGTGTTTATTCAGCTTTGGAGATTGCCTTAGGTCTGTCAAGGCCTAGGGAGAGAAAATGGGGGAAAGCAAGAATGTGAACAAAAAAGAAAACCATTGATACACCACTTTATCGGATTACATGTGCTTCTTCATTGTGAATAAGAAGCAGAAAAGAGCCATTGGCTAAACTCAGCTGGACTTTGTATGAGATATGAACAAATGGCTCTAACTTTTAAAAAGCAACAATCTGATTGATTATTCTCCCTGAAGTTTGAAGGAGCAGGAGATAACAAAGAAAACATCCTCTCTGTACTCAAACATCTCATGCCCCTAAGAAAAGAAGAGAGAAGCACCAATTAAATATCTGCATGTCCTTTATGGTTAAAGATGATGATATTAAGGACTTTGTAAATAGAATTGTCATTACAGTTTTCAAATTTGCCAAAGGCTCATGGAATGTTTGAATGGGATAGATTATTAGGAATATTCTAATTTTCTCATATTTTATATGAGGAAACTGAAGTGTGTTAGAGACAAATATTTGGTTTTCATACTCCCACTCCACTTTCTATTGCAAGTTTACTTGAGTTTTCTTTGAATTAAGCTTCCTGATTCTTTCAGTGTTCATTTCAAGTTGTTTCCAGACCAGAGAATATTGTCAATATTGCCTTCAATATATCCACAATATGAGTTATGATCAAGTGGTAAAGACACTCTTAAGTTATAATTAATTATCCCTTATGTTATAACTAGAGGCCCGATGCACGAAATTGGTGCAAGGGGCTCGGCCCTCGCAGCCGAGACTTTGTCCAGAGGGTCGTCTGGAAGGTCCTCCGGTCTAATTAGCATATTACGCTTTTATTATTATAGGTTAAATGCAGAATCCTCATTCTAGAATTTTATTTTTTATTTTATTTTGCCTGTTAAAGAAAAGCAGGCAATCATGAGAAGCTGGTCTTTTTTCTCTAAGAATCAATTTACCTGTCCACTAGGATGACACAAAACTGTAAACTGTATAATAACTAAAAATACATATACACATACAAATAGATGGCATATTTTTTTGTTGTTGTTTAGGCAGATTATACTTAGAATCCTTGTCAGGGTACCATCTGCCTTGGAGACCTTCAAACAAGCTAAGAAGTAGCTTGGCCAAAATTTCAGATATAGAATGACCAGGTGTCTAGTATTGGGCAATCTGGTATTTTTGTTTCCTGTTCCATAAAATTAAAAACATGCTGGGGCAATGAGACTGTTCTTTATTGTGCACTGGCGGTTACATGGGTGTATGCATAATAAAAATTCACTGAGTTGTACACCTAAGATTTATGCATTTTACTGTATATAAATTATAACTCAAAAATAAAACTGAAGAATATAAAGAAACTGCAAAACTAAAAACAAAACTTGGAAATGCAATTGATCTTTTTAATTTAATTTCAGATTTGCTTTATCTTAATTACTGATTGGTACTTAAGAGTGACTTGGCACAATTTTTTTTGTTTGTTTCTCCTTGTGTTTATCTTTCAATAAATTGTTACTTTAAAAGATCCCGAGAAAGCCTCAACTTACCCGTTTGCAAGATGGTGTAGTAATTATGTCCAACATTTTGTATAACACACGAGGCCATCTCTGGGGCTGCGGGATAGGTATCGAAAATTTTTCTGCACACTCCTCCGCCGCCTCATATTTTTATGGGTTACTTCAGGCAACGGTATTCAGATAGCGAGTGGGTCGCTGAATTAAATGACTTTTCCCAAAGATGCTATGATTTTATTCTTAATCCCAGATTCTCAAAATTCACTTTATTTCTTCTGGATGCTTCTTAAGCAAGATACCCAGCTCACCTGACTTGAATATATACTTAAAAACTATTTGCTTTTATGTTTCACCTCCTTGCGTTATAAACCCCTATTCGTTGATGTTTAGTGTTTGAATCCAACCGCCAGGCTCAGTTTGTTTCCCTTTAGGCAATTGAGGATACAGCTGATTGAAAAAAAAAGAAGCCCTGGAAACATCCGGGAACTGGGGGAAGACTACTACTCCCAGAATGCATCGCTTCCAGGTCTTCCGTCCTCGGCTGCCCAATGACCAGGATCTACAAGACTCCTTTCGGCCCCATTGGTCAGTTTTCCCGTCAGTGAGGGCGGAACAAGGCGGGGATAAACCCCGGATGATCCATTTCCCGCCGTCGCGAGGCGCCGCTAGTAAACGCGAAGAAGAAGCAGCTCTCTATTGGATAGCATTTAGGCTGGGTAAGAGGAATCAGCCAATCAGAATGTGCCTATCCTCCCAGAGACCCCGCCCCTTCCTCGTGGTAACTTTTGGTGGCGGGAAAAGTTCGGAAGTTTCGCGCCAGGGCGGGGGCATCCTAGAACCTACGCGGGGCTCGGGTAGAACTGACAAGCATGGCGGGGACCGTGGTACTGGACGATGTGGAGCTGCGGGAGGCGCAGAGAGATTACCTGGACTTCTTGGATGACGAGGTGAGAAAGGCTCGGGTCGCGAGGTTCTTGAGCGTGGAGCCTGGGGAGGCGGACGGGCCGTGGGAGGCCACGCCGAGCAGCGCCCGGGCCG
>NW_005371660.1:360843-361081 GCF_000412655.1 Myotis brandtii
CCGAGCCGGCGGGCGCAGGAGTCTTCCACATATTCTCGCGGTGGAGTCAGTCCTCAGCTGGTTCTCTGCTGGTGAACCTTAGCGAGCGGTCTTGTAACTTTCTCCTAAGTACAAGTGATGGCTAGGTCGCGCGAAATTTGACAGTCTTCCTTCGGGGACAAACAAGATGGCAAAGGCCACATGGACTTTTTGGGAGTCACTCTTGGCTCTCTTGATTTGGGGAGGTTGGGTGGGATGG
>NW_005371660.1:361452-380235 GCF_000412655.1 Myotis brandtii
ATCTCTACCGAGGTGGTGATCCGCCGCGTTTAGGGTCCCCAGGCTTAGAGAGTGACTTCCTGTTGGGAGGGAGACTTCCTAATTGGGCTGTATTCTTTTTCAATACTGAGTGAGATGCCAAGGGAAGGTGGTTGTAATACAGGTAAAGGGTCTCGTGTGCAACCCGAGATCGGAAGCCGTAGGATGTTGGTAAAGCATCTTGAAGGGCGGCTGATGCTGGGCCTGTAAACACATAGCTAAGGCTCCCAACTCCTTTAGGTCCGGATCCGAGAACTCTTTCTGTATTATACAGATGGTCGGGAAAGAAAACATTTTAATCCTGTATGTGACTTTAAAATGAACATTCATTTTAACATGAGTATTAAAAGCCCGTTTCATTTACACTTTGACAAGGTTTGTATTTATTGTACTTGAAAGGTTGAGAAGTGACTGCGTACGGAAAGCTGTTGTTCATAGGAATAACAGCAGGGACTGTGAGGAAGTAATAACCCCACACTGTCCCCTTTGGGTGTAGGTGGAATCCGAGGCTAGCGAGTGAAGATATGGGAGGAATGGGCCTTCGGCTCTGCTGCAGAGATGGGCATTTATCTTGCTGTGAGAGCTGCCTCTCTTGAAAAACATTTTTGAATTGTGGCTGTTGTTATATACGGTGGTGGCTCTTTTGCAGGAAGACCAGGGAATTTATCAGAGCAAAGTTCGGGAGCTGATCAGTGACAACCAATACCGGCTGATTGTTAACGTGAATGATCTGCGCAGAAAAAATGAGAAGAGGGCTAATCGGTGAGTGGCAAGGGTTTCCAAGGGGATAGATATCCTGGCTCTGGGTGAGAATGGCTCCCTTCTCTCTTCCCCCCATTGGAACTGGCTTCCCAAGAGAGGACCTGGGTGAAATACTTTTTTACCTTGAAGCCCTCTTTGCCTCACCTGCTCCTATGTTGTTGTTTTTTTAAATCCTCACCGGAGGGACATGCTTATTGATTTTTAGAGGGAGGGGGAAGAAGAGAGAAACATCGATCAGTTGCCTTCCCATACACACCCCGACCAGGAATCAAAACTGCAACTTAGGTATGTGCACTGACCTGGAATCGAACCCACAACCTCTTGGTGTACGCTCCAGCCAACTGAGCCACACCGGCCAGGGCCCTGCTCCTATCCTCTTCTCTTCTAAAAATAGGTGGTAGGCATTTTCCTCTTAAGAGCTCCCCCTTCCATGTTTAGTTGAGTATCCTGAGTCTTGTAGGATGGGAGGAGAAAGTAGAAGCCAGATTTTCCTCCTTGGCCTTCATCGTTTTAGAATGTCCACTTCTGTTTTGAGGGTCAGCTTTTTTGAGTTCTGCTCTCTGCCTAATTATTCTTTCTCTTGTCCGTATGCAGCCTCCTGAACAATGCCTTTGAGGAGCTGGTTGCCTTCCAGCGGGCCTTAAAGGATTTTATAGCCTCCATTGATGCTACCTACGCCAAGCAGTATGAGGAGTTCTACATAGGATTGGAGGGCAGCTTTGGCTCCAAGCATGTCTCCCCCCGGACTCTCACCTCCGTCTTCCTCAGCTGTGTCGTCTGTGTGGAGGGCATTGTCACCAAGTGTGAGTGTGTTAAAGTAAAGGTCTGAGGGAATGGAGGTGGACTGACAGGGCCTGGGAAAGCAGGAGAGGTGGAGTAGAGCTGGGTAGCTTGTGGTATCAGAAAGGTGGAGCATTTAAGTTACCAGGTGAAAGTTGGAGGAGCTCCGAGTGATTAGGAGGACCTTGAGTGGCCACCTGTGCTCGCAGGATGCTGAATTCTGCTGAGAGGGGAGGAGTCTTGGCTCTTGGCAGTCTCCTCTTTCTAACCCTGAACTCCTGCTACCTCATTTGGGATCGGTTGTACTTAAAGTTTTACATGGGTATGGTGTTGTTCTATATAGAAATGTAAAGATGAATACATGACATGTGTTACTGAAACAGCTTAAACTAGTTGGGACATTAGTATTTGGAGTCATCATAGGCTTGCCTGGGTTAGGTCCCACCTTTATGACTGTCTAGTTCAGTGATGGCGAACCTTTTGAGCTCAGCATGTCAGCATTTTGAAAAACCCTAACTTAACTCTGGTGCCGTGTCACATATAAAAATTTTTTGATATTTGCAACCATAGTAAAACAAAGACTTATATTTTTGATATTTATTTTATATATTTAAATGCCATTTAACAAAGAAAAATCAACCAAAAAAATGAGTTCGCGTGTCACCTCTGACATGCGTGTCATAGGTTCGCCATCACTGGTCTAGTTGGATGACTTCATATGCATGTTTTCCATTCCTAGGCTCTCTAGTTCGTCCCAAAGTTGTCCGCAGTGTCCACTACTGTCCTGCTACAAAGAAGACCATAGAGCGACATTACTCTGATCTCACCACCCTGGTGGCCTTTCCTTCCAGCTCTGTCTACCCCACCAAGGTGAGGGGAATGAATTGATTGAACCTCTTTGGAGGTTGTAGTCAAAAATGTCTTTTAATGCAAGTAATTGGGTAACATCTGAAGTCTTCTAAAAGAAAATAGGGTGAAAGTTGGAACTGAGGATTAATCTAAAGGAAAGATTGATTGTTAGCCAGAACTTAATATGGAAAGTTCACAAATTTTTTTTATAAGAATAAATATTCACTGTAGAAAATTATGAAAGGGTTGAAAGAAGGATATAATTTTATAGACTAATATGGAAAATACCTACGCTACAACGTTACTATGTGCTCTTTGCGGGCATTTTGCTACAGGCTTGAGAGAAGCTTGGCCTAAGCAATGACTTTATTCTTAGTGTGCAGGTTGATCTGAATTGAGAATGACGTGAAGCTTTACTTAATGAGACAAAAGAAGATTATTACTATTGATTACTTGATGTTTGAACTCATTCTATCCAAGAAGAGCTGTCCCCACCATTAATTTTAATTGAGAGCTACTGTATCCAAAGAATTGTTAGGCACTGTGGAGGACACACGTATAAATAAGACCCAGTTCTTGTCTTCAATATTATTAACTGGTAGAGGAATCTTAGCATTCCTCTTACTATATAAACAACTAAAACAACAATGAGTATCTTAGAATTATTACTGCAACTTGCTTTAGAGTCATTTAGTCTATCTCCAGATGATATATTGAAGTCTGGAGAGGTTAAGTGACTTGCTTATGTCTTAGTGATGATTCTAATGATGGGACCCATGTCTTTTTACTTTTAGGCCACTTGTATTGTCTAAGTAATCCTGCTCTCTAGAATCCCCCTTTCTAGACTTTCTTCTGCAGGAATTATTCAAGGAGTACTCTCCTACCAATTACTGTGGCCAAGCTTCTTTGCTTGAGCTGTGAAATACACCAGACCAGGCCTTTGGAGGTGTGTCTACTGTAGTGCTTAGAGCTTGGATTTTGGAGTTATGTCTGCCTTGAGTCCTGGCTCCAGTACTTATGGTGTGATCTTAGGGAACGTATTTAACTGCTCCCAGCCTCAGTTTTTATAATCTGTTATAAAATACCTGCTTTACTGAGTTGTGATGATTACATGAGATAATTCCATGAAATAATAGCACAGTGTTTTGCACATAGTAAACATTTAGTAAGTGTTGTGGGTTTTTTTGAAAACTCAAATGGCAAGTAAGTAAAACTTTAAAAATGTCTTTACTAAAGTTTAATACACACACAGCAGCATACAACTTGATGAATACCTATAAAATCAGCATCCAGAACAGGAAACAACCTTACCAGCAATCAAAAGTCCCTCTTGAGGGCCCACACTGCCCTGTTAGTCTATCCTCATGTCCTGCAGTATAAATTATTTTTGCTTATTTTTATATTTTATCTAAATAAATACTCTTGTGTTGGCTTCCGTTTGTGAGATTTATCCTTGTGTGTAGGTATATTTCATTGTATAGTTGACTTGTGTGAGTATACCACATTTATTTAATCATTCTGTTGCTGACATTTGGATATTGTCTAACTTGGTCATTAGAAATAGTGCTGCTGTTAACTTTGTAGAACAAGGCTTTTGTTGGGTATTACATAGGAGTGGAAATATTGCATCATGGTGAAAGTATATATTCAGCTTTAGTAGGGGAAGGATCTTAATTTAGATGTTATATAGCTGTGGTCCATTCAGACTAGAGATTGCCTCTTTCATCTAGATGGTTTGTTATTAGATAAGGTTGGAAAAGCTGGAGAAGATATTTGGCTTTTTTGCTTCTGGATGTTAAAATCATGAAGTCATCAAATTATACTTGTTTCCCACCACAAATTAGTGTGGTATTTCTAAGACAGAGCTGAGATAACTGTGCTTTTCTGTGTGCCTTTTCCAGGATGAGGAGAACAATCCCCTTGAGACAGAATATGGCCTTTCTGTCTACAAGGACCACCAAACCATCACTATCCAGGAAATGCCAGAGAAGGCCCCAGCTGGCCAGCTTCCTCGCTCTGTGGATGTCATTCTGGATAATGACCTGGTGGATAAAGTGAAGCCTGGTGACAGAATCCAGGTGGTGGGGACCTACCGTTGCCTTCCCGGAAAGAAGGGAGGCTACACCTCTGGGACCTTCAGGTAAAGGGTCAGTCATGAAGTGTTTGGAATGCTGCTGGCAGCTTCCATATTTGGTAGTATTCTTTCTCCAGTTTGCCATGTTCCAGAGAGTTATAACAGGTGGAGTGCACTATCTGCCCGGGAGATGGGATACCTGTTTTCTATAATATAAAACTGGTAATACTCTCTTATGTTAAAAGTGGGAGGTACTGGTAATATGATTATAGCCTCATGGCTTACCTGGGAGTATCTCACATTTTCCCACCTCACCTCCTTCCTATATATACTTCTACTTGAAACTCTGTGGGTTAGCAGGAGATGCATTCCTGAGCTGAGGCATTGCCAGATGTTTAGGTCATAGATGAAGAGAGAATCAATTATTTAATTCAGAACAGCTTTCTTTTTTAAAAAAAATTTGATATTCTAGATTATTAATTTAAAAAGGCTCTGATGTTAGGAATTGAAAATAGCAGGCTTTCTCTTAATTCTCTTCTTTGTCCTAGGACCGTTCTGATCGCCTGCAATGTGAAGCAAATGAGCAAGGACATTCAGCCTTCATTCTCTGCGGAGGATATAGCCAAGATCAAGAAGTTCAGCAAAACCCGCTCCAAGGTCTGGGTGTCCTTCGGGGCGTGGAGGGTGCGGATGGAATTGTACGGGTTGTGTTTGGGCATGGCCATCTTTGTACTGGACCAGGAGGAAGGTCGAGGTTTTTCCTCTGAAGTATTTGGTGCTAGCTTCTAGTTTTGACCCAATCAGTGAGCAACAGGGTGTTTTTGCTGTTTGTTCTTTAATATTTCTGTTGTGCTACCTGCTGGGCTGCTAAGTGAACCTAATATAAATAAAGAATAGGATTTAGAATATCAGTGTGCCAATGAGTCTTTACTGAAGACATTAGTGATACATTGCTACTTAAATTTATAATAGTGGTTTTATTTGTTTTAGTTCTCAGAAACATTTTTCTTTTTAAAGAAAATGTTAACATTTAGAATTGAACAAAATATAATGCATGTGTGACATAGGTTACTGCTGAAGCACAATACATATTTTTATTGAACCTAAAATGTTTTGAAACTGGAAACACTTCTTCTGGCTTAAAAATTATGATCATTTATGATTAGTATGAATGGAGAGTATAAAGATAAGCAGATTTCAGTTTTGATGAGGGATCACTTTTTTTCTTAAAGATTAAACTAAGCAAGTTTTGGAATCTAGGCTTCCTCTGTAACTGCTTTGAAAATGATCTGATCAATGAGATTTGTCTTAGAGAGGAAGATTTTACTATCAGAAACAGTATTTGTATTTGTGTTTGTGTATATCTTCAAGCATTTTGAATAGGCTGCATTGTAAAGTGGAGCTCAGCACAATCCCATGGAATCTCATTAGACTTTCACACCCTGTAGGATATCTTTGACCAGCTGGCCAAGTCCTTGGCCCCCAGTATCCATGGGCATGACTATGTCAAGAAGGCAATCCTCTGCCTGCTCTTGGGAGGGGTAGAGCGTGACCTGGAAAACGGCAGCCACATCCGTGGGGACATCAATATTCTTCTTATAGGTATGGTGCTGGGATTTGCTCTCGACTCCTGGTCTTCCCTAGTGGAGTGTGGTTGAGGACTCTATAACCTGTACCCGGCTGCATTTTAGTCCTGTAAAAGGTCTCCTGGTTTATATATCTAAAATATATTTTTCTGCAAATGATAAACAGAAAGTGAAGGAAATCCTGTTAATAAATTACTATATATTTGTTATGTCAAGAGCTGTTCTAAAAACTCAGAAGTTGGGAATGTGGAAACTTTCTTAGAGAGTCACCACTGCCCCTATCCAATTACAGGAGACCCATCGGTTGCCAAGTCTCAGCTGCTGCGGTATGTGCTTTGCACTGCACCCCGGGCTATCCCTACCACTGGTCGGGGCTCCTCTGGAGTGGGTCTGACGGCTGCTGTCACCACAGACCAGGAAACAGGTAAGAGAGGGTGTAAGGTCCTTGGCAGATGTCTAGCAGTGAGACCAAGCATGTAGAGAACTGAGTGTCGGGCAACAGTGGGTGAGTTATTTAAGTTTGGGTGACCCTCTATTGACAAGAATGTCTCCTAGAAGGCTATTTAAAAGAGTTTTTGAGGAGAAAGCAAATTGGAAGGGAAATGAAAACGAAGATTGTACTGTTTCCTAAATTAGAGGAAGGAGTTTGAAGACTAGTGAAAAGAGAACAGATCTACTTGGGAAATTACTTGAGGATGAGGATGAAGAGAGAAGAATCTATAAAGGAAGTTGGTTGGAGTCTTGCTGCTTAGGGGTCAAAGTGGGGCAAGGAATTACCCACCAGGGATTCCTTAAGTCTCTAGTTGCTGACGTCACTATATTCTCATGTGGGACAGTAAGAGGGTCCCAGGAGGGGGTTGAAATGTCTCCCTCTGTCCCCTACAACCTGGATTATAGCATGTATATTTGTCTCCCTACTTCCCAGGGGAACGTCGTCTGGAAGCAGGGGCTATGGTCCTGGCTGACCGTGGTGTGGTTTGCATTGATGAATTTGACAAGATGTCTGATATGGACCGCACGGCCATCCACGAAGTGATGGAGCAGGGTCGAGTCACTATCGCCAAGGCTGGCATCCATGCTCGACTGAACGCCCGCTGTAGTGTTTTGGCAGCAGCCAACCCCGTCTATGGCAGGGTCAGTGGAATCAGGCACTTAACCATTGTCCTCACCTTCATTTAGTTTTGCTTGATAACTGGACTGAGAAGTTTAGTTTAGGTAACCCAGGGAAACAACAGGCCAAAGACCAAAGTAAGCTTATTATCTTTAGGCCCTCTTGTTGCTGTCCTTGGTTTAGGGCAGTGATGGCGAACCTTTCGAGCTCAGCGTGTCAGCATTTTGAAAAACCCTAACTTAACTCTGGTGCCGTGTCACATATAGAAATTTTTTGATATTTGCAACCATAGTAAAACAAAGATTTATATTTTTGATATTTATTTTATATATTTAAATGCCATTTAACAAAGAAAAATCAACCAAAAAAATGAGTTCGCGTGTCACCTCTGACATGTGTGTCATAAGTTCGCCATCACTGGTTTAGGGCCATGGTTCCTCACCCACTCGTACACATCAGAATCCCCTGGAAAGTTACTTATTTAAAGCAACTTTTCAGAAATACAAAGACGAAAACAAAAATGACCTGCAGTCTCACCTCCCAGGTAACCTGTACTGACATTAAAATGAACGTACTATGTACATGTGATGTGGTAGGAGGATTTATATACAGAACAGAGAGGTACAATATGGAAATTCTATTTCTTTCCCAAGAGATAGCCACTAACAGCTCCCGAATGTTTTCAGGAAACAAAAATTAAGCATGTACCAACAATGCACTATCTCCATGTTAAAGATTAATCTATCTTTAGGTTTTAGATGTAATCTTATATTTATTCTGCTTGAGGTTTGCTGAGCTTGCCTTTTTTTTTTTTTAAAATAGTCTAGCATTTCATTGTATGGATTAACAGTAAATATTTTTAACTTGTCTCTATTTGATGGGCATTTGCTACTATCCCTTTGTGAATGAAGCTGCAACAAAATCCCTTCATGTGCGTTTTGTTATACATTTGGGAGTATGCTTGTACGATAAATACCTAGTAATGGAATTACTAGATTGAGTTAAATGCATTATTTTGGTAGAGATTGCCAAATTGCCCTCCATAAAGATTGTGTCATAATAATACTGTTAACTAATACTTATAAATGCTTTATATTTATCAACTCCTTTCATCCTCACAATAACTCCTGTGAGGTGTAGGTAGTGTCCTTATTTTACAGATGAGAGAATGGAGGCATAAGAGTTTAAGTAACTTGCTCAAGAGTCACAAACTAGAAAATGGCAAAGCCGGGATTTGAACTAGAGCCTGTGCTGTGCTCTGGCAATTTATCTCACAGTGTGTGGGAATACCTGTTTTGGTGGTGTTTAAATATACAGGTGCCTGATTCCTAGCCTAGAGTTTCTGAATCCAAATCTCTCTGAGTTAGGGCTTTTGGTAACTATGGTTTGGAAAGGTTCCGCAGGTTGGTTCTAATTCATAGTGTGCATTGAAACCATAGGTTTTTAGATGAATGCTAATGTATGTTTACATTATTCTGAAGAATTGAATTATAGGGAAATATAGGGGAAAATGGCAAGTCCTGAAATGTGAACATGGTCATCAGAATGATTATTAATCTTACTCCCAAGATTGTTAGGCCCTCTGAAGTGTATGTGGGAGGGCCGGCATTAGCCTAGTGCAGTGATGGCGAACCTTTTGAGCTCGGCGTGTCAGCATTTTGAAAAACCCTAACTTAACTCTGGTGCCGTGTCACATATAGAAATTTTTTGATATTTGCAACCATAGTAAAACAAAGACTTATATTTTTGATATTTATTTTATATATTTAAATGCCATTTAACAAAGAAAAATCAACCAAAAAAATGAGTTCGCGTGTCACCTCTGACACGCGTGTCATAGGTTCACCATCACTGGGCCCTAGTGGGTCCTGAATTGAAAGATAAGAATACAGGGAGTCTTGACTCCCAGGGGAAAACTCCTATGATTCTTACTTCTTCTTCTTTTTTTTTTTATTGATTTCAGAGAGGGAGAGAAAGCTAGAAACATCAATGATGAGAGAGAATCATTGATTAGCTGCCTCCTGCACGCCCCACCTTGGGGCTGGAGCTTTGCAACCCAGGAATGTGCCCTGACCTGGAATCAAACCGTGACCTCCTGGTTCATAGGTCGACGCTCAAACACTGAGCCATGCCAGCTAGGCTCCTATGATTCTTAAAACATAATTTAGATTATTGATAATTTTCATTTTACTCATTACTTTCTGAGTAAGGGACTCTAAAGTTTCTAAGTTTCTCTGGTTTAGCCAGCTTGTCTTCAGGGTTGGTCCTGCCTTGGGAACGAGAGGAGCAGAATACAGCTTGGGGAGGAGGAGGCTGGTTTGAGATCCAGACACAGCCTGATGGAGGCACCTACTCTAGGAGGTGGGGCTCTGTTTGCTGGGAAGGAAGGAGGTGGGGCCTGGAGTCACTCAGGTCAGCTGAGCTTCAGTTAGAGAAGGGTTGTGGGTAGAGGTGAATTACTATTTTAATAGTGTTAAAATTTTCTACTTCACTGCTTCTGTTTTTTTTCTCTAAGGCCTAGTCTTGCATTCTCACTCCCAGAATCAATCCAGCCTCCTTGTCCTTTCTATTGATTATTGCCTCCACTTTCCTTTTCTCTTGTGTTCCCAGTATGATCAGTACAAGACCCCTATGGAGAACATTGGGCTGCAGGACTCACTGCTATCCCGATTTGACTTACTCTTCATCATGCTGGACCAGATGGACCCTGAGCAGGATCGGGAGATCTCTGACCATGTCCTTAGGATGCACCGTTATAGGACACCAGGGGAGCAGGATGGAGATGGTGAGACCACGAGAAGAGTAAGGGAGAGAAGGGAGCCTAAACTGATCTCCTTATCTGATGCCCAATCCAGGTGGTGGGGTGTGTCTGGGTTGATGTCGAAGATGCCATTCCTGGCCTGGCCACCTCCTTTTACTGCTCACTGGAGGTTATCCTGAGGTGTGTCTTTTGTCCATTTCTGGGCCTGGGAACACCTTTGAGCATCTTCTGTGGGCCAGGTGGTTCCACCTTCCTTACTTTTGGCCTCGGCATGTCTGTTTCCTTGGGGGTCCTTGCTTTGTGAGTCTTTCTCTTCCTTCCTGTGCAGTTCCCCTGGTTAAGCTCTTTCTTACTCTCTTTTCTCTCCCCTTGGGTTTTCTAGCTATGCCTTTGGGTAGTGCCGTGGAAATGTTGGCCACAGATGATCCCAACTTTAGCCAAGACGACCAGCAGGATACCCAGATTTATGAGAAGCATGACAACCTTCTGCACGGGCATAGGAAGAAAAAGTGAGCATTTCTCAGACCTGTCCCTTGAGGGAAACTGAGATTTGTGTCATATTAGAACGTGTATATCTAATATTGTATCATATTAGGGCGTGTGTATATATTTATGCTGTCCAGGCTAAGATTATGCTGAATCATAACCATGTGGACCTGTTTTCTTCTGGTTCCACAGAGACTCCCCTTTTCCTGGCCAGTTGCCTTATAAATGTTTGTGGGTGATTAAGCTTAGGTTCTGATCTTTTCCTAAAATAGAAGATTGATGACATGCCTAACTGATTGTGGGTGTGATGTCATCTTGTGAAGGATTGCGCGTCATGTAGCTATTTATATTGAGTTCATGGTAAAGGGTCAGGAGATGGCAAGCCCTGGAGGCTTTGCAAGTCGATTTGAATAAAGGAAACTTGCGACCAGATGCTCAAAGCATGAAATGTGAGCTCTTACTCTTCTATTTTTGGCCACAGTGCAGTAGGAAACATAACATCATCTTCAAACCTGTTGGTTTAAGAACATAAAGTTTCAAGTCAGAAAACCGATTTGAGTCTACTAAGCTTCTCTGCGCCATACTTTTCCCATGTATGAAATAGGGCAAATAATACATAAACTTCTTAACTCACAATAAATACCTAAGTGATACCTGTAGAATTAAAGAAAAATATGTGAAAGGGCCTTGGACATGCTCCATATGAGATTTATGATAATGGGTTCTAGGCTGTGTCTGCTTTGCCACTTGATCTTGTCTTCTCTGAGGAGAGGCAGAGCCACCGTCTCAGGCAGGTGCTGAGGTGTGGCAGGGCGGGGAGTTCACTGTGTGTGGGTCTAGGGAGAAGATGGTGAGTGCGGCTTTCATGAAGAAGTACATCCACGTGGCCAAAATCATCAAGCCCATCCTAACGCATGAGTCGGCCACCTACATCGCAGAGGAGTACTCACGCCTGCGCAGCCAGGACAGCATGAGCTCCGACACCGCCAGGGTGAGTCCCCGAGGACAAGAGGGCCCTGGGAGTCCCTTAAGCATGTGGCTGGGAAGAGTCCTTACTATCTGGGGCTCTGAAGCCATTTTAACGTAGTGATTCTTTACCTTTTCCTTCTGGTCTTGACACAATGGTAATCATTTCCTTTTACAAAGGAAAATGAAATAAGAACCCCCGAGATAATATGTATCTGATCAGTTCAGATGATGTTGGCCTCCAGAATCTGTGGTCTATTTAGCAAACATGAGCCACTTCTGGGAACTGAATGAGTCTATTCTTATAGGCAGTGTTAAAATAAGAGCTCAGATCTGGGCTGGGGAGGCAGAAAGACAGGTAGAAAGATCATGCATACATATTTATAAATATATACCACAATGTGGTACTTGAAGATGACTGCATGTGAGATTGCTGGAGACAGATGAAGAAGCATCAACTTTTCCCTTAGACATTCCAGAAGGTTATGAATATCAGGAAAGGATTCCCAGAGTGTGATATTTGAGCTGTACTTTGACAGATGACTTGCAGTTGGACAACTGTGATGATTTTCCAAAGCTATTTCTAGAAACCTTACATACCAGCCCATGAGTTTATCTAAATCTTTTGGGGCAGTTTAGTTCATACAGGATTTTACCAAGAAACCCAAGTCCAAAACCCTCATCCTGCAATACAGACATAGACTCTTGGATTCTATGTGATCCCAGATCATCTACTTCAGCCTCACCCAGGACAGGAATTGTGTTTCCTAGAATTCCTTCTGGAACTTCATTGACACCCCAGGGAGAACATGCCTAGTATATCACTGCATTGAAATGTTACGATAGTCTTCTACTTATCGAGCTTAAACCTGCTTCACTGTGATGCCTACCCATGGGTCTCAGTGTTGTTTTCTGGAGATTTTGTATGACTTGTCTTCTTCAATTAAACAACTCCCTTTCTTTTTAAGTTTCTCACATATGAATACACTCCAGTGTGTCAAAGGCCTCTCACTGCACATAATATACCAACCAGGGCTATAATGGAGCACATAAACTCCAAACTCTGGTAGCTTTCTAAATCATTAAAAGTTTTAGTTAACTTATATAAATATAAATACATTTGTTTTTGAATGTCAGATTGGGTTTAAATGATAATTTTAAAGACTTGAAAGTAGAAGTGACCACATACTTCACTGGTGCATCATACAGCGGGAGGTGTGGTAGTACAGCCCTTCGTCCTGGCCCGAGGTTTCCAGCTAATTTTTGGATCTTTCACCTCTCTGCTCACAGTTTCGTTATTCATAAAATAATGAGAAAGTTGGATAAAGTCAGGGATGCTTAACGAGGAGGGCACATCAGAAGCACCTGGAACTTAAAAAAAGTACAGGTGTCTAGTCCTGTGTGCTAAGGAACACAGACATTCTGGTTCCTTAGGCCAGGGGCCCTGTTCAGACAATAACAGTTAAAAAAGGTGAAGGCACCCCAGTTTTGCATGCACCCTCCTCTCCTTTGAGAACTGTTTGATAACTTGTCAGAGTTCTGCTCCTCTGGACTTAGTGAGTTCATCCAACTTTTAAAAATGTGTCCTCTTTCACGCCCCTCATTAGCGTGGCCTTGGACAAGTTATTTGAGTCCCATTTTTGTCATCTATAAAACTTTTTTAGTAATGAAGAGCGTTAATGACACAAGGAATGCAAAAACAAAGTTATTGATGCATTAGGCCTGCAGTAAGGGACTCTTCCTTCACTTTGGTACTCCTTCTAGGCTTTTCTTTTCTTTTTTTTTACTTTTCCAGCTGCAAGATGCCTAATTTTCTTCTTTCCTGTTCACCTACTCCTCCCTCCCTCAGCTCTCTCTCACACATATTTCCATGATAATTTTCATCTTTCTGAATTTCATATGGTATTTGTAGAGAATACAGAGCTCTGAATCCTTTGCTTGGACCTCTTAGAGCTTTTCTGGTAGTGTCATTATTTCCTTATCGGTGCGGTGGGAATGATGGGCATGCCTAAATAATATGTGTAATTCTGGACAAGGAATTCTCGTTTTCTCCCCCAGACCTCCCCAGTTACAGCCCGGACCCTGGAAACCCTGATTCGGTTGGCCACGGCCCATGCCAAGGCCCGCATGAGCAAGACTGTGGACCTGCAGGATGCAGAGGAAGCTGTGGAGTTGGTCCAGTACGCTTACTTCAAAAAGGTGAGGATTCAGGTGCTTGGCTGAGAGATCCTTCTGAAGAAGCCATTGGTGCTTGGCTTCTCAGCCTCCCCTGGCCGTCAGCTGTGTTTGGGTCATCAGCAGAAAGTAGCATCTATCTGCCAGTGTTCAGTTGGCCTCATTCCTTTCTCTGGGACCTGCAGCACCAGTGGTTCCCAATCTACCTGCATGTGAGAAGCAGCTAGAGTTTTAAAATACCGATGCTAGAGCCCAGAGGGATTCTGGTTTCATTGATGTGCTATACCTTCTCTACTTCCTTTGCCCCTTAAAAAGGTAGATGTTTCCAAAGGATTGATCTTGATAATCTTCCTCTTCTATACTTTTCCCCTTGGCACCTCTTCAGGTGTCCCATTGGCGCCTCAAAAACTAATGTCACAAGTTGAATTCTCAGACTTGCTTCTCGTATTTCTGCTTGTGACATTTCATCTCTGTTATTTTAGACACCAAGACTTGAAATCTCGACTCCCTTTTTCTCATTGCCTCCGCCCCTCAATCGAACTGTAGCTTTTTAGTCGTGGGTCTGATAAACTTTTCTTGGCTATTTCTCTTTCGAGGGTGGGCGTAGTCTTAAATTTAAATTGAACACCTGATTTATAAAGAGGTGAATTGTTTCCCACTTAACCATTATGGGCTGGACTTTTTTCTCATTCATTTCTTTATTCGGTAAACACTCATTAAGTACCTACTATGTGAAAAGAATTGAACACACCACTCAGCATTTCTAAGGATGAGTAGCAGCCTGTCCCCTGGTCCTGGGACTTGGGGACAAGAGAGGCTAGGTGAGTCCTTAGACCCATGGGCATCATTTCTGCTGAAGGTGCAGAAAGGACTCTTATTCAGAGTTCTTTATTCCGTCCCCTGGCATCAGTGACCCCTCCCACCACCCATCCACACTTGGCTTGGTCCTAGGTTCTGGAGAAGGAGAAGAAACGTAAAAAGCAAAATGAGGATGAATCAGAGGCAGAAGATGAAGAGGAGAGAAGCCAGGAGGACCAAGAACAGAAGAGGAAGAGGTAAAGTTGGGCAAAGAGAAATGGAGAAAAAGACTTCAGTTGAGGCTGGGGGAGGGGGAAGGGTGAATCAAGTCAGTAGACATCAGGTTCTTCAGGGGAAGGGTTCCTGGACCTGCACACCTTGAGGGTGAAGGTAACTGGGACAAAGGAGAGAATGAGCGAGCCCTCGCTGTCTTTAGTGTGATGCTTTTTCCTCTTTCCTGCTAAAGAAATGCTGAATAGCAGTAACTCACTCGAAGGTTTTTGAATGTGTGTTTCAGAATTTTCCCCTCAAGATTATTTATTCTTCTTGGGCCTGTGGTTGAATTTGTGAGGGTGGGTGATAGGGAAAAACCATTAGGAAGCAGAAAAAGCAACAGTTTATACAGGCCTGGGCTTTTTAAATCCTCACTTGATCATATGTGTATTTTTTTCTACCCATTGATTCTAGAGAGAGAGAGAGAAGTTGAGGGAGAGAGTGAGAGGAAAAGAGAGAGGAAGAGAAACATCGATGTGAGAGAGAAACCGACCAGTTGCCTCCTGTACTCATCCTGACTAGGATTGAACCTACAACCTGGGCCTGTGCCCTGACTGGGAATTGGTCCTGTGACCATGAAGTGCATGGGGATGATGCTAACCACTGAAAACACCAGCCAGGGTGTTTGACTTTGATTGTCAAAGGTTCTGGTTCCTTTTCTCTATGATCAGAGATACAGGCAGGGCTCCCTAAAGCTTTTCTTAACTGCTATGGGTCTTTTAGGAGGAAGACTCGTCATCGCTCAGATGCTGGGGATGGGGACTCATATGACCCCTATGACTTCAGTGACACAGAGAAGGAAATGCCTCAAGGTAAGAGAGCATCCCCTATTGATAATATTTTTAGTTACTCTGTGCACTGCATTTTGTGGGGACTCCCATATGGTTCTGCTTGGGACCCTGTGTCCAAGAGGTTTGTCCCAAGAGAGCCTCAGACACTCAGTGAACCTGGAAAATAAGCTCTGGCAGTTGTTTGCTTCTCTCTTTGATGAACTGTGCTCTTTGCCAACCTGGCGTAAACATCCCAGATCACGTGTATTGAGGTCTCCTGCCTGACACATGCTTATATTGTTCATTCGTTGGAGAGTTCCCTTTACCCTAATTGTCCTGCCTGGCCCCGGAATAACTCTAGGAAATAGTGTTCAGCAGGCTCAGTGAGGTGGGGAGCAGAGATCACTTCTCTGGTGTGTATGCAAATGGCTTCCTTGTTGTCCTCTCACCCTCTGCCACCATTTATCTTCTAAAGTGCAAACTCCGAAGTCAGTGGACTCACAGGAGACCAAGGAATCCCCGGAGGTGGAGTTGAGTGAATCCAGGTGAGTAGGGAAGGGATTTTATGTGTGCTGCTGAGGCAAGGATTTCTTCTAGGGGAGAGGATATGAAACAAGCTGCTTGTCAACAGAGCTTAAAACCAGAGGCCCAGGGATTTCTAAAAACATTTATATTTTGATTATACTTTCAAACTTTAAAAAGTTGCAAAAATAGTTTGTAAAGAACTCTTGTATACCCTTTGTTCAGAATTCCTAGGTGTTTGCACTTTACCATTTGCTTTCTAAACAGTTCTCTCTGTGGGAATTTTAAACCTGAAGACCCAGTGAAGTCAGGAGGAAGAGTCTTAGAGCAAGGACAGAGTTTGTGTCTTTGACACTTGGCTCTTCTCAGTAGGAGATATATGTAGATGTAGATATAGGTATAGGTATGTTTACATATAAAAATATAAATATATATTCATATTTGTAATTTATAGATACAGCTCCCTGAAACTCTAGTGGTAAATCTCTTCAACTCAAATTGACAATTCATTTGTTTTGAGTTGAAGAGTTTTACCACCAGAGTTTTAGAAATAGTCTTATGGAGAAATTTTTTTACTGGGCACCTAAAAAACTCCATGGTTAAGTTTTGCTTTTTTCTTTTAGTATCTTAAACACACACAACACAATATGTTTACTGAAGAGTTGGAAAACATTGAAAAGTATTTAGGAAAAAACATTAAAATCAATTGTAATTCTGCTCATGAGAGAAAACAATTGAACTATATCTGAAAGCACTTTTGAATCAGCTCATACAGATCTCTTTTTAATGACTGCAGGGTTTCCATAGTATGGATGTGTAAAATGTTGACATTTAGGTTCCTACTGTTTACAGTAAAACAGTAAATCTGCTGTTTACAGTAAAACATCCTCATTTATCTGTGCACTTGTGCAAGCGTAGCTAGCTGTAATGTTAATTTCTAGAAATGGACTTCCTGGGTCAAAGGATATGTATGTACTTTAAAATTTTAGTGCTTGTTGCTAAATTGCCACCCAAAGATCCCATCCCAGTTTACATTTCTACCAACAGTATATGGGAACGCCAATTTCCCACACCCTCAAAGGCCTCTTATTTTAAAACTAGAGGCCTGGTGCACGAAATTCGTACACTGGGGGAGGTGGGGCGGGTGGGGGTCCCCACAGCCCAGCCTGCGTTCTCTCGCAGTCCAGGACCCCTTGCTCCTTACTGCCCGCCTGCACCCTGCTCCTTACCGCTCAGCTCACTGCTCCTTAGCACTACCACGGAGGAGGGAGAGGCTCCTGCCACCGCCACTTCACTCACCAGCCAAGAGCCCGGCTTCTGACTGAGGGGAGCGCACTGACCACCAGGGGGCAGCTCCTGTGTTGAGCGTCTGCCCCCTGGTGGTCAGTGCACGTCATAGCAACTGGTCTTTCCGCCGTTCAGTGGATTTGCATATTAGGCTTTTATTATATAGGATGCTATTGTTTCTCAGTGCTCAAATCGAAGGTTTCAGGAAGTTCTATAATACAACAGTTTAGTTTTAAAGGGAGAAACGTGTGTGGGGCAGTCATCAAAGGTGCATGTACATGCGTGCATGTTTTTGTGTGTGGGGGGGGACTGCTATACTGTACTAACCCTTAGGCTTTCCCAACATAGATCTTGCATGAAAGCATTTGGGTTTGTTTACTCCTCCTTCACCCATTTTTTTCTGTTTGGGGCAGGTTGAAGGCATTCAAGGTGGCCCTCTTGGAGGTGTTCCGGGAAGCTCACGCCCAGTCAGTGGGCATGAATCGCCTCACAGAATCCATCAACCAGGACAAAGACGAGCCCTTCTCTCCAGAGGAGATCCAGGCAGCGCTGACCAAAATGCAGGACGACAACCAGGTCATGGTGTCTGAAGGCATCGTTTTCCTCATCTGAGGAGGCCTGTGTCTGAACTTCTTTGGTCTGCCAAGAAAGCTCTCGTCCCACCCCACCCTCACCCCTATCTTGGTCTTTGCCTTTATTCCCTGAATAACAGTGTTTATTAAAACCGAAGTTGAGGGTCACGTGCTGAAGCTGAAACCGGACTTGGTGGAAGCTTTGGAATGGAAGCTGCTGTGTGGTAAAGCAAGAGTCAAGTGGGAAAGGACCAAGATGATGGGCTCTCGTTGTCAAAGACAGGATCATATTCCCCACTTCATCCCAAAGCAAAGCCACCTGTTGTTTGCTGTAAATAGCATATGACTTCTGAGTACTTTGGGGCACAGCTGGTTTTTGTTTATCCTCTCTGTTGGTTGGCTTTTATTTCCTCTGAGCACTTTGGTCTAGAGTGGGCTTTGTTTTACACTGGTGGGGAGATGCTCTGAAGCAAGGCATGAAGGCCAAGGAAGCTTTGTTTGAAGGAGCACCAGTTTAAATAACCTCTGACCTAAATATCCAAGACTTTGAATAAACTTAGCCATTTTTGTACTGTGTACATGGCTTTAACACTGTGTGCTGTTACACATTTAATTTTGTTTTCCTTAAACGCTCTGCCCTACAAGATTTGCTGCTCCCACATTTGCACCAAGCCACCACAAGGTGGCAGCAGGCTGCCGTGCACTCTTTGGGGATTAAGTCTTTAGGTAGTTTTCTTCTTCAGCGACACCAGCCTTTATCAGTTAAGATTATGCAACCCAAATCCTGCTGTTTTGAAATAGATAAATGGCCACAGGAGGCCAGTGAGTGAAAGTCCAGGAGCAGAATTGACCCTCTACCAGGCTTTTTCGAGCCTGAATCAAATCCCCTTCATGAAGAGACAATACCTAATTTATCAGATACCTCTAAATCATGTCAGGTTTTTTTTTTGTTTTTTTTTAGTATCTTTTATTGATTTTTTACAGAGAGGAAGG
>NW_005371660.1:388494-396583 GCF_000412655.1 Myotis brandtii
AAAATTTGCACACTGGGGGGGGGGGGAGGTCCCCACAGCCCGGCCTGCGCTCTCTCGCAGTCCAGGACCCCTTGCTCCTTACTGCCCGCCTGCACCCTGCTCCTTACCGCTCAGCTCACTGCTCCTTAGCACTACCACGGAGGAGGGAGAGGCTCCTGCCACCGCCACTTCACTCACCAGCCAAGAGCCCGGCTTCTGACTGAGGGGAGCGCACTGACCACCAGGGGGCAGCTCCTGTGTTGAGCGTCTGCCCCCTGGTGGTCAGTGCACGTCATAGCAACTGGTCTTTCCGCCGTTCAGTGGATTTGCATATTAGGCTTTTATTATATAGGATGCTATTGTTTCTCAGTGCTCAAATCGAAGGTTTCAGGAAGCTCTATAATACAACAGTTTAGTTTTAAAGGGAGAAACGTTTGTGGAGCAGTCATCAAAGGCACATGTACATGCGTGCATGTTTTTGTGTGTGTGGGGGGGACTGCTATACTGCACTAACCCTTAGGCTTTCCCAACATAGATCTTGCATGAAAGCATTTGGGTTTGTTTACTCCTCCTTCACCCATTTTTTTCTGTTTGGGGCAGGTTGAAGGCATTCAAGGTGGCCCTCTTGGAGGTGTTCCGGGAAGCTCACGCCCAGTCAGTGGGCATGAATCGCCTCACAGAATCCATCAACCAGGACAAAGACGAGCCCTTCTCTCCAGAGGAGATCCAGGCAGCTCTGACCAAAATGCAGGACGACAACCAGGTCATGGTGTCTGAAGGCATCATTTTCCTCATCTGAGGAGGCCTGTGTCTGAACTTTGGGGCTCTGCCAAGAAAGCTCTCGTCCCACCCCACCCTCACCCCTATCTTGGTCTTTGCCTTTATTCCCTGAATAACAGTGTTTAATTAAACCGAAGTTGAGGGTCACGTGCTGAAGCTGAAACCGGACTTGGTGGAAGCTTTGGAATGGAAGCTGCTGTGTGGTAAAGCAAGAGTCAAGTGGGAAAGGACCAAGATGATGGGCTCTCGTTGTCAAAGACAGGATCATATTCCCCACTTCATCCCAAAGCAAAGCCACCTGTTGTTTGCTGTAAATAGCATATGACTTCTGAGTACTTTGGGGCACAGCTGGTTTTTGTTTATCCTCTCTGTTGGTTGGCTTTTATTTCCTCTGAGCACTTTGGTCTAGAGTGGGCTTTGTTTTACACTGGTGGGGAGATGCTCTGAAGCAAGGCATGAAGGCCAAGGAAGCTTTGTTTGAAGGAGCACCAGTTTAAATAACCTCTGACCTAAATATCCAAGACTTTGAATAAACTTAGCCATTTTTGTACTGTGTACATGGCTTTAACACTGTGTGCTGTTACACATTTAATTTTGTTTTCCTTAAACGCTCTGCCCTACAAGATTTGCTGCTCCCACATTTGCACCAAGCCACCACAAGGTGGCAGCAGGCTGCCGTGCACTCTTTGGGGATTAAGTCTTTAGGTAGTTTTCTTCTTCAGCGACACCAGCCTTTATCAGTTAAGATTGTGCAAACCAAACCCTGCTGATTTGAAATAGATAAATGGCCACAGGAGGCCAGTGAGTGAAAGTCCAGGAGCAGAATTGACCCTCTACCAGGCTTTTTCGAGCCTGAATCAAATCCCCTTCATGAAGAGACAATACCTAATTTATCAGATACCTCTAAATCATGTCAGGTTTGTTTTTTTTTAAGTATCTTTTATTGATTTTTTACAGAGAGGAAGGAAGAGGGATAATGCAACCCAAATCCTGCTGTTTTGAAATAGATAAATGGCCACAGGAGGCCAGTGAGGGAAAGTCCAGGAGCACAATTGACCCTCTACCAGGCTTTTCCGAGCCTGAATCAAATCCCCTTCATGAAGAGACAATACCTGATTTATCAGATACCTCTAAATCATGTCAGGTTTTTTTTTTGTTTTTTTTTAGTATCTTTTATTGATTTTTTACAGAGAGGAAGGAAGAGGGATAGAGAGTTAGAAACACCGATGAGAGAGAAACATTGATCAGCTGCCTCTTGCATACCCCGTACTAGGTTTGTGCCCGCAACCAAGGTACATGCCCTTGACTAGAATCAAACCTGGGACCCTTCAGTCCGCAGGCTGATCCTCTATCCACTGAGCCAAACCAGTTAGGGCTATCATGTCAGTTTTGCCCGTAGAGATTTTCTAATAGGATTCTTGTGAAACCACTTATACCTGGGTGTCCAACCCTTGGGATTTGTTAGTCTCTTTGCACAGAAGTTTGTAGAGGGGCCAGGGCAGTACTTCTACTATTGTAGGGTCTGAATCACTTCTGAAGAACATTTAAGGTTAATTCAATAAATAAAATGTGTGACTATGGGGGCCCGGGTCCCATGGATTGGAAGCTGCTCTCGAGAAGAGGGGCTTTGCTGGTTCTGAGCTGTGAGATTGGTGAGGGACTTCTTCCTTTGTGCTGGGAGGAGCCCTCACCCTGAAGCCACGAAGCAGAAGATTCTCTGCAGGGAAGACAAAACTGTTGAGGAGTTCAGTGTCATCTTTGTGACTTATTTTCAAAGACGTGAATGCCCAGTCCTGATGGGAGTGGTTTAGAGTTCCAAAGGGGAAAGGGCAGTGGTACCAGGGGGGAGTTTGACCTTGAGCTCTGGCAATGAGTAATGTGCTGTGTGCAAAAGTAAACTTTTAGCCCTAGCCAGATTGGCTCAGTGGATAGAGCGTTAGCCTGGGAAATGAAGGGTCCTGGGTTTGATTCCGGTCAAGGGTACATACCTTGGTTGCAGGCTCCTCCCCAGCCTGGGCTCTGGTTGGGGCTCGTGCAGGAGGCAACCAATCTGTGTTTCTCTCACATCCATATTTCTCTTTCTTTCCCTCTCCTACTCTCTAAAAGTCAATAGAAAAATATCCTCAGGTGAGGACTTAAAAAACAAAAGTAGGTTTTCATTCTCTTGAGCCCTACAGGCTGAGAAGATGTGTGCCTAATGTGTCGGCATTCTAAAAACGGGAAGTATAATTATACAGGGGTGGGCAAAAGTAGGCTTGCAGTTAATATATCAAATGAGGGCACACAAAATAGCTACAGGAATTGAGGGGCCATGAGAGAATCAGGAGGAGAGTGGAAGCTATTGATGGGGTGCTGGTATACACAAAAGCTCAGGGCTGTCGTAAGTCTCATCAGATCTGTTCCAGAAAGGCCAAACATTTTGTCAATAGGACCCTTGCTCTCCTTCACTCCTGAGAAAATGAGGCACAGTGTGGAAGAGGAACTAGGTGCACTCAGCGTTTTGGTGATAGCTGTAATACCTTGCTGACAGCTCCGTTCTTGGCAAGCTAACAAAAGAATAAAAGGTAGACTGTTTTTGGCAGCCACAACAGACATTAGTTGTATTAAAATAACTTGCTCGTAGGGACTCTCAGTGACTCTCCAAAATTTTGTATTATTTCCCAACTTAGAAAAGCATAAAAGAAGTTAGTAAGCACTGAAAGAATAGATCAAGAGCTCTGGATTCCTGCTGGGGGAACCCAAACGGCAGCTCAGGCCGGGCCTTCCCAGGGGTCGGTGCCCTCCACGGCAGTGTTGCAATGGCACTGGTGACCCAGATTCATCAGGGAAAATACATGGCTGCCTTCCAAAGGAGAAGCCTTTAATTTCGCTTTGTGTCTGAAATAGTTAAAATGATCTGTGGGGATTAGAGAAATAAGTTGTACCTTGAAAAATCATACCGCCTCATTCCTTAAGTCTCCTGGATAAATGAAGTGTCTTTATGAATGGATGGTTTTCAAAAAAGACAATTTGGTTATTGTCACTGGGATTGAGTCTGTTCTCTATTACCAAATAACTTCCATTAAGTTTTGTGCTGCTTGTTACTTCATCTGTAAAATGGGATAATTACTGCCTGTGGGTGCTTGTGAGACATAACTGAGCAGGTGGATAAGTGCCTGCTGGCATGGAACTATTCCCAGATATTTTCTTTTCTTTTGTTTTTGTTTTTTAAATCTTTATTGTTGAAAGTATTACATATGTCCCCTATATCCGCCCATTGACCCCCTCCAGCCCGCCCCCTGCCCCAGGCCTTCCCCACACTATTGTCTGTGTCTATAGGTTATGCATATACTAGTATGCAAACAAGTTCTTTGGTTGATCTCTTCCTGCCCACCCTCCCTCTGAGATTCCACCTGATATTTTCACTAAAACAAAATGATTCATTTTGATAGCTGTTTTGTTTTGTTTGTTTTTTTTGTGGTTTTTTTTTTAAAGATCCTTTGATTAAAACCATTTAAAATGGTTTCTCCCTATTGAGTTCCTGAACTCTGTTCCCTTCCCTGCCCTTCATGTCCTGTGTGGCTCTGACTCATGTGCTTCTGGCAGTAGGTTCTGCAGCCTTCTCCCAAGGCCTGAAATCTGCCCAATGTGGGCAGTGCCACCTTCGTCGTCATAACAGCCCTGTGAGGTAGGGTCATTAAGACAATTTGAAGGAGGTAAAGGTGAGCCACTTCCTTAGAAGGAAGTGCTTGGTTTCTTTATATGGAAAAGGAGGTGGTTGGATGAGATGTTCTCTGAGGTCCTGGCTGGTAATGCTATGACTGGACACCCAGAGTCTGTCGTGCCCACAGACACGTTAGCCCTGGCACCGATTGGAGCCAGGTCAGAATGAGTTTTCTGTCATCTCATTAAATATCTTTTTCAGGGCACTGAGTGTGCACTTCTCTATTCTGTGCGTAGAACTGCAGGATGTTTCCAATTATCTCAAGAGATTTAAATTCCTAGAAAAACGTTAGAACAAAATTAACTTTTGTTCAACTCCACTTGAATTTGCTAAAATTTAAACATGGTTCACTTTCTTTTTCAGGTCCAATGCCTTGGTGATGAGGACTGGTTTCTGCCTGTTCCATTATTAACCAGCATGTAATCCTAGCTCATTCTCAGTCTTTACTCAAAAAAAGAGAATTAAGGTGCCCAATTCTTTTCCTAAATATTTTTACTAGTAAATCCTGAGTAAAAATATCCTCCTACAGCCGGCAGGAGGTCATTAGCCTCTGCTGAGATTGACCATCCTGCTAATAATTCTCCCGGCAGGTACTTCTTGTAGCAAGCTAAGCCTTCCTGCCTTTAAGTACCAATATTTAACCTTGACATAGAAAGGTCAGCTCATGCCATCTTGCACTATATGTGTTCCTATTCTAGTCATCTAGGTGGATGCAGCCCTGAATTAGAGCTATTATAAAGCTTGATTATACAGGGTGGGGCAAAAGTAAGTTCACAGTTGTTTGTATGGAAAATAATAAAGTAATTAATGAATAATACAAGAATAATACAAGAAGCTGTGTTTCATGTACTCAAAACTGTAAACCTACTTTTGCCCCACCCTGTACATCCCCAAACAGCCTAAAGTTGCATTTACTATGTGCATAGATTCTATCTTTTAAAGTACTGCTATGCCTAATAAAACATAACATGGACTGTTTAGGAAAATAGAGAACAAAAGAATCTTACCAACCTGACATAGCTACTATTCTTTCTGGTGAACTTTAAAACCAGTTTTAAAAGTGACACTTTATCCCTACCCAGTTTGGCTCAGTGGATAGAGCGTCGGCCTGTGGACTGAAGGATCCCAGGTTTGATTCCGGCCAAGGGCATATGCCCAGGTTGCGGGCTCGATCCCCAGTAGGGGGTGTGCAGGAGGCAGCCAATCAATGATTCTCTCTCATCATTGATGTTTCTATCTCTCCCTCTCCTTTCCTCTCTAAAATCAATAAAGATATATATTTTTAAAAAATTTAAAAAAAAAGTGACACTTTACAATTCAGCCATGTATCAACAAGTAATAGGTTAGGCATTTGAGACTGAGATTAATAAACATAGTCTGTAGGAGTCTAGGGGCTAAGAATGTTTCCCAAATGTTGAACTTCAAGTCAGAATTCTGAAAACCCATACTGCAGAAGAAATGCAAGCATTCACATGTCATACTTCCCTCTAATGGACAATAAAAAGGCAAACAGACCAGAATTAGCATAGGGATGCTGTATAAAGGCGAAAGTTCCCGCGCACACTTTGACCGCCAGAAACAATTCCATGCACCTTGTGATTGGGTGGGTGAGCAGGTGTGGCCCTGCTAGTAGCCATCATTTAAGTCCTAAGCATCCTATAAATCATCTCATTAAATCTTCCCTGTAATTTTATGAGGTGGGTTTTATTTTCCCAACTTTATAGAAGAGGAAATAGGCGTAGGTAAGATAATTTTCCTAGGGTTTCATAGCTATTCGGGGTTATCTGGATCCAAACTCGGGGTTATCTTTATTCTTAACCATCGTGTTCTAACCACCGCACTGTGCTGTTTCCTTTACAGGACTTCAAAGTGCTGAGATTGTTTGGGGAGCTGGAGGTAGTCAGAGCTACATTGATGAGTGAGCCTGGGGTGATAAGGTCTGTGGTTGCCAGTGTGCAGAGGTGAAATCAAAGACCTCCCATAGCGGGTAATGCTCCCTGCGTAATCTCAGCGATTTACCCTAAAGGCCAAGAAACTTACTTGGCAATGACAGGTTATCATCCCACAAAGGGTGTGCTTGGTGGGCACCATAGTTACCAGGAAACTACACTCTTGGAACCTGTTTAAATGTTTAAAATAAAAAACAATTCAAATATAATTTTTCTTATCACAAAAACTACCTTTTCATGAGAGAAGCACTAGAAAATAACCATAAGAAGTAAATAGAAACACCTATAATCTGGCTACCAGAGAAAATATATCTTGGTTTTTCTCTTGATACATTTATGTACATGTGTATATGGTTGGCACCTGCTTATTTACTTCCTTGGGATAATTTCCTAGGAGTGTACTTGCTAGACCAAAAATATGAACATTATTCAAGTTTTAGGTATATTTTCCTAAATTCCAAAATTATATCCCCACATGTACATGTAAGGATGCTCTCTGTCCTACATCCTTGCTAACACTTGATATCATCTCTATCTCCATCTCTTCCTTTTTACAATTGCCAGAGTTGGTCTGGTTAAGATTTTAAGTTTATTTTTAAGATCTCATACCACATACTTCTCACACGGTACCTTCGTTAGTACGTGCAGAGTTGTGGAAGTGGTTTACACATTCTTCCTATGGTGAACATAGCAGGTGCAGAACAGGCAACTTCCCACCACATGTAATCTTCAAGAGCTGGAGGTGACACGTTGGTGGAGTTGTCTTCGAAACCATCTGGCCAGATCTTGTCTCTATTTGTCTTTTAATACATAGATAAATGTGCATAAGATCATTTAAAAGGCTAGAAAGGGTTCAGAATAACATGGTTTCATTTCTCATCCTATATAATAAAGAGCTAATATGCAAATGGTCGTCGCACCCCCATGCCCTCATGCCCTCACCCCCCGCGTCCTCGCGCCCTCACGCTGGGGCCAGGGGACTTGAAGCTGCGCCCCCCACCCTGGCGCCAGGCCGGGAGACCTGATGCTGTGCCCCGCCCCCACCTGGCAGGGCTTGACGGGGGACCTGAAGCTCTACCTCCTCCCCGCCCTGTGGGGCTTGATGGGGGTGTGGCTGGCTGGGTCTGGGTCTCCTGTGATTTCGAGGTGCACGTGGGTGGGCAGGGACTTGACTCTGGGTCCTGCAGCGTGCCCCAGACTCTGACAGGAGGGAGATTTTCATATACATTTTACTAATTTTCTTTCATCTCTGACACTTCTATTATAGAGAAAGGGCAAATAGCAATATTAAAATATTTCCTCTAATTAATTCCCTTTTAATGTGCACAAATTTCATGCACTGGGCCACTAGTGTTAACATAAGAAACATTCAAACATGTAAAGAATGTTTGTGAGTTTATTTGAGTCAAACTGTGGACAATTGCCAGGAAGCAGAATCTCAACATATTGAGATAATGCTCCAGAGAATGGCAGTTTTATTTTTTAAAAAAATATTTTTTTTGATTTCAGAGAGGAAGGGAGAGGAAGAGAGAGAGAGAAACATCAATGATGAGAGAGAATCACTGATTGGCTGCCCTCTGCACACCCTCTACTGGGGATTGAGCCCACAACCTGAGCATATACTCTTGACCAAAATTGAACCCAGGACCCTTCAGTCCACAGGCTGACACTCTATCCA